>NC_090395.1:21704720-22025103 GCF_036365525.1 Heterodontus francisci
CCGAAGGGCCTGTTTCAGTGCTGTATCTCTAAACTAAACTAAACTAAGACTTACAACCCAGTTGTTTTATTATTACTAAGAAACAGCTCAAATTTAAAACAATCATTTTAGAACTGGTTAACCATTGGTTTTTGAATGCATGTGTGTGTGTGTATGAGGGTTAGGAGGAATAAGAAGTTATAAAGTCTTTTCAGACATAGATTTACCTCAGTATTGCTGAAGATTGAGGTTATTAATAAATAGTTAATTTGTTGTTGTTTAAAGATACCTGGCTTGATTCATTTTATTCTGGGGGTTAATAAAGTGTTTAATTTGGCTAATCTCCGGTAGGTGGGAAACTTTGATAATATGCTGTGACCTGTGGAGTAATGGGACTGAATTGACAGTGCATTACTCCTGCCTTGGTTATATTTGCTACTTTCCAGTCTGATGGAAACTTTCCAGAATATAGCGAATTTTGAAAAATTAACATCAATGCATCTACTACCTCATTAGCCACCTCTTATAACACCCTAGGAGGAAGCCTATCAGAACCCGGGGACTTGTCAGCCCACAGCTTCCCTGGTGATTGTAATTTCACCAAGTTTGTCTCTTCCTGCCACCTCCTGATTTACAGCTATTACTGGAATGTTTTTTGTATCCTCTATAGTGAAGACAGAAGCAGAATATTTGTTCATTTCACTCGCCATTTCCTTATTATCTACTATTAACTCCCCATTCTCACTCTTTAGAGGACCAACACTCACTTTACTTACTCTTTTCCTTTTTAAATACTAGTAAAAAGTCTTGCTATCCATTTTTACATTTCTAGCTAGCTTCCTCTCATACTGTAATTTCTTTCTCCTGATTAACCTTTTAGTCATTCTTTGCTGTTCTTTATATTCTGACCAATCATCTGACCTGCCACTCATCTTTGTGCAATTATATGCTTTTTCCTTAAGTTTGATGCTTTCCTTAACTTCTTTAGTTAACCATGGATGGTGGGTCATCCCCTTAGAATTTTTCTTTATAGTAGGAATATACTTATTCTGAGTTTTCTGAAATATCCCCTTAAATGTCTGCCACTGCTCCTCTAATGCCTAGTAACCCAGTTCACTTCAACTAGCTCAGCTTTCATGCCCACATAGTTGGCCTTATTTAAGTTTAAAATACTAATCTTAGACCCATTCTTCTCACTTTCAAACTGGATGTAAAATTCAATCATATTGTGGTCGCTGTATCTAGAGCTGTCTTTACTCTGAGGTCATTAATTAGTCCTGCCAGATTACACAATACCAAGCCTAATATAACCTGCTGTCTGGTTGGTTCTAGAGCGTAAGAAACTATCTTGAAGGCATTCTATGAACTCCTCACCCATGCTACTATTGCCAATCTGATTTTGCCAGTTTATATGTGGATTAAAATCACCCATGATTATTGCCATCCCTTTATCACAAGCACCCAATATTTCTTCTTGTATACTTAGTCCTACATTGTGGTTACTGTTAGGGGACATGTAGACCACTCCCACTAGTGACTTCTTTCCCCTACTATTCCTCAACTGGTTCTACATCCTGATCTCCTGAACCAAGGTCATCTCTCACTATTGCACCAATGCCAGCCTTCATTAATATTGCTGCCCCTCCACCTTTACCTCATTTCCTATTCTTCTTGAATGTCATATACCCCTCAATATTCAGGACCCAATCCTTGTCATCCTGCAGCCATGTCTCCGTAATGGCTACTAGATCATATTTATTTACTTCAATGTGCACTATCAGTTCGTCTACTTTGTTATGAATGCTACGTTCATTCAGATACAGAGCCTTTCGTCGTGTCTTTTTGTTATCTTTGTAATATCTGTTGTTGTGTTCTTAGGTTTTTTCTCTGTATCCCTTCCTGCCATTCTTTGACCTTTATTTGCCATATTACTTTTCTGCTCTTCTGCCTTGATTCTCCCCTTGATTTGCTACATCTACCCAAGCGTGATCCCTCACCCCCCCGACCCATTTAGTTTAAAGCCCTCTCTACTTCCCTAGTTATACGGTTTGCTGGAACACTGGACCCAGCAGGGTTCAGGTGCAGACCATCCCAACGATATAGCTCCCACTTTCCACAGTACTGGTGCCAGTGCCCCATGAACCAAAATCATCTTCTCCCACATCAGTCTTTGAGCTATGTGTTCATTTCACTAATCTTATGTGCCCTCTGCCAATTGGCATGTGGCTCAGGTAATAATCCAGAGATTATTACCTTTGAGATTCTGCTCTTCAATTTGGTGCCTAGCTCCTCATACTGTCTAAGCAGAACCTCTTCCCTAGTCCTGCCTATGTCGTTGGGACCTACATGGACCACAACAACTGGATCCTCCCCCTCCCACTCCAAGATCTTGTGCAGCCCTGGGCAGATGTCCCTGAACCCTGCACCGAGCAGGCAACACAGCTTTCAGGATTCACGCTCTCAGCTGTACAGAACAGTGTCAATCCCCCTCACTATACTATCCCCTACCATCACTACATTCCTTTTTGCTCCCCCCACTTGAATGGCTTCCTATACCACAGTGCCATGGCCAGTCTGCCCATCCACCTTGCAGACCTCGCTTTTGTCCACACAGGATGAGAGCACCTTAAACCTGTTTGACAATTGCAAAGTCTGAGGCTCCTCCACTACTGTCTGCTTGGTCCCTTTATCTGCCTCACTCACGGTCACATCCTCCTGTCCTTCAGTACTGACCAAAACAGATGACCCTGTTCTGAGAGGTGTGACCATCTACCAGAACAAAGTGTCCAGGTATTTCTCCCCCTCCCTTGTGTTGTGTAGAGTTTGCAGTTTGGCTTCCAGATCAATAATCCTGATCTGGAATTCCTCTAACTGCTTACACTTTTTGCAGATGTGTTTGTCCTGGATCGCCTTGGCATCCAGGAGCTCCCACAAAGCACAGCTGCAACATAACACCTGTCCTGCCATTGTTACTTTTGCTTTTAGTTAATTTACTTTAATTACTTTCTAAATAACTCTGAATAATTTCTATGTATAGTAGAATTTACTGTACTTATGAAATGCTAGTACCACCTACAACTAAAGTTATACTTTTCTTAATTACATAGATATGTATTTTAGGTATTTATTTTATTTTATCTTTTATTTATTTTAAGAAGAAGGCTGGTATTTTAGCTTCTACTTAGTAGACAAACTTAAATATTAGAGAAAAAATAAAAATCAGCAGAAAAAAGAAAATAAAGTAAGAAAATACCTACCAGAAAACTCACCGACTAGCTCCCTGTGCCTCACTGCTCTCTCTCCCTTCTCGCACTATTTGTAGCTCCGAAGTCTCACCCAGCCAATCACCTACCTGCTTCCCTGTGATGTCCACTTACCAAAATGAATCCACCTTACCACTATTAATATACCTTACCAATACTAAAATGTTACCAATAGTAGTAATAACCAGAGTAATAAACATTACTGCTCCTACTGATTTATGCCTACTCTCTGTTTCCTGTTAGCTAGCCACTCTTCTCTCCATGCCAATATGTTAGCCCCTACACCATGAGCTTTTATTTTCCGCAATAACCTTTGATGTGGCACCTTATCAAATGCCTTATGGAAATCTTAGTACAGTACATCCACCAGTTCCCCTTTATCCACAGCACATGTTACTTCTTCAAAGAACTCCAATTAATTGGTTAAACATGATTTCCCTTTCACAAAACCATGTTGATTCTGCCTGATTACCTTGAATTTTTCGAAGTACCCTGTTATAATATCTTTAATAATAGCTTCTAACATTTTCCCTATGACAGATATTAAGCTAACTGGTCTGTAGTTTCCTGCTTTCTGTCTCCCTCCTTTTTTGAATAAAGGAGTTACATTCATTATTTTTCAATCTCATAGAACCTTTCCCGAATCTTGGGAATTTTGGAAAATTAAAACCAACGCATCAACTATCTGTTCATTCTTCTGTCCATTAACACCCTCTCTGCAGTAACACTTTGTCTTTCAACACACCATTAATATACTGTTTGCCTTTGCTCCGTGACCTTCTGGTCAGTTATTCTCTGTGACTCTGTCCTATCGCCACTTTACTTTTGTTATCTCTTTCCCTAGCCCCGCTTTATTTGCTTAAAACAGATTACATTTCTAATCTTTGCCAGTTCTGATGAAGGGTCACTGACCTAAAACATTAAGTCTACTTTTCTCTCCACAGATCCTGCCAGACCTGCTGAGTATTTCCAAAATTTCTTGTTTTTATTTGCATCAACTATCTCACCAGCCACTTCTTTTAAAACCCTTGGATGGAGTCCATCAGGACCCGGGGACTTGTCAGCCCACAGCTCCAACAATTTGTTCAGTGCCACTTCCCGGGTGATTGTAATTTTCTTGAGTTCCTCCCTCCCTTCTAGTTCCTGATTTACACCTATTTCTGGGATGTTACTTGTATCCTCGATAGTGAAGACCGATGCAAAATACCTGTTCAATTCATCTGCCATCTCCTTATTTTCTATTATTAATTCCCCAGACTTATTCTCCATTGGACCAACGCTCACTTTGTTTACTCTTTTCTTTTTTAAATATCTATAGAAGCTCTTACTGTCTGTTTTTATATTTGTAGCTAGCTTTCTCTCTTACTCTCATTTTTCCCTTCTTATTCATCTTTTAGTCATTCTTTGCTGTTTTTTATATTCTGTCCAATCTTCTGACCTGCCTCCCATCTTTACACAATTAATGTGCTTTTTCTTTAATTTTGATACTATCATTAACATTTCTCTCGTTGAAATGTATCTATTCTGTGTATTCTGAAATATCCCCTGAAGTGTCTGCCACTGCATCTCTATTGACATATCACTTAACCTACTTTGCCAGTTCACTTTAGTTAGCTCTGCTTTCATGGCCTCATAATTGCCCTTATTTACATTTAAAATACTAGTCTTGTACCCATTCTTCTCGCCCTCAAACTGAATGTAAAATTAAATCATATTATGATCGCTGCTGCATAGGGGCACACTATGAGGTCATTAATTAATCCTATCTCGTTGCACAAAACCAGGTCTAGTATAGCCTGCTCTTTGGTTGGCTCCAAAACATGCTGTTCTAAGAAACTATCCCCAAAACATTCTATGGACAGCTCACCTGGGCTAGCTTTGCCCATCTGATTTTTTCAGTCTATATGTAGATTAAAATCCCCCATGATTATCGCCACACCTTTCTGATAAGCTCCCATTATTTCTTCCTTTATATCCTGTTGTACCATGTGGTTACTGTGAGGGGGCCTGTACACCATTCCCACAAGTGACTTCTTGCCTTTATCATTCCTCATCTCTACCCAAACTGCTTCTACTTCCTGGTTTCCTGAACGTAGGCCATCCCTCTCTATTGCGCTAATACTATCATTAATTAACAGAGCCACCCCCTCCACCTTTTCCTAGCTTCCTGTACTTCCTAAATGTTATGTACCCTTCAATATTCAGGTCCCCGTCGATGTCATCCTGCAGCCATGTCTCTGTATTGGCTATCAGATCATACTTATTTATTTCTATTTGCACTTTCAGTTCATCTGTTTTAGTTTGAATACTATGTGCATTCAGATACAGAGCCTTCAGTTTTGTCCTTTTATTATTTTTGTCACATCTCGCTTTATCTGCTGATTTACTCTTAGATTTGCACTCTCTGTCCCGTCCTGCCACGGTCTATTTATCATTTCCCATATTAATCCCTTTCTCTCTTGCCTTGTCTCTACTCTTTAATTTACCATATCTTCCCAAATGTAATCCCTTGCCCCACTATTTAGTTTAAAACCCTCTCTACTTCCCTAGTTATGCGGCTGGCTAGAACACTGGTCCCAGCACTGTTCAGATGAAGACAGTCCCAACAGTACAGCACCCACTTTTCCCAGTACAGGTGCCAATGCCCCAAGAACCTGAACCCACTTCTACCACACCAGTCTTTGAGCCACGTGTTCATTTCTCTAACCTAATTTGCCCTGTGCCAGTTTTCACATGACTCCGGTAATAATTCAGAGATTATCTTTGAGGTTCTGCTTCTTAATTTGGTGCCTAGCTCCTCATACTGACCACACAGAACCTCTTTCCTTGCCCTGCCTATGTCGTTGGTACCTACATGGACCATGACGACTGGATCCTCCCCCTCCCTCTGTAAGTTCCTCTCCAGCCCTGAGCAGATGTCCCAAACCCTGGCACCAGGCAGACAACACAGCTGTCTGGACTCTCGTTCCTTGCTGCTGAGAACAGCGTCAATCCCCCTCGCTATACTGTCCCATAGAACCAGAGAAAAGTTACAGCACAGAAAGAGGCCATTCAACACATTCTGTTTGCACCGGCTGAAAAAACTAGCCGCCCAATCTAATCCCACCTTCCAGCACCTGGTCCGTAGCCTTGCAGGTTACAGCACTTCAGCTGCAGGTCCAGGTAACTTAAATGAGTTGAGGGTTTCTGCCTCCACCACCGATCTCGGCAATGAATTCCAGACACCCACCAACCCCTGGGTGAAAAAGCTTTTCCTCATGTCTCCTCTAATCCTTCTACCAATCACTTTAAATCTGTGCCCCCTGGTAATTGGTCTCTCCACTAGGGGAAACAGGTCCTTCCTGTCTACTCTATCTAGGCCCCTCATATTTTGTACACCTCAATTAAGTCATCAGTCAGCCTCCTCTGTTCTAAGGAAAACAACCCTAGCCTATCCAACCTGTCCTCATAGCTGCAACTTTCAAACTTGGCAACATTCTTGTAAACCTCCTCCATACTCTCTCCAAGCAATTATGTCCTTCCTGTAATGTGGTGACCAGAACTGTACACAATACTCCAACTGTGGTCTAAGCAGCATTTTATACAGTTCCAGCTTTTGTTTTCTATCCCTCAGCCAATAAAGGAAAGCATTTCATATGCCTTTGTCACCTCTTTATCTACCTGTCCTGCCACCTTCAGGGACCTGTGGACATGCACTCCAAGGTCTCTCACTTCCTCTACCCTTTCAGTATCTTCCCATTTATTGTGTATTCTCTCACTTTGTTTGCCCTCCCCAAATGCATTACCTCACACTTCTCTGGATTGAATTCCATTTGCCACTTTTCTGCCCACTCAACCAAACCATTGATATCATTCTGGAATCTATGGCTATCCTCTTCACTATCAACTACACAGCCAATTTTTGTGTCATCAGCAAATTTCCCAATCATACCTCCCACATTTAAGCCCAAATCATAATACATAGCACAAACAGCAAGGGACCCAACACTGAGCCCTGTGGAACGCCACTGGAAACCGCCTTCCAATCGCAAAAACATCCGTTGACCATTACCCTTTGTTTCCTGTCACTGAGCCAATTTTGGATCCAACTTGCCATATTCCCCTGAATCTCATGGGCTTTTACTTTTCTGACCAGCCTGCCATGTGGGACCTTGTCAAATATCTTACTAAAATCCATGTAGACTACATCCACTGCACTGCACTTATCAATCCTCCTTGTTACTTCCTCAAGAAATTCAATTAAGTTAGTAAGACATGACCTTCCCCTAACAAATCCATGCTGACTATCCCTGATTATCCGTGCCTTTCTAAGTGACAGCTTATTCTGTCCCTCAGAATTGATTCTAATAATTTACCCACCACTGAGGTCAGACTTACCGGTCTATAATTATTTGGCCTATCCCTCGCACCCTTTTTAAACAATAGTACAACATTCACAGACCTCCAAACACCTGGTACCTCACCTGTATCTACTGAGGATTTGAAAATGATCCTCAGAGCATCCTCTATTTCCTCCTTGGCTTCCTTTAACAGCCTGGGATGCAATCCAGCTGACTCTGGCGATTTATCCACTTTCAAGGATGTCAGACCCTCTAGTACTTCCTCTCATTATGCTTATCGTATCTAATGTTTCAGACTACTCCTCTTTAACTAGAATGTCTGCATCATCCCTCTCCTTCATGAAGACAGAGACAAAGTACTCATTAAGAACTCTGCCCACATCTTCTGCATCCACGCATAAGTTACCTTGTACATCTCTGATAGGCCCTACCCTTTCCTTAAATATCCTCTTGCTTTACATGTACTGATAAAACATCTTTGGGTTTTCCTTGATTTTACCTGCAATAATTTTTCATGTCCTCTCTTTGCTTTTCTAATTTCCTTTTTTACTTCACCCCTGCCCTTTCTATACTCCTCTAGATTTTCTAAAGTATTAAGTTTTTTGTGACTGTCAGTTTTACTTTTCTGCTTTAGCTTACCCTCTATGCTTCTAGATAACCAGGGGGCTCTAGATTTGGCAGTAACACCCTTTTTCTTTGTGGAAACATGCCTACACTGTTCCTGTAGAATCTCCCTTTTGAATGCCTCCCACTGGTTTGCCACTGATTTTCCTTCAAGTAGCTGTATCCAGTTCACTTTCACCAGGTCACCTCTCAGTTTCTTAAAATTCGCCTTTCCCCAATTTAGAACTTTTACTCCTGTTTTATCTTTGTCCTTTTCCATAATAATGCCAAATCTAACTGTATTATGGTCAACTATCTCCAAAACAGTCATCCACTTGCCCAGCTTCATTTCCTAAGACTAAATCTAGAATGGCGCCTCCTCTCATTGGGCTTGTTACGCGCTGGCTAAAAAAGTTCTCTTGAATACAGTTCAAGAATTTTGTCCCCTCTGTGCTTTCATACTGTTTGTATCCCAGTTGATATTAAGGTAGTTGAAATCCCCAAACTATTCTTGCCCTATTGTTTTTGCACTCATGAATTTGTTCTTCTATCTCCCTCTCACTATTTGGGGGTCTATAATACACTCCTAGTCGTGTGGCTGCCCTTTTTTATTTCTGATCTCCACCCATACGGTCTCATTTGATGATTCATTTAGAATATCATCCCTCTTCACAGCTGTAATTGATTCTTTGACCAATAATGCTACACCCCCTCCTTTTTTATCCCCCTCTCTATCCTTCCTGAAAACTCTATATCCACGGATGTTCAGCTGCCATTTTTGCCCCTCATTAAGCTAAGTTTCTGTTACAGCAATGATAGCATGTGTCTATCTGCGCCCTCAGCTCATTGGCTTTATTTGCTATACTCCTTGCATTTAAATAAATACCTTTCAACACTGCCTCCTTCTATGCTGTACACTTTTTAACCTTTGCTTTTACTATCTTTCAGAGTCACTCGCTAATTTTCTGCCTCCTGTTCCCTGCCCTGAAATTATCCTATCTGAAACTGCCCTCAGGTTCCCATCCCCCTGCCAAACTAGTTTAAACCATCCCCAACCTGACTAGCAAATCTTGCTGCAAGGATATTTGTCCTGGTCCTGTTCTAGTGTAGACCATCTGACTTGTACAGATCCTGCCCTCCCTAGAACTGGTCCCAATGTCCCAGAAATCTGAGGCCCTCCCTTCTGCACCATCTCTCCAGCCATACATTCATCTGGTGTATTTTCCTATTTCTATACTCACAGAGCGACCACGCTCTGGAAGTGGTTCAAGAGTTCACCTACCTAGGCTCAACTATCACCAGTAACCTGTCTCTAGATGCAGAAATCAACAAGCGCATGGGTAAGGCTTCCACTGCTATGTCCAGACTGGCCAAGAGAGTGTGGGAAAATGGCGCACTGACACGGAACACAAAAGTCCGAGTGTATCAGGCCTGTGTCCTCAGTACCTTGCTCTACGGCAGCGAGGCCTGGACAACGTATGCCAGCCAAGAGCGACGTCTCAATTCATTCCATCTTCGCTGCCTTCGGAGAATACTTGGCATCAGGTGGCAGGACTATATCACCAACACAGAAGTCCTTGAAGCGGCCAACACCCCCAGCTTATACACACTACTGAGTCAGCGGCGCTTGAGATGGCTTGGCCATGTGAGCCGCATGGAAGATGGCAGGATCCCCAAAGACACATTGTACAGCGAGCTCGCCACTGGTATCAGACCCACCGGCCGTCCATGTCTCCGTTATAAAGACGTCTGCAAACGCGACATGAAATCGTGTGACATTGATCACAAGTCGTGGGAGTCAGTTGCCAGCATTCGCCAGAGCTGGCGGGCAGCCATAAAGACAGGGCTAAATTGTGGCGAGTCGAAGAGACTTAGTAGTTGGCAGGAAAAAAGACAGAGGCGCAAGGGGAGAGCCAACTGTGCAACAGCCCCAACAAACAAATTTCTCTGCAGCACCTGTGGAAGAGCCTGTCACTCCAGAATTGGCCTTTATAGCCACTCCAGGCGCTGCTTCACAAACCACTGACCACCTCCAGGCGCGTATCCATTGTCTCTCGAGATAAGGAGGCTCAAAAGAAGAAAGAAAAAGAAGACTCACTAGCATGTGGCTTTGGGAGTAATCCAGAAATTACTACCTTTGAGGTCCTGCTTGCTAATCGCTTTCCGAACTCCCTAAACTCAGCCTGACTGATCTCATCCCTTTTTCTACCTTTATCGTTGGTACCAATGTGGACCACAACCTCTGGCTCTGCACCCTCACCCTCTAGAATGTTCTATAGCTGTTGTCTTAAGCTGTGGGGTGACCACCTCCTGAAACGTGCTATCCATGTATCTCTCATCCTCGCGAATGCCCCTCAGTGACACCAGCTGCTCCTCAAGTTCCAAGATTCGACGCTCGAGTACCACTACTTTCCTTTTTGCTGGCCCCCGCTTGAACCATTGGATCATGGTGCCATGGCCAGTCTGCTCATTCACCCTGCAGATCTCACTTTCATCCACAGGTTACAAGCACTTCAAACCTGTTTGATAATTGCAAAGCTGAGGCTCCTCCACTACTGTTTGCTTCGTTCCTTTACCTGCCTCACTCACGATCATATCCTCCTGTGCCTCACCACTGGCCAAAACAGATGACCCTATTCTAGTACAAAGTGTCCAGGTATCTCTCCCCCTCCCTGATGTTGCACAGTGTCTGCAGTTCGGCTTCCAGATCAATAATCCTGATCTGCAATTCCTCCTGCTGCTTACACTTTCTGCGGACGTGGTTGTCCTGAATCGCGTTGGCATCCAGGAGATGCCACAGCTGCTGTATAACACCTGTCTTGCCATTGTTACTTATGTTATTAGTTAATTTACTTTAATTACTTTCTTAATTTACATAGAATAATTCCTACGTATAGCAGAATTTATTGTGCTTATTAAATGCTAGTACCGCCTACAACTAAGAGTTATATGATTCTTAATTACACAGGCATGTGTTTTAGGTATTTATTTTAACATTTTAATTCTTTTTCCCTAATTCCAGTGTTCTAAGCTGGCTATTAACACATTGTTTCTTACACTAAGCACTTACCAGCTAATCCTTGTACTTTACAAATACTAATAAAAGCTTACAATTACTGATAAATTACCTGAGTTTTGAAAGATAAATGAGCAAAACAACAAAATACTCACCAGCCAATCAACTTACAACTTTCCTGTGATGTCACACCTCGAGTTCCCGCACTGTTTTTAAACTGTCTCTCTCTCTCTCTCTTTCTCTCCTGATATGCTCTGCTGGTCTCGGAGTTCCCACACTCTTTTTAAACTGTGTGTCTCTCTCTCTTTTTCTCTCCTGATATGCTCTGCTGGTCTCGGCAGTCCCGCACTGTTTTTAAACTGTGTGTCTCTCTCTCTCTTTCTCTCCTGATATGCTCTGCTGGTCTCGGAGTTCCCACACTGTTTTTAAACTGTGTGTGTCTCTCTCTCTCTTTCTCCCCTGATGTGCTCTGCTGGTCTCGGCAGTCCCGCACTGTTTTTAAACTGAGTCTCTCTCTCTTTCTCTCCCCTGATGTGCTCTGCTGGTCTCGGCAGTCCCGTACTGTTTTTAAACTGTCTCTTTCTTTCTCTCTCTCTCTCTCCCCTGATATGCTCTGCTGGTCCCAGAGTTCCCGCACTGTTTTTAAACTGTCTCTCTCTCTCTCTCTCTTTCTCTCCTGATATGCTCTGCTGGTCTTGGAGTTCCCACATTGTTTTTAAACTCTCTCTCTCTCTCTCTCCCCTGATGTGCTCTGCTGGTCCCAGAGTTCCCATGCTGTTTTTAAACTGTCTCTCTCTCTCTCAATCTATCCTTTCAAGCCCCTTCAGAATATTGTATGTTACAATGATCGCCTCTCATTCTTCAAATCTCCAGCGAGTATAGGCCCAATTTACTCAGCCTCTCATCATAGGATAATCCTCCCATCCCAGAGGCCAAGCTCATGAAATTTCACTGTACCATCTCCAGTGCAAGTATATCCTTCCTTAAACATGGAGACCCAAACTGTGCACATTACTCCTGGTGTGGGTTCACCCAAGCCCTGTACAATTGTAGCAAGGCGTATTCTTGTACTGCAATCCCCATGTAATAAAGATCAACCAGCCGTTTGCCTTCCTATTGACTTGCGGTACCTGCATGCTAGCTTTCTGTGTTCCTTTTACAAAAACACTTAAATTCCTCTGAACATCAACATTTAGAAGGTTCATGCCTTTTAAAAAATATTCTGCTTTGCTATTCTTTTTACCAAAGTGAATAACATCTCACATCCCCACATTATACTCTATTTATGACCTTGTTGCCCGTTTACTTAATCTGTCTATATCTCTTTGCAGTCTCTTCGTGCCCTCCTCACAGTTTTCATTCCCACCTAGCTTTGTATCATCAGCAAACTTGGATGCGTTACTCATGGTCTCTTCATCTAAATCATTGATATAGATAGTAAATAGCTGAGGCCACAGCACTGATCCTTGTGGCACTCCACTAGTTACAGCCTGCGAACTTGAAAATGCCCCATTTATCCCTTCTCTCTGCTTCCTGTCCATAAACCAATTCTCAATCCATGTTCATATATTATCCCCAATTCCATGAGCCCTTATTTTGGGATGAATCTTTTGTGTGGGACCTTATCAAATATCTTTGTAAAACCAAGTATACTACATATATTGGCTCCCCTTCATCTACCCCTCAGGTTATGTCTTCAAAAAATTCTAATATCTGTCAAACATGATTTTCCTTTCATAAAACCATGTTGACTCTGTCTGATCAAACTATGATTTTCTCAGTGTATTGTTAAGACTTGTTTAATAATCAATTCATTTTCCTGAATACTGACAGCTAACTGGCCTGTTTTCTCACCACTCTTTGAGCCACATGTTTAATTCCCTAATCTGCTTGACCTGATGCCAATTGGTGAGTGGCTCAGGTAAGAGTGCAGAGATTGAGGTTCTGCATTTTAATTTGGACCCTAACTCCTCAAACTCTCTCAACAGAACTTCATTCCTAGTTCTACCGATGTCATTGGTTCCTACGTGAACCACAACAACTGGTTCCTACCTCTTCTACTCCAAATTCGTCTCTGTCACAATGAGATATCTTTACCCCTGGCACCGGGAGGCAACACAACTTTCGGAACTCCTGGTCATGACTACAGAGAACAGTATCTATCCCCCTGATTTAACTGTCCCCTCTCACTATCACATTCATTTTCACTCCCCCACTTGAATGGCTTGCCTCATCAGTGATGACCGACTCAACATATTGAATTACTGTGTTAGATGTCCATATATATTGGCCCTTGGCAAACCCCTTAGGCTGGGGGTGAGCCAAGTGCACACCTGTTCATCCAACCCTCAGCCTGAAATACTCACTTCACTCTCAATCCTTTCCTTCTCATTGTTGATTTGAAGCTCCATCTCCTCGTAGAGTCTCTGAACTTCTGCATTGTGTTCCATCATCCTCCTGAGGCAGAAGAGGAGATGTCAGTTCTAGGCAGAGGCCCACCCTCTGGAGCCTCACCAATGGTGAGCTTTGGCTTTTTAACAGCATAGGTTTGAGCAGTTCTTCCATTTACTGTAGCAAATAGTTCAGGGATGGGTGATGAGATTATCTCCCGAACCTACAATCTCATTATGCACCCAATAAGACATACAGACTGAACCAGTCTTTGCAATCCAGTGACATACTTCAATGTAAGCTGCATCAACATCTCACAGTGCAGAGCAAACAGAGGCAAAAAAATGTTTCCAAATGCTTTTTCATGAAGTAATATCCCCTTTAAGGACCAATGCATCAAAGCGAGTTCTCTAATTCAAGCTGGGAATTTCCTCAGAGCTGTTCCCACTCCATCACCCTCACTTCCACAGGCAGATGCCCACACCCATGAGCAAGGGCAGGAGTGCTGGATGGGCAAGGGAGCTGGATGGGAATCTCTCAATATAGGAACTGGATTAGGCCATTCAGCCTCTCGAGCCTGTTCCGGCATTCAATGAGATCATGGTTGATCTGCAGCCTAACTTCACAATCTTTGCCCCGTATTCCTGAATAACTTTGGTTAACAAAAATCTATCAATCTCAGATTTAAAATTAATAATTAATATATCATCAATTGCCTTTTGTGGAAGAGAGTTTCAAACCTCTAGCACCCTTTGTGTGTGTTTCCTAATTTCACTCGCAAAAGGCCTGACTAGACCCTGTAGTCCTAGGCTCATCAACGAACAGAAGTAGTTTCTATCTATTCTACATGACCTTCTTAACATCTTGAAAATATCAATCAAATCACCCTTTAACCTTCTAAATTCCAGGGAATACTATCTTAGATAATGTAATCTCTCCTTATAATTTAGCCCCTGGTGTCCAGGCATCATTCTGGTAAAACTACACTGCACTCCCTCCAAGAACAGTATATCTTTCCAAAGGTGCAATGCCCTGAGCTGCTCAGCACTCCAGGTGTGGTCTAACCAGGGCCGTGTATAGCTGAAGCATGACTTCTACCCCCTTATATTCTATTTCTCAAGATGTAAAGGCCAGCATTTCATTCTGTCTTCATGGTAGAAGACACAAAAAGTATTCTCAAAATAATGGCAAACCTGGGGTTTACCGAGAATGAGGAACTGAAACAAATCCATATACTTAAAGAAACAAGGGTGACCGCGGTGACTGCAACAATTACCGTGGAATCTCCCTGCTCAGCAAAGTGGGGAAAGTCTTGGCTCAAGTCGTTTTAAACAGACTCCAGAAGCTGGCTGAGCGTGTCTACCCTGAGGCACAGTGCGGCTTTCGAGCAGAGAGATCCACCATTGACATGCTGTTCTCCCTTCGCCAGTTACAGGAGAAATGTCGCGGACAACAGATGCCCCTCTGCGTTGCTTTCAGAGATCTCACCAAAGCCTTTGACCTCATCAGGAGACATGGTCTCTTCAGACTATGAGCAAAGATCGGATGTCCACCAAAGCTACTAAGTATCATCACCTCATTCCATGACAATATGAAAGGCACAATTCAGCATAGCGGTGCCTCATCAGACCCCTTTCCTATCCTGAATGGCGTGAAACAGGGATGTGTTCTCGCACCTACACTGTTTGGGATCTTCTTCTCCATGCTGCTCTCACATGCGTTCAAGTCCTCTGAAGAAGGAATTTTCCTCCACACAAGATCAGGTGGCAGGTTGTTCAACCTTGCCCATCTAAGAGCGAAGACCAAAGTACGGAAAGTCCTCATCAGGAAACTCCTCTTTGCTGACGATGCTGCATTAACATCCCACACGGAAGAGTGTCTGCAGAGACTCAGCAACAGCATTGCGGCTGCCTGCAACGAATTTGGCCTAACCATCAGCCTCAAGAAAACGAACATCATGGGGCAGGACATCAGAAATGCTCCATCGATCAATATCAGCGACCACGCTCTGGAAGTGGTTCAAAAGTTCACCTACCTAGGCTCAACTATCACCAGTAACCTGTCTCTCGATGGAGAAATCAACAAGTGCATGGGAAAGACATCCGCTGCTATGTCCAGACTGGCCAAGAGAGTGTGGGAAAATGGCGCACTGACACGGAACACAAAAGTCCGAGTGTATGAAGCCTGTGTCCTCAGTACCTTGCTCTATGGCAGCGAGGCCTGGACAACATGTGTCAGCCAAGAGCAACACCTCAATTCATTCCATCTTCGCTGCCTCCAGAGAATCCTTGGTATCAGGTGGCAGGACCGTATCTCCAACACAGAAGTCCTCGAGCCGGCCAACATCCCCAGCATATGCACCCTACTGAGTCAGCGGTGCTTGAGGTGGCTTGGCCATGTGAGCCGCATGGAAGATGGCAGGATCCCCAAGGACACATTGTATAGCGAGCTCGTCACTGGTATCAGACCCACCGGCCGTCCATGTCTCCGCTTTAAAGACGTCAGCAAACGCGACATGAAGTCGTGTGACATTGACCACAAGTCGTGGGAGTCAGTTGCCAGTGATCGCCAGAGCTGGCGGACAGCCATAAAGGTGGGGCTAAAGAGGGGCGAGTCAAAGAGGCTTAGCTATTGGCAGGAAAAAAAACAGAAGTGCAAGGAGAGAGCCAACTGTGTAACAGCCCCAACAACCAAATTTATCTGCAGCACCTGTAGAAGAGTCTGTCACTCTAGAATTGGCCTTTATAACCACTCCAGGCTCTGCTTCACAAACCACTGACCACCTCTAGGCACTTACCCATTGTCTCTCGAGACAAGGAGGCCAAAGAATATACTTAAAGAAACAGTACTGGAGAAATTAATGAAACTAAGTGGCGACAAATTCTCCAGATCTGATGACTTCCATCCTGGGGTTTTAAAAGAGGGAGCTGGTTCAATCAGGAGTGTAGAACATGCCAGAAGCACCACCAGGCATACCTAGAAATGAAGTGCCAACCTGGTGGAGCTATAACACAGGTCTACATGCATCCGAAACAGCGGAAGCAGCATGCCATAGACAGAGATAAGCGATCCCACAATCAATGGACCAGATCAAAGATCTGGAGTTCTGCCACACCCAGTCGTGAGTGGTGATGGACAATTAAACAATGAACAGGAGTAGGAGGCTCCACAAACTTACCCATCCTGAACAATGGGGGAGCCCAGCACATCAGTGCAAAAGATAAGGCTGAAGCATGTTTAACCATCTTCAGCCAGAAGTGTCGAGTGGATGATCCATCTCAGCCTCCTCTCGAGGTCCCCAGCATCACAGATGTCAGTCTTCAGACAATTCGATTCACTCCACATGATTTCAAGAAATGGCTGAAGGCACTGGATACTGTAAAGGCTCTGGGCCCTGGGGCAACATTCAGGCAATAGTACTGAAGACTTATGCTCCAGAACTAACCGCCCCGCTAGCCAAGCTGTTCCAGTACTGCTACAACACTGGCATCTGCTGGCAATGTGGAAAATTGCCCATGTATTTCCTGTAGACAATAAAGCAGGATAAATCCAATCTAGCCAATTACCACCCTATCAGTCTACTCTCAATCATCAGCAAAGTGATGGAAGGTGTAGTTGATAGTGCTATCAAGCGGCTCTTATTCAGCAATAGCTTTCTCACAGATGATCAGATTGAGTTCTGTCAGGACCAATCAGCTCCTGATCTCATTACAGCCTTGGTCCAAGCATGGACAAAAGATTCAAGAGAATGGATTTCTGAGCATCTCTGCATTTTATTTAAATATGCAGACCCTCCCCAAGGGACCAATAGAAACATTGGGCAAGTTGGGATGGATATTGTGAGACAACCATTTTCCATGAGCATCAGGTGGCAGCTGCTAGCAATGTGCCCGGAGTGGTACTTCTGTCCACCTGCTCCATGCAAATGAGGAGACCTCTCACTGACTGCAGTGCAGTGCTGGAGGGCACTATATAACTGTCAGGATTGGAACCTGAGGAATTTTAGGGTGAGAATATTTACAACAGTTTACAAACTTTTCGATTGACATCAGAGCAGCATTTGACTGAGTATGTCATCAAGGAGCCCGAGCAAAACTGAAGTCAATGGGAATCAGATGGAAAACACTCCACTGATTTGGAGTCATACCTAGCACAAAGGAAGGTGTTTGTGGTTGTTGGAGGCCAATTATCTTAGCTCCAGGACATTGCTTCAGGAGTTCCTCAAGGTAGTGTTCTAGGCACAAACATCTTCAGCTGTTTCATCAATGACCTTCCCTCCATCATAAGGTCAGAAGTGCACCATCAGCATCAAGGGGGGGGTTACCATTGACCCGAAACCAAACTGGACCAGCTATGTAAATACTGTGGCTGCTAGAGCAGGTCAGAGGCTGGGAAATCTACAGTGAGTAACTCACCTCCTGACTCCCCAAAGCCTGTCCACCATCTACAAGGCACAAGTCAGGAGTGTGATGGAATACTCTCCACTTGCCTGGATGCGTGCGGCTCCAACAACACTCAAGAAGCTCAACACCATCCAGGACAAAGCAGCCCGATTCATTGGCAGCCCATCCACAAACATTCCCTCCCATCACCACCAGCACACAGTGGCAACAGTGTGTCCCATCTACAAGATGCACCACAGCAACTAACCAAACCTCCTTCGACAGCACCTTCCAAACCCACGACCTCTACCACCTAGAAGGACAAGGGCAACAAATGCATAGGAACACCACCACCTGCAAGTTCCCCTCCAAGCCACACACCATCCTGACTTGGAACTATATCGCTGTTCCTTCACTGTCGCTGGGTCAAAGTCCTGGAACTCCCTTCATAACAGCACTGTGGGTGTACCTACCCCACATGGACTGCAGCTGTTCAAGAAGGCAGCTCACCACCACCTTCTCAAGGGCAATTAGGGATGGGCAATAAATGCTGGCATAGCCTGCAACACCCATATTCCATGAACGAAATTTTTAAAAAGCATAATTTCCTCTCCTTTGCTTTCCAGCCCACTAAGCCCTATTGATTAATCTTTATAGCAGTGTACTAACATTTAGTGACTTGTGTACATGTGTGCAAGCCTAGAATTGAACTGATATAACAGCCTGAGTTCATCCAGTCAGTGTACAAATAACCTGATCAGATATTAGGGCAGGAGGAAGATGTTCAGATTGGTCATCTGTGAATGTTCGGGTTGCATTACTCACTTTTTTAGGGTGCGTTCCAAATCCTTCTTCTCACTCTGAGCCTCCTGAAGCTGAACTGTGACCTTAGACACGAAATCTTCCAGGTTGCCGAGCAGGTTAGGCTCATTGCGACGGAGCTGGACCCACAGCTTCCATATCTCTAACTTGCTGAGACAGACAAAAATGAAAGAGAGAATTAGCAGAGATATGAGGAGCTGTCAGGCTACTCCCCTCACTGTAACTCCCTGATATACCCCACACACCCTACTCCTCTATGTAACACTCTGATATACCCCACTCCCCTCACTGTAACTCCCTGATATACCCCACACCCCTCACTGTAACACCCTGATATATCCCACACCCCTCACTGTAACTCACTGATATACCCCACACCCCTCACTGTAACACCCTGATATACCCCACTCACCTCACTGTAACTCCCTGATATACCCCACACCCTCCACTCCTCACTGTAACACTCTGATATACCCCACACCCCTCCCTGTAACACCCTGATATATCCCACACCCCTCACTGTAACTCACTGATATACCCCACACCCCTCACTGTAACACCCTGATATACCCCACTCACCTCACTGTAACTCCCTGATATACCCCACACACCCTACTCCTCACTGTAACACTCTGATATACCCCACTCCTCACTGTAACACTCTGATATACCCCACACCCCTCACTGTAACTCCGATATACCCCACACCCTCCACTCCTCACTGTAACACTCTGATATACCCCACACCCCTCCCTGTAACACCCTGATATATCCCACACCCCTCACTGTAACTCACTGATATACCCCACACCCCTCATTGTAACACCCGGATATATCCCATACCCCTCACTGTATCTCCCTGATATACCCCACACCCCTCACTGTAACAGCCTGATATACCCCACACCCCTCACTGTAACACTCTGATATACCCCACACCCCACACTGTAACACCCTGATCTACCCCACACCTCTCACTGTAACAGCCTGATATACCCCACACCCCTCACTGTAACACTCTGATATACCCCACACCCCACACTGTAACACCCTGATATAGCCCACACCCCTCACTGTAACACCCTGATATACCCCACACCCCTCATTGTAACACCCGGATATATCCCACACCCCTCACTGTATCTCCCTGATATACCCCACACCCCTCACTGTAACACTCTGATATACCCCACACCCCTCATTGTAACACCCGGATATATTCCACACCACTC
This sequence comes from Heterodontus francisci, assembly GCF_036365525.1. Classification (NCBI taxonomy): domain Eukaryota; kingdom Metazoa; phylum Chordata; class Chondrichthyes; order Heterodontiformes; family Heterodontidae; genus Heterodontus; species Heterodontus francisci. Next base: position 21,724,749 of record NC_090395.1, read on the forward strand.
ACTGTATCTCCCTGATATACCCCACACCCCTCACTGTAACACTCTGATATACCCCACACCCCTCATTGTAACACCCGGATATATCCCACACCCCTCACTGTAACACCCTGATATACCCCACACCCCTCATTGTAACACCCGGATATATCCCACACCACTCACTGTATCTCCCTGATATACCCCACACCCCTCACTGTAACACTCTGATATACCCCACACCCCTCATTGTAACACCCGGATATATCCCACACCCCTCACTGTATCTCCCTGATATAGCCCACACCACTCACTGTATCTCCCTGATATACCCCACACCCCTCACTGTAACACTCTGATATACCCCACACCCCTCACTGTAACACCCTGATATACCCCACACCCCTCATTGTAACACCCGGATATACCCCACACCCCTCACTGTATCTCCTTGATATAGCCCACACCCCTCACTGTAACACCCTGATATACCCCACACCCCTCATTGTAACACCCGGATATATCCCACACCACTCACTGTATCTCCCTGATATACCCCACACCCCTCACTGTAACACTCTGATATACCCCACACCCCTCATTGTAACACCCGGATATATCCCACACCCCTCACTGTATCTCCCTGATATAGCCCACACCACTCACTGTATCTCCCTGATATACCCCACACCCCTCACTGTAACACCCTGATATAGCCCACACCCCTCACTGTAACACCCTGATATACCCCACACCCCTCATTGTAACACCCGGATATATCCCACACCACTCACTGTATCTCCCTGATATACCCCACACCCCTCACTGTAACACCCTGATATACCCCACACCCCTCATTGTAACACCCGGATATATCCCACACCCCTCACTGTATCTCCCTGATATAGCCCACACCACTCACTGTATCTCCCTGATATACCCCACACCCCTCACTGTAACACTCTGATATACCCCACACCCCTCATTGTAACACCCGGATATATCCCACACCACTCACTGTATCTCCCTGATATACCCCACACCCCTCACTGTAACACTCTGATATACCCCACACCCCTCATTGTAACACCCGGATATATCCCACACCCCTCACTGTATCTCCCTGATATAGCCCACACCACTCACTGTATCTCCCTGATATACCCCACACCCCTCACTGTAACACCCTGATATACCCCACACCCCTCACTGTAACACTCTGATATACCCCACACCCCTCATTGTAACACCCGGATATACCCCACACCCCTCACTGTATCTCCCTGATATAGCCCACACCCCTCACTGTAACACCCTGATATAGCCCACACCCCTCACTGTAACACCCTGATATACCCCACACTCCTCATTGTAACACCCGGATATATCCCACACCACTCACTGTATCTCCCTGATATACCCCACACCCCTCACTGTAACACCCTGATATACCCCACACCCCTCATTGTAACACCCGGATATATCCCACACCCCTCACTGTATCTCCCTGATATAGCCCACACCACTCACTGTATCTCCCTGATATACCCCACACCCCTCACTGTAACACTCTGATATACCCCACACCCCTCACTGTAACACCCTGATATACCCCACACCCCTCACTGTAACACCCTGATATACCCCACACCCCTCATTGTAACACCCTGATATATCCCACACCCCTCACTGTAACACCCTGATATACCCCACACCCGTCACTGTAACACCCTGATATACCCCACACCCCTCACTGTAACACTCTGATATACCCCACACCCCACACTGTAACACCCTGATATACCCCACACCCCTCACTGTAACTCACTGATATACCCCACACCCCTCATTGTAACACCCGGATATATCCCACACCCCTCACTGTATCTCCCTGATATATCCCACACCCCTCACTGTATCTCCCTGATATACCTCACACCTCTCACTGTAACAGCCTGATATACCCCACACCCCTCACTGTAACACCCTGATATACCCCACACCCGTCACTGTATCTCCCTGATATACCCCACACCCCTCACTGTAACACCCTGATATACCCCACACCCGTCACTGTATCTCCCTGATATACCCCACACCCCTCACTGTAACACCCTGATATACCTCACACCCCTCACTGTAACACCCTGATGTATCCCACATCCCTCACTGTAACTCCCTGATATATCGCACACCCCTCACTGTAACAGTCTGATATACCCCTCACTGTCTTCTTTGGCCTCCTTGTTTCAAGTGACAATGGGTAAGCGCCTGGAGGTGGTCAGTGGTTTGTGAAGCAGTGCCTGGAGTGGCTATAAAGGCCAATTCTAGAGTGACAGACTCTTTCACAGGTGCTGCAGTTAAAATTGGTTGTCAGGGCTGTTACACAGTTGGCTCTCTCCTTGCACTTCTGTCTTTTTTCCTGCCAACTGCTAATTCTCTTCGACTCGCCACTCTTTAGCCCCACCTTTATGGCTGTCCACCAGTTCTGGCAGTCACTGGCAACTGACTCCCACAACTTGTGATCAATGTCACACGACTTCATGTCGCGTTTGCAGACGTCTTTAAAGCGAAGACATGGATGGCCGGTGGGTCTGATACCAGTGACGAGCTCGCTGTACAATGTGTCCTTGGGGATCCTGCCATCTTCCATGCGGCTCACATGGCCAAGCCATCTCAAGCACCGCTGACTCAGTAGGCTGTATATGCTGGGGATGTTGACCGCCTCGAGGACTTCTGCGTTGGAGATATGGTCCTGTCACCTGATACCAAGGATTCTCCGGAGGCAGCGAAGATGGAATGAATTGAGACGTCGCTCTTGGCTGACATACGTTGTCCAGGCCTCGCTGCCATAGAGCAAGGTACTGGGGACACAGGCTTCATACACTCGGACTTTTGTGTTCCATGTCAGTGCGCCATTTTCCCACACTCTCTTGGCCAGTCTGGACCTAGCAGCGGACGCCTTTCCCATGCGCTTGTTGATTTCTGCATCAAGAGACAGGTTACTGGTGATAGTTGAGCCTAGGTAGGTAAACCCTTGAACCACTTCCAGTGCGTGGTCGCCGATACTGATGGATGGAGCATTTCTGACGTCCTGTCCCATGATGTTCGTTTTCTTGAGGCTGATGGTTCGGGCAAATTCATTGCAGGCAGCGCAATCGTGTCGATGAGTCTCTGCAGACACTCTTCTGTGTGGGATGCTAATGCAGCATCGTCAGCAAAGAGGAGTTCTCTGAAGAGGACTTTCCGTACTTTGGTCTTCGCTGTTAGACGAGCAAGGTTGAACAACCTGCCACCAGATCTTGTGTGGAGGAAAATTCCTTCTTCTGAAGATTTGAACGCATGTGAGAGCAGCACGGAGAAGAAGATCCCAAACAGTGTAAGTGCGATAACACAGCCCTGTTTCACACCACTCCGGATAGGAAAGGGGTCTGATGAGGAGCCACCATGTTGAATTGTGCCTTTCACATTGTCATGGAATGAGGTGATGATACTTAGTAGCTTTGGTGGACATCCGATCTTTGCTAGTAGTCTGAAGAGACCACGTCTGCTGACGAGATCTATGAAAGCAACGTAGAGGGGCATCTGTTGTTTGCGGCATTTTTCCTGTAGCTGGCGAAGGGAGAACAGCATGTCAATGGTGGATCTCTCTGCTCGAAAGCCACACTGTGCCTCAGGGACGATGTGCTCAGCCAGCTTCTGGAGTCTGTTTAAAGTAACTCGAGCAAAGACTTTCCCCACTATGCTGAGCAGGGAGATTCCACGGTAGTTGTTGCAGTCACCGCGGTCACCCTTGTTCTTATAGAGGGTGATGATATTGGCATCGCGCATGTCCTGTGGTACTGCTCCCTCATCCCAGCACAGGCAAAGCAGTTCGTAGAGTGCTGAGAGTATAGCAGGCTTGTCACTTTTGATTATTTCAAGGGTAATGCCGTCCTTCTCAGGGGCTTTTCCACTGGCTAGAGAATCAATGGCATCACTGAGTTCCGATTTTGTTGGCTGTTCGTCCAGCTCATCCATGACTGGTAGAGGCTGGGCTGCATTGAGGGCGGTCTCAGTGACAACATTTTCCCTGGAGTACAGTTCTAGGTAGTGCTCCACCCAGCGGTCCCCTCACTTTAACGCCTGATATAGCCCACACCCCTCACTGTGACTCTCTGATATACCTCACACCCTTCACCATAACATTCTGATATAGGCCACACCCCTCACTCTAACAGTGTTAGGCAGTTCCATGAGGAACTCTTGGTGCAGACTCCCAGAATTAGCCAATGGAACAATACATCTCAATATAACATCAGCTTTTCAGTTAGCGCCCTCACGGAATTTCCCCTGACAACCTGTGGTTGTTAAAACACCCAGAAGCACTGCAGTCATACCCATTCCAGCTCCTGTATACATGCTTCCCTTGTAACAGTGCAGGAAGTGACACCAAAATAAAAGCAAAATACTGCAGATGCTGGAAATCGGAAATTAAAACAGAAAATGCTGGAAATACTCAGCCGGTCTGGCAGCATCGGTGGAGAGAGAAACAGAGTTAACATTTCAGGTCAGTGACCTTTCATCAGAACTGGCAAAGGTTCGAAAAGAATTAGGTTTTAAGCAAGTGAAGGGGAGGGGGGGGAGAGAACAAAAGGGAAGGTATGTGATAGGGCAGAGGGCAGGAGAGATTAAGTAACAAAGCTGTCCTGGGACAAAGGCAAAGAGTGTGTTAATGCTTGTGGTGAAAGACAAAACAAAATGTTCTAATACATAGCTTTAAGTTGAGGGGTGATAGATATAGGACAGATGTTAGAGGTAGTTTCTTTACTCAGAGAGTAGTAGGGGCGTGGAACGCCCTGCCTGCAACAGTAGTAGACTCGCCAACTTTAAGGGCATTTAAGTGGTCATTGGATAGACATATGGATGAAAATGGAATAGTGTAGGTCAGATGGTTTCACAGGTCGGCGCAACATCGAGGGCCGAAGGGCCTGTACTGCGCTGTAATGTTCTAATTAGTCCAGAGAGAGTGTTAATGGCAGAATAATGAGCAGCTCTGTCTACATGAAAAACAGGCACATGGTTAAAAAATAAAATAAAATAATAAAAAATATAAAAATATAAAAAAGGCCAGTCATGCTCTGAAATTATTGAACTCAATGTTCAGTCCACAAAGCTGTAGAGTGCCTAATCGAAAGATCAGGTGCTGCTCCTTGAGCTTGCGTTGATGTTCACTGGAACACTGGAGCAGGCAAAGGACAGCTTTGTTATTTAATCTCTCCTGCCCTCTGCCCTATCACACACCTCCTCTTTTGTTCACTTCTGCACCAACCACCACCGCCCCGCACCGCCCCCCACCAACCCCCCCCCCCTCCGCCACCACCCTGCCCCCTGCCTCTTCACATGCTTAAAACCTAATTCTTTTCTCACCTTTGCCAGTTCTGAAGAAAGGTCACTGACCTGAAACGTTAACTCTGCTTCTCTCTCCACACATGCTGCCAGACCTGCTGAGTATTTCCAGCATTTTCTGTTCTTATTTCAGGAAGTGAAAGTTACTGACAGAGTTTTAGCCTGCTGTGTGAGCACTGTATCATCCACTTACTCCTCCAAGATGGTACTGGCTCCCAGTCTCTCCATCAGTGCAGCAAAGTGTTGCTTTTCCTCATCTTCAACCTCAACTTCCTGTTGTAAGCTTTGGGACTGATAGCAAAATTCTGAAACATTCTGTGAAGATGGATCATCCTCCTCCTGGCTCTGGTCAGTTAGAAAGTGACCTGGAGATTACAGCTCAGATGGTCATTGTTTGGTTCAAATATCTTGCAACAAACATCTCCACAGAAAAGCAAAGAAAAGCTCAATGAACAGGTGCCCTCACAATGACTTACAGAGTCAAAGCTGAGCAACAGCCAGAGACAGCTCTGTCTTACTGACCCCTTACTCACGCCTGTTCCAACTCTCTCCCCCCTCACACTCCTCCTCCCCTTACTCACTTTCCCCTCCCCTTCACAATCTCCCTCCCCAGCTCACACACCCCCTCCCCTCCCTCACATTCCCCTCCCCTTCACAATCTCCCTCCTTCACTCACACTCCCCCTCCCTCTTTCACATTCCCCTCCCCCACTCACACTCACCCCTGTTCACACTCTCTCCCTGCTCATCCTTTCCTGCTCAGATTTCCTTCTTTGCACACTCTCCCCTTTACACACTCACCCTCCCCGTTCACAATCTACCCCGCATTCACACCCCCCCCCCTCCACCCCATTCCTTGCTGCCAGCTCTCACAATCAGCCAACTGAGGATGGCTACAGGAGCTGCCCATGACAATCTAGACAGTTCACATTTAAAATGATGTTCATTCATAAATCTATGCATCCTTCATGACTGAATGGTCATTAAACTCTCTCCCCCTTCAAACTCACCCTCCTCCACTCACACTCCCCTCCCCTGCTCCCAATCTCCCTCCCTGACTCCCCCTCCCCAACACGCACCTCCCCCTTCCCCCTCCCCACTCACACTCACCCTCGTCCACTCACTAACACCCCTGTTCACATTCTTCCCCACTCACACTCTCCCTCCCCCACTCACACTCACCTTCACCCTCTCCCTCCCCCAGTCACACTCCCCCACTCACACTCCCCCTCCCCCACTCACACTCTCCCTCCCCCACTCACATTTCCTTCTTTTCACACTCTCCCCGCTTCACACTCTCCCCATTCATGAAACATACTGCACCCTTTAGAATTGGAACATTCTGTACCCTTTCCAAAATGAACCAGACTAATCCCTGGGATGGCGGGATTGTCTTATGAGGAGAGATTGAGGAAACAGGGCCTGTATTCTCCAGAGTTTTGAAGAATGAGAGGTGATCTCATTGAAACTTACAAAATTCTTGCAGGGCATGACAGGGTAGATGTACAAAGGATGTTTCCCCTGGCTGGTGAGTCTAGAACAGGGGACACAGTCTCAGAATAAGGGTCAGGCCATTTAAGACTGAGATGAGGAGGAATTTCTTCATTCAGAGGGTGGTGAATCTTTGGAATTCTCTACCCCAGAGGGCTGTGGAAGCTCGATCATTGAGCATGTTCAAGACAGAAATTGATAGATATCTGAATACTAATAACATCAAGGGATGTGGGGATAGTGCGGGAAAGTGGCGTTGAGGTAGATGATCAGCCATGATCTAATTGAGTGGTGGCGGAACAGGCTCAATGGGCTGAATGGCCTACTCTTGCTCCTATTTTCCAAATGTTCCTCACTCCCCATTCATACTGTCTCCCCAGTTCACACTCTCCCCAGCCATTCACACTCTTGGGGAGACGGTGGTGGAGTGGTAATGTCACCGAACTAGTAATCCAAAGGCCCTGGCTAATGCCCTGGCGGCACAGGTTCAAATCCCACCACGGCAGCTGATGGAATTTAAATTCAATTAATTAATAAAACTTCAATTAATTAATAAAAAAACCTGGAATTGAATGCCAATCTCAGTAATGGTGCCATGAAACTATCATTGATTGTCGTAAAACTCCATCTGGTTCACTAACGTCCTTTCGCGAAGGAAATCTGCTGTCCTTACCTGGTCTGGCCTACATGTGACTCCAGACCCACAGCAATGTGGTTGACTCTTAACTGCCCTCTGAAATGGCTTAGCAAGCCACTCAGTTGTCACGAGCAATTAGAGATGGGCAACAAATTCTGGCCTTGCCAGCAACGTCCACATCCCATGAAAGAATTTTAAAAAATACACTATCCCCATTCACACTCTCCCCTCCCCCTGTTGGTGGATGGTGTTGTGGGTGAGGGAGGGTGTGGTGGGATGAGAGGATAGGGGGAGTGTGAAGATGCAAGGACCATTGTGGGAGGGGCCTACTGTGGTGGAGGGAGGTAAGAGCAGCCATTTTAATGAAGCGAAGGTTTGCGCTATGGCCAGTTCTAACCAGAATCCTTAAATGGATTAATAACTTTGTCAAAGTCACGCACAGTGGGAATTTGTCCATTGCTTAAATGGGACCCCAACACTCCAGGGCTAACAGGGGGACCCATTCACTGAAGCCACACTCCCAGCTGGGACCGCTGCCTGAAGGGTCTGCTATTGAGAGGATCAGGGATTGTTCAATCTACCATACACATTCCCTTTGAACATGACACCCCACCAGCAGCAAGGGATCCTAGGAATGTCCAAAACGCGGACCATGTCTGTGATCCTAACCCCCACACCCAACATCACACTGCTGTCTGAGGCTCACTGTAGTGAAGGCCTCAGTGCTCCATAGGCCCACTTAATGACAGTTTATAAAGAGGTTACATTCTGAACTTACTCAGGCCCCTGGTCAGCTTCTCTGGAGTCAGACAGCCATTCCTATCAACATCCAGTTTGTCAAACACCACCTCTAACTCCTCAGGACTGAAAGAAAACTTGTTTTGAAGCTTCTGAGGAAAGAGCAATCAAGAGACAGCAGTAAAATCCACATACACACACACGATCCAATCATGTAAGAACATGCCATAAAATTTAGCCCATCAACATCAAGGTGGCCTCCATTGGTGTTTACTGGAAGGCCATGATAATAGCTTTTCTGTAAGTGCTCAATCCGCCCACCCTCAGACTGCTTTGTCCCAGCTGGAGTATTGTCCTGGGTATCAGAAGGATGTTAGGGCCTTGCAGACAGGGTAGAGGAGATTTATTAGAATGGTATCTGGGATGAGGGACGTCCGTTCTGTGGAGAAACTGGAGAAGCTGCAGTTGTTCTCCTTAGAACAGAGAAGGTTAAGGGGAATTTGATAGAGGTGTTCAAAATCATGAAGGGTTTCATGAGAGTAAATAAGGAGAAACTATTTCCAGTGGCAGAAGGGTCTGAAACAACAGGGCACAGATTGAAGATAATTGACAAAAGAAGCAGGAAGGGTGATGATTAGAATTATTTCACACTGAGTTGCTGGAATGCATTGGATGAAAGGGCAGTGGAAGCAGATTCAACAATGACTTTTCGAAGAGCTATGGAGATACGCTGTACCTGGAAAGGAAATATTTCCAGGGCCATGGGGAAAGAGCAAGGAAGTTGAAGGAATTGGATCGCTGTTTCAAAGAGCCAGCTTAGCCACGATGGGCCAAATGGCCTCTTCCTGCGCTGCATGATTCTATGGTTGGGTGTGGTTTTGTGAAGGGGGGATTTGGATTGATTATTGGTGCCACGTCACAGTGAGGTTTACGTGAACATGCGAGCTGGGGCTCAGGGGTAGGATCTGCCCTGCCCTGAGGACCTCTCCAGAGATGAGTGAAGCTAAGTGGAAGGAAGAGTCTCGGGTGTCCTGGGTGGGTCCATTCTTGTGACATGGGATTGTCCACGTCATTGGTGAAGAGAACAAGTGAAGCTGTTGTGGTGATAGCACACTTTGCATATGGCGGAATACTGCACTGACTCAGAGAAAGTGGGAGGAGCAGGGGCCCAGAACTATTTTATCATTGGCCCGATGTGCCGATATATATAATCCGATGCATTTATTAAAAATTTCTGGATGTTACTCATTTCGAAATTCTGCAGGTCTCAGGGACGACAGTGAGTCCTAACACCCACCCACCCTCAGGCCCCTGTGGGTTAGCTGGTCAGCTGGGTGTCAGTACCAGGCAATTGAACGGGGCTGGGAGACCCTCTCACCTGCATGTCATCCCGGGTGATGAAGCCCCTCTCAGCCCCTCCACACTCCTGAAACAACTCGTGAACCTTCTCGACCATGAACCTCTCTCCGGAGCTCCAGTTGCCCTCTTGGTCCAGCTGTTTGGCCTCTGAACCCTGGAGGTCTCGCAGTTCCCTCCGCCGCCTTCCAGTTCTCCGGCCTTCCCTGTGTAGCCCCTTCCTGACTTTGGGAGTGGGTTTCCTCTGCTCCTCCATCACTCCTGCTTCCTAATGGAATAAAAGAGAGATCGAGAAGGGAGCTGATTGTGTGGCGAGCACCATCTCTTAGCAACCGGCCTCTTAATTAACCACAAAATATTAATTGGAAAACCTATTTCTAAAGGGGAGGAGAAAGAAAAAGCACAACCGATTCATATGCTGAGAAGATGTTGGCTCATTGTCCATATTACTGGGTTCAGAAGGATGGGATCAAAACCCAGCTGAGTCAAAATATTCCAAGAGCAGCAGTTTTCAGAATCTTCTCTGACGTGGCCACAAGTGGAATGGTATAATTGCATAGTCTGTTTGTTGATACATTAGACTGATAAGGAGCACACGCACTGCAGCTCAGTGTAAACCCAGGCACAGTTACCTCAGCTATTCCCATCATCGAGAGCAACAGTTGAGAGACTGACTGCATGTCTAATGGCGGCACTCTGCTCCCCGACTCAGGAGGTCACGGGTTCAAGTCTCACCCTAAGGATTTAAGCACAAAACCTTGGCTGCACTGGAGGTGCCATCTTTCTGATGAGATGTTAAACTCTGGCCCCACTTATCCTCTCAGGTGTATGTAAAAGATCCCACGGCTCTATTCGAAGAACAGCAGGTAGCTCTTCCCTGGTGTCCTGTCCAATATTTATACCTCAACCTGGCACCATTAAATAAAGATTAACCTGTCACTAACTCCTCATTGCTGTTTGTGGGATCGTGCTGTGTTTGACTGTCACATTTCCTACATTACAACTGTGACCAGGCTTCAAAAGTACTTTATTGGTTGTAAAACAATTTGGGACGGCTCACAGTTTAGAAGGCGCTATAGAAATGCAGGTCTCTCTTTCCTTTCATTCTTTCTGGTTGGACTCAGATGCAGGAATCCAGAAGTGGAAATCCCCCAACTCGAGGCTGTCCTCTTGCTGTATTCTCCCTACACCACCCCGTTTATGTGGGTGAGAGGAGTGCCCACCCAAGTAATGTCGACGGACGGGGGTTGGCCACAAGGAAATTAATCTCCCCCCACCCCCCTCTCTATGCCTCCTGGTCCTTTCTCTGAGGGCAACCAATCACGTCCTGTCTGAGCTCCATTTAGCCATCCATTCCCATTGGTGACAGGCCAGTACCTGGAGCTGGGGTCAGGAGGATCAAAATTCCTCTCCATGGCGGGCAGCTCCTGATTGACTCCTGGACTGCTCTGAGGCCACATTCCCCATTGCTTTTTGCGTGGTCACTTGGGACAACTCATTTCTGTCCCAGGCTGTAGCCCAGGTGCAGGCCCAACCTAGCAGGGCGTACTGTCAATGACCCAGAAAGTAACTCAGGAGTGGGCCCGACCTGGCAGGACACATTGTTAGTGATGCTGAGAGTAACCCAGGAGTGGGCCTGACTCGGCAGGACACATTGTTAGTGATGCTGAGAGTAACCCAGGAGTGGGCCTGACTCGGCAGGACACATTGTTAGTGATGCTGAGAGTAACCCAGGAGTGGGCCTGACTCGGCAGGATGCACTGTCAATGACCCAGAGAGTAACTCCGGAGTGGGCCTGGCCCGGCAGGACACACTGTTAGTGATGCAGAGAGTAACCAAGGAGTGGGCCTGACCCGGCAGGACGCACTGTCAATGACCCAGAGAGTAACTCAGGAGCAGGCCTGACCCGGTAGGACACACTGTTAGTGATGCAGGGAGTAGCCGGGTGTGGGCCTGTCCTGGCAGGACTCTGTCTGACCCAGAGAGTAACTCAGGAGCAGGCCTGACCTGGTAAGGTGCCTCACAAGGTTTAAAAGTTCAATGCCATTTCTGTTGACTACCCATTTTGGAATATCTAAAAGGGATCAGATTTAAGGCAAAGAACTGCCCGGGTTTTCCTTCTCTTTGTACATTGACAGGTATTAGGGAATGACACCTGACTGAAGAGGAAAGAATACCAGTGCAAGCTGATGCTGAAAGTCTAACTAAATGATGAGCAAAACCGTGGCAACTGCAAACCCCAGAGAAGAGAAAAAGAAAAAATCAAACGAAATATGTTACAATTGATTTTCACTCCCCTTGCCTTGTGTTAATGGTTTGGTAACGGACTCAGAATACGGTCACTGGCTTCCCATCTCCATTAAAACCAGTGATGGGGCTGGTGCCATTTTGAAAGGGGCCCCTGCTGGGTGAACAAAACCTGTTTTGGGTGACACACCCTTTTAATATGGGAATTGGGGTCCGTGGTGTAAAATGGACACTGGTTGCCATTTTAGGTTTAGAGCTGGTCAGGGACTGCACTCTGCTCACTCTGACCAATTCCACGTGATGAAACTGAAGAGGCCAAAAGCCAAAGGTCAGTGTCCAATTATTGGTCTGGGTCCCAGAGGAACAGGGAGTGAAAAATAATCTGCCCTACTTGTCACAATCGACACTTTCCCCCCTGCCTCCAGGTCCCCTACCCTCTGCCCCAGAACCCCCATCTCACTGCCCCATTTCCCCACCACCACCAAGACCCTCACCCTCTGCCCCGGGAACTCCATCCCCAGCCTGGGTTCGTGCCAGACAAGCCCAACTCAATTTTTGAAGTGTCAGCCAATTAATGGCCAGGGAGCGTACTCATTGTCCAATTAAAGACGGCGGATGGGCTCCTGAGGCTGGAGGGCCAATGGGAGGCCCTCCAGCACTGACACATAGGCTGCCCCACTGGCTGAGGTGGGAGCTGCCAATTTGTGATGGGGAGAGGCTGTCTCAACATGGAGGTGCTGTCTGAAGAAAAGATCAGATTTTTTAAAAATTTAAAACGACCACAGCTGCCAATCCCTCACAGGATGGCCAGCAGCCTGGCAGTCCTCACAGGTGCGGGTGTGGGGGTCCCTCGCAGGATTAATCACAGCCCCCTCCCACCACTTTACCACCGTGAGCTGCCTTGATGCATTGGCTGTTTTTCGGACCAATGTGCAAAGCCCACAAGCTGACGGGAAATCCCAGTCAGCGCAGGAAAGGGCCCCTTAACTGCCCTTAATTAACTACCCACCATTCCAACCCCAACCCAGCAACACTAAAAATGGCTCGGGGTCGGGATGGTGGCACCAAACTGGCACAACAACTGGCAGCGCGAGATTGCAGACCCACCCACCTCCAATCCCAATCCGATCCCACGGCTGAGTGAAAAATCCCACCTGGACTGCGGGATCACAATCCCTTCACACACACACACAAAGAAGGGACTTGGGTTGAACTCAAGGAAACTGAGAGATTTAACTATCTGTTAACTGAACCACTGGACTGTGTGAATAGGAACAGGAGGAGGCCATTCAGCCCCTTGAGCCTGTTCTGCCATCCCTTTAGATCATGGCTGGTCTGCATCTTTACTCCAATTACCAGCCTCTGCTCCCATATTCCTTAATGCCCTTGCCTGACCAAAATCACTGCAGGCTAAATTCAATTGCCCTGAAAATGGATGTGAGGCTCGCGATGCTTGATTAATCCACGCCCGTTGATTGCGATGAAGACAGCTGCCAACAAGTGCTGCTTTCTCATTTCAATGATTTCAGTATCCAGGCAGTGTTGATTGACTGAACGCATCAGCAAGGGACCGGTATCCTGAGTGACTAACACTACTTAAAGCAAGCCTGCACCTCATAAAGGGGAGTTGTACTATGGCAGTGACGTAGGGAGTGACTCTGACCTGGGAAATAGTTAAGAATGACACAACATGGAGAGCACAGGCGCTTAGGTTTTCAGACTCTGCACTTGCAAGTCTTGATGGAGGAGGTGGAAAGGAGAAGAGATATCACGTATCCACAGGGGTGAGGACACATGCTCTCAAAAGGCAGTGGAAGCAAATTGCCATGGAGGTCAATGTTCGGAGTCTAGCTCGAGAACTTGGAGGCAGTGCTGGAAGATGTTCAATGACCTCAGGTGAGTGTTCAAGGTCAGTGATTGCACCTTCAAATACCACATCCCACCATTTGAATCACAAGCCTCAGCCACTGTTCAATACACCCACAGTCTTATCACTTTCCAATCTCCATCAATCACCATTCAAAGCAAATATTCATAGCCTCACTTCATCCTCATACACTTAGCACTGCTGCAGGCCTCACACACTGACAGCTGTTCAATCACGACAGCCACATCGGCCAAGCTCAAGGCACCACTGACACACTTCCCTCTATCTTACAGGACAAGGTGGTGCATAACCTGCATATCCAAACCCCCATGGAGGAGAGAATGCTGGCAATTATTGGGACAGCCAGTACTGAGGCCATGGCCAGCAGCAGGGCTGAAACCAAAGAAGATGACGGTATCCTCACACCTAACCTAGTTCTCACATTCCACCTCCCCTCATCCCACACTGCCTTCTGATTTACAAGCTGCAGATGAGTGTATGAATGCACCTCTTACTTCACCACCTCCCCTCACCACAACCCTAACCTTGTGCCTTTGTCCTTTTAGATAGCCAAGAAGTACAAACTCACAGGCGGTGGAGGAAAAGTGAGAAGACAGTGATGATGAAGATTCACGATCACTCGATGTCACACTTGTAGCTATCAGCTCAGATATTGACATATGCTCTTTCCCACAGCAGGTTTGAAGGTGGGAAGCACATATAATTGGATGGGATGTGGCAGTGTGGGGGACCCCGCCTCCCTCCAGCCTCCACCGAAATTAAGTCCGGGGCAGGACGAGCTGTGAACGGCCTTCCCCCCTCGCCATCAATTGAGGCCTCATCCCGCCGCTGTCGCTATTAGCCCAGCGGTGGGCGGGAATGTTGCTGCATGTGGAGCATGGCAAGAAAAACCATGCGGGTTGCTTGCCGGCTCTGGTGGGAGGTTGGTAGGGAGGGGGTGTTGGATCCCTTGTTAAAAGGCACTTAGTGCCTGAATGAGGGACCTGGCATTGGGAAGGGGGAGGGTCGCTGAGAGCCACTCCCCGCCCTTGCTGCTGACCCCCATACACCCCCATCCCCCACCACCCCCATCCCACGAGATTTCTCCTGCCCTGACCTACCTATGGCCTGGGTTTAGCTCCATTCCTGGGCTTCAGGTGGGTTCTCCACCGGCAGCAGCCACAACCTCTATGGTGACGCTGCTCAGTTAGAGAACTGCTCGCCTCTGATTGGCAGGCAGCTCTTAGAGGGTGGGACTTCTGTCGCCGGGGTCCTAGATCCCATGGAAGGCCGCTGTCCAGTTATTGCCTACTTGGCACTTGATTCAGTGGACCTCCCATTGAAGGGGCAGCACAGGGTTCTTGCCATTGCGTTTGCTAGAAGTCCAGACCCCCATCGCCCCGATAAAATCCCAACCATGGGATCTGCATATAGGGAAACACCAGGTATAAGTGGCCTACAGCTAAGGCAGGAGCCAAGGACAGAGCAGGTGCCAACTCACCAGAGGACAAGGTCACACACAAGTTATGCTGCAGAGGACTCAGATGAGCAATTCGATGGGGCAACCTACAGAAAGCTGATGGGCATGTACACCGACATGCTTGTTGCATTGGAAAGCCTGCCAGAGAACCTACTGTCAATGACGAGAAACAATGAAGGAGTCCAGCACCTACTTGGCACAGGATTTTGTGCGGAACTTGGAGCTCATGTTTGCTAGTGTGGAAGGGATTGCACAGTTGTGGACCCAACCACAATGCAGTGTTTGGTCACCAATGTCACAGCTTTCATTACAGCACAAGCAGCAACTACCCAACGTCTGAGTGGCGCAGTGGAAGCTCAGGCTGAAGGTCAGCATGCTGCCATGCGAGCTCAGACTGCTGCCATCAATGCTGTGCATTACAATGTGCAAAGGGTCTTGCATGGTGTCACAAGCAGTTCAGCAATCTGTCCTCCAACAGATTAATTGGATTGCTCAGGCACCACTACTGGGGTTTGACAGTGGCTCCATGGAGCATGAATCTGCTGTTCTTTCTGAGGATGACAGTATTCATCCTCCCACCTCTGCCACTCCAGCAGTGCCTCTGTTGCCTCTGTCAGCCAACCCAGACTGCTGCTGCCCATGGCAAGGCAATGCTGTGTATGTCCTTCCAGGCCCAGAAATGGTCGAGGTCGTCCTCCAAGACCACCTGCAGTCTCCCCCACTGAAATTCAGCAGCCTTCCACCAGCTATGCTGCAGCCACTGGGGTCACACGAGGCCAGGCAAAGGTACACAGAAATCAGGCACTCAGCAAATGCATAACGCTGCTTATGACTTTTGTATGCAAGTGGACATTGTGATGGTCAGTGACAGAGGGAAGATGAGATGTTGCACTGTCAGTGAATGGAGAATTAGGGTTGTGGTTACTGGTATCACCATCAGATGAGCACTTCAGGAACACCCCACTCAGAATGTTATACTCCAGAAATCCAGTTGGTGAAGGATAGAACTGGAGCCAATATTTACACACTTCTATAAGCATTTATTTACAGAGTTACACATTACAAGTAAGCACCTTCTAACTCCAACAACCACATTTGCGGTCAGTGTCTTTTACAGGGCACAAGTGAATCCCTAGTTAATGTCCATCATCTTCATACAATTAAATACAATTAACATATGCCCATCTCTATTTTGAAATAAAAATTAAAGTAAATATGTGCAACCAAAGTTTCACAACAAACCAAATCAAAAACCTACATATTCTGTACAAAGCATTATATTGTGAAATGGCCTTCCTCTGGGACCCCTAACACTTTCTTCAAACATGCATTTCTTTTTGCAAAACTATCAGATAGTTGATGACTTGAATATACCCATTTAATGTTAATGATTTCCTTTCTCCCTAACATCTATTTCAAGGCAACAAGGTCAATTTGTAACCTTTTCTCACACTTTTTGTAGGGTTTACATTATCCCATAAGGAATGACTATTTACATAAGATTCAATGGGTATACTATAATTCAGTATGCCCCTTGATAGAATCTAACTTCAAATATTTGACAAATAGAATCCCATATCTACTGCCTCCACAAGATCCAGTGTTTCAGCAGCCAAAGTACTTTTAATAATCCAAATAAAGGACAAAACAAATTCCCACCCATAGGAAATATTATGAAACCAGCTGCACTAAAATACACAAGGAAGATTAGCATATGAAGCATTGCTAAAAATGAGTAGTTTCAAGTTCTTTGGATCACTGAAAGACGGGAACTTGAGGATGTATTCCTCCAGATTCAATTATTTTAATGTTTTATTTGCACTTAAAACATTCTCCATTTCAGGGTGTTTCATCATAGTATTTAATTCCAGCACATCAAAACTGCATCTGGCTTAGTCAGTGTGCCCAACCAGTTCAACTGACCAAATAAGCTTCGCATTTGTCTCTTCTCTATCTCCTCTTTAGATATAAAACTATCTTCTGTGATGACCTAGTACAATTAACCAGGATACGAGTAACACTCTCAAAACCCAATAATTAATTTAAAGTTATCCCAGATCGTCTCTGCTTAATATCCAAACCAATATATTTGAAAGTCCCACATACCTGACTCCCAATTTTAAATTCTACCCCAATCTTATTAATAGTTTTCTTGATTTTTTTATTCATTTATGGGATGTAGGCGTCGCTGGCTAGGCCAGCATTGATTGCCCATCCCTAATTGCCCTTGAGAAGGTGCCTGTGAGCTGCCTTCTTGAACTGTTGCGGTCCTTAGGGTGTAGGTACATGAACAGTGCTGTTAGGAAGGGAGTTCCAGGATTTTGCCCTGGCGACAGTGAAGGAACGACGATATAGTTCCAAGTCAGGATGGTTTGTGGCTTGGAGAGGAACTTGGAGGTGGTGGTGCCCCCATGCATCTGCTGCTCTTGTCCTTCTAGGTGGTAGAGATTGTGGATTTGGAAGGTGCTGTCAAAGGGGCCTTGGTGAGTTGCTGCAGTGCATCTTGTAGATGGTACACTTTGCTGCCACTGTGCGCAGTGGTGAAGGCAGTGAATTTTGAAGGTGGTCGATGGGGTGCCAGTCAAGAGGGCTGCTTTGTCCTGGATGGTGTTGAGTTTATTGAGTGTTTTTGGAGCTGTACCCATCCAGGAAAGTGGAGAATATTCCATCACACTACTGACTTGTGCCTTGTAGATGGTGGACAGGCACTGGGGAGTCAGGAGGTGAGTTAGTCACCACAGAATTCCCAGCCTTTGACCTGCTGTTGTAGCCACAGTATTTATATGGCTAATCCAGTTCAGTTTCTGGTTGATTATAACCCTCAGGATATTGATAGTGGCGGATTCAGTGATGGTAATGCCATTCAACATCAAGGGAAGATGGTTAGATTCTCTCTTGTTTCAGATAGTCAATGCTTGGCACTTGTGTGGCACCACTGTTACTTGCCACTTATCAGCCCAAGCCTGAATGTTGTCCAAGTCTTGCTGAATCTGGACACAGGCTGCTTCAGCTGAGGAGTCGCAAATGATACTGAACATTGTGCAATCATCAGCGAACATCCCCATTTCTGACTTTATGATGGAGGGAATGTCATTGATGAAGCAGTTGAAGATGGTTGGGCCTAGGACACTACCCTGAGGAACTCCTGCAGTGATGTCCTGAGACTGAAATGATTGACCTCCAACAACCACAACCATCTTCCTTTGTGCTAGGTTTGACTCTAACCAGCGGAAAGTTTTCCCCCGATTCCCAGTTTTGCTTGGGCTCCTTGATGCCATGCTTGGTCAAATGTTGCCTTGATGTCAAGGACAGTCCTCACACCTCACCTCTGGAGTTCAGCTCTTTTGTCCATGTTTGAACCAAGGCTGTAATGAGGTCATGAGCTGAGTGGCCCTGGCAGAACCCAAACTCAGCGTCACTGAGCAGGTTATTGCTGAGCAAGTGCCGCTTGATAGCACTGTTGATGACCCCTTCCATCACTTTGCTGATGATCGAGAGCAGGCTGTTAGGATAATTGGTTGGTTTGGATTTGTCCTGCTTTTTGTGTACAGGACATACTTCTGCAATTTTCCACATTGCCGGGTAGATGCCAGTGCCGTACTGGGGCCATGGTTAGTTCTGGAGCACAAGTCTTCAGTATAATTGCCGGAATGTTGTCAGGGCCCATAGCCTTTGCAGTAACCAGTGTCTTCAGCTGTTTCTTGATATCACGTGGAGTGAATTGGACTAGCTGAAGACTGGCATCTGTGATGCTGGGGACCTCAGGAGGAGGCCAAGGTGGATCATCCACTTGGCACTTTTGGCTGAAGATGGGTGCAAATGCTTCAGCCTTGTCTTTTGCACTGATGTGCTGGGCTCCCTGTCATTCAGGATGGGGATATTTGTGGAGCCTCCTCCTCCTGTTAGTTGTTTAATTCTCCACCACCATTCACGATTGGATGTGGCAGGCTGGCAGAACTTAGATCTGATCCATTGGTTGTGGGATTGCTTAGCCCTGTCTATCATACAGTACTATCCCATAAGAAACCATCAACATGCATCATGAAGGTGCCTGAAAGTTCTCCATTATGATACAAATAAAACATTGTGTGATCTGCTTTTAGTTGAACATAACCAATTTTCAGCAAAACAGATCTCACTTAAAAAAAACACACCCTGGATGCATCATTCAGACCATAGACGTGTCTGTTGAGTTTCCATAATTTTCCTTCTTACAAGAAGCTAATAACATAAGAAATAGTAGCAGGAGTAGGCCATTCGGCCCCTCGAGCCAGCTTATTATTATTCATTAAAATCATGGCTGATTTGATTGTGGCCTTAACTCCACTTTCCTGCCAGCCACCATAACCCTTTACTCCCTTGCAGATCAAAAATCTGTCTAACATAGCCTTGAACATATTCAATGAGCCAGCCTCCACTGCTCCCTGGGGAAGAGAATTCCAAAGAAGAAGTTCCTCCTCAACTCCGTCTTAAATGGGAGACCCTTTATTCTGAAACTGTGCAATTGTGCCCCCCTAGTTCTAGATTCCCCCAGTAGGGGAAACATCCTCTCAGCATCTACCCTATCAAGCTCACTTAGAATTTTATATGTTTCAATTAGATCACCTCTCATTCTTCGAAACTTCAATAAATATAGACCCAACCTGCTCAACCTTCCTCATAAGGCAACCCCTTCATCCCAATAATCAGTCTAGTGAGCCTTCTCTGCACTGCTTCCAATGAAAGTATAATCCTTCCTTATGTAAGACCAAAAATGTACACAGTACTCTAGATGCAGTCTCACCAACGCCCTGTACAGTTGTAGCAAGACTTTCCTACTTTTATACTTCATCTCCCTTGCAATAAAGGCCAACATTCCATTTGCCTTTCTAATTACTTGCTGTACTTGCATACTAACCTTTTCTGATTCATGTACAAGGACACCCAGATCTCTCTGTACCACACCATTCTGCAGTCTCTCTCCATTGAAAAATAGTATAGGCAGGTGATAGGGAAATATAGGGACAGGTGGGGATGTGGTAGGAATATGGGATTAGTGTAGGATTAGTATAAATGGGTGGTTGATGGTCGGCACAGACTCGGTGGGCCGAAGGGCCTGTTTCAGTGCTGTATCTCTAAACAAAACTAAACTAAAATATTCGGCTTTTCTATTCTTCCCACCAAAGTGGCTAACCTCACAATTTCCCACATTATATTCCATCTACCAAATTTTTCCCACTCACATTATCTATCTATATCCCTTTGCAAACTCTTTGTATCCTCCTCACAGCTTGCTTTCCTACCTATCTTTGTATCATCAGCAAATTTGGCTACAACACATTCAGCCCCTTCATCCAAGTCATTGATATAGATTGTAAATAGTTGAGGCCCCAGCACTGATCCCTGTGGCACTCCACTAGTTGCAGTTTGCCAATATGAAAATGACCCATTTATCCCGACTTTCTGTTTCCTATTAGTTAGCCAATCCTCTAACTGTGCTAATATATTACCCCCAACACCAGGAGCTCTTATCTAGTTTAATAACCTTTCATATGACACCTTACGTAATTTTTATTTTTATTTTTAGAGATACAGCACTGAAACAGGCCCTTCAGCCCAACGAGTCTGTGCCGACCATCAACCACCCATTTATACTAATCCTACACTAACCCCATATTCCTACCACATCCCCACCTGTCCCTATATTTCCCTACCACCTACCTATACTAGGGTCAATTTATAATGGCCAATTTGCTTATCAACCTGCAAGTCTTTGGCTGTGGGAGGAAACCGGAGCACCCGGAGGAAACCCACGCAGACACAGGGAGAACTTGCAAACTCCACACAGGCAGTACCCAGAATTGAACCCGGGCCCCTGGAGCTGTGAGGCTGTGGTGCTAACCACTGTGCCGCCAAATACATTCCAAAATGTATTTTGGAAGTTCAAATACACTACATCTACTGCTTCCACTTTATCCACCCTGCTTGTTACATCTTCAAAGAACTCTAGTAAATTTGTAAAACATGATTTCCTTTTCATAAAACCATGTTGATTCTGTCTGATTGTATCATGATTCCTTCAACGTCCTGCTACTACTTCCTTACTAATGATTCTAGCATTCTCCCAATGTTACGCTAACTGGCCTACAGTCTCTTGATTTCTGTCGCACCTCACCCGCCATATCCCCACCCCACCTCTTTCTTCAATAGAGGTGTCACATTTGCAGTTTTACAATTTGCTGAGACCTTTCCAGAATCTAGGGAATTCTGGAAGTTTACAATCTATGCATTCACACTCTCTGCAGCCACTTCTATTAAGACCCTAGGATGCCGGCCAAAATGTCTAGGGGACTTGTCAGCTTCTATCCTCATTTGTTTTCCGAATACTTTTTCTCTCGTGATAATGACCGTTTAAAGTCCCTTCCTCCAATTTGCCTCTTGATTTTCTACTATTCTTGGGATGGTTTTTGTGTCTTCTAATGTGAAGACAGATACTAATATTTGTTCAAAATCTCTGCCATTTCCTTGTTTCCCATTATTAATTCCCCAATCTCATCCTCTAGGGGATCAATGTTTACTTCAGCTACTCTTTACCTTTTTATATACTTATTGAAGCTTTTATTGTCTATTTTTATATTTCTTGCTAGTTTAGTCTCATACTTTAATTTCTCCCTCTTTATTATTTTAGCTATCCTTTGCTTTTTTTTTTAGAATTTTCCCAATCTTTTGGCCTACCATTAATCTTCACAGCATTGGACACTGTCAGACAAGCCCCCACCTGCCAAGAATGAGAAAAATGAATCTCGCCACATGAACATTGATTTAAAACTGCTGATGGTGAAGAAAGAACTTGCTTTAAAAAACAATTGGAGACTTTGGCTGGAGAGAGACATTAGCATATCAACAGACAAGTACTTCAAAGGACAAAGGAGCTATTCCCTGCTCCAATTTGATCCATCCTGGACTTTAGATTACCAGACGTTGAAGTATTACAGGTTAACTAATAAGATGGCCGAATACGCAAACAGACGAGGTCGAGCCAGTTTTGTCACATGACTGACTGTTGGAGTTTTTTGAATTTGTACTTCCAACTGGGAATTTGAAATCAGAAAGCTGTTTTCTCCTGTTTGCTCTCATCTCACTCTCACTAACTTTGGAAACTATTGAAGACATATGAACACCAAGAGAGAAAAGTCTCCTACAGTGAACAAGGTTTAAGAATACTGGGCCCCAAAGAAAAGTAAGAGCTGTCTAAAATCAAGGACTCTATGGCGAACTGGAAACACAGAAACAGTAACAAGAAGCCCCCTTTAGAGACTGCCACAAACCTCTCCATTTTATTTTTCTTCTCTTTTCTGTCTCTATGTGCATGTGCGTATCTCATATGCATGCTAGTGCGGTGCACGCTGTATATACGTAGGTGTTACCCGTATTAGAATTTAAGTTTAAGGGTTGATAAATTTCACTTTTCTTCTTTAAACCCAAGAAAGCCTGTTTGTGCTCATTTCTTTGCCTTATAATTGGAAAGCTGTGAACAAGGATTCACCAAAGGGGGGGCTCAAAACACAGTGTGTTTAAAATTAAACCCTATTACAATAAGACCAGGCAAAGACAGTAAAAGACCTCTAGACACCTTTCTCACCTGGTCGTAACAATACCTTTTCTTTCAATTTGATGCCATCCTTAACTTCCTTAGTTAGCCATGGATGGTGCATCATCTCACAGAGTCTTTCTTTCTTAATGGAATATATCTTTGTTGAGAGTTACGAAATATCTCCTTAAATGTCTTCCAATGCATCTCTACCATCTTCCCTTCTATTTTCCCAGTCCACTTTAGGCAACACTGTCTTCATAGCCTTGTACTTTCCTTTATTTATGTTTAAGACACTAGTTTCAGACATAAATTTCTTTGCCTTAAACTAAATGTGAAATTCTATCATGTTATGATCACT
Organism: Heterodontus francisci; assembly: GCF_036365525.1. Lineage (NCBI taxonomy): Eukaryota > Metazoa > Chordata > Chondrichthyes > Heterodontiformes > Heterodontidae > Heterodontus > Heterodontus francisci. Next base: position 21,747,859 of record NC_090395.1, read on the forward strand.
CTTGTTTAGAGGATCCTTTGCAATGTGATCATTAATTAATCCTGTCTCAATTCACATTAACAGGTCTAAAATAGCCTGCTACTTGGTTGGTTCCAAAGATATTGTTCTAAGAAACTGTCCCAAATACACTCTATGAACTCATCCTCCAGGCTACCTTTGCCAATTTGATTCATCCAATCGATATGAAGATTAAAATCACCCACAATGATTGCAGTACCTTTCTTACAAGTCCCCCATTATTTCTTGATTTATACTCTGTCCTACAGCATAGCTACTGTTAAGGGGCCTATAAACTACTCCCACCAATGACTTCTTTCCCTTTCTGTTTCTTATCTCCACCCAAACTAATTTTACATCTTGATCTGTATCTGCTGCCTCTTTGGGCGATTTCAGAAACACACTCCTCTGAAAAGTATCATCCTGCAGAAATGCAGCTTTTATGGAAGTTGATTGATCTATACTAAAATGGATGTGTGGCCAAAAGAGCTAAAAAGATTTTCAAGATTACTTTTCCAGCTGTAGGAGAGTCGACGCTAACATCTGTATCACACAGTCGCTCTTTAATACCCCTCGCAACTGGCCTTGCTTTAGCCTTATATGTCCCATCTGCAAGTTCTTTTCAGTGCAAATCCACTTACGTGACAAGGCAGTTTTCCCCCTATCTGGTACCTCAGAATAAACTCCAAACTCTCTCCAACTGTCTAATTCCCTTTGTTTTGCCTTTCTTATTAATTTATCCTCGAGTTTATTGGCAGCCACCAAAACTTCACAATCATGACGACGTCTGCTTCCAGTTCTGTTCTGAGACTGTTCTGTGGTCTTTATTTCATTGTCTAATCTATTCAAGCCACGGCCTCTATTTTCACTAAAATGTCTGCCAGGACTATTAATGTGCGATCTTGCTGTTGCATGATCAGAGGCTCGTTCTCTGGTATATGTTTATTTTCTGATGCAAGCGTCACATCTGGACCCACTATCAGTACTTATATTGTGCTTTTTACTCTCCACTCTTTCATCCCATTCTGCCAGTCTATGGATCTTGATTACTGGCCATCATCTTGATCATTCAACCAATATTTCAACTGCCTGTAGCTTTTCCTGCGCATCCCACAATTGCTGCATCCCTCCATTCACTAAACCCCTCAGAAATATATGTCACCTGAGTACCCACTCTGGGTAATTGGCCTGGGGATGTGATAGCTCTACTCTGTGTGTCATGATCACTTACATTACCACCATCCAGCCCTTGATCTACTGCATTCTGTTCCTCTGGATCTTCATCACAAACCACTTGAGCATTTGATGTAGAAAGTGCCTCATTTGCTCTTATCAGATGCTTAGATTCAGAAATTTTGTCATTAATTCTGATTAATCATTCGGAATGGCCCTCAACAGTTTGATTGCCATATTTGATCATTTCTGTCTTACCATCACAACCTAATACCTTACCAGGGCCTTTCCATTCCCTAAGGCGCTCTCTTTTATAATTCACCAAATCTACTGAACTAAATTCTGCCTCAGATGGTGTTATACGATGCCTCAGTGCTCTCTGAATTTTCTCCGAGACATTAGCCTTGATGGAAGCCTGTCTCCGTGCATGTAAAGCATTCAAATGTGCAGAAAAAATGGAAGTAATTGTATAACCTTCTGGAGCAGGAGGACTATTACACTGCACAAAAGGCAATTTGGGATTTTGCCGATAGATTATTTAATAGGGACTATATCCTCCAACTGTCTGGAGTGAATTATTTGCATGAACCGCCCATGCCAGGGTAATTGTTAATTTGCAGTTTGGTTGATCAGTTAAAATTTTATGCAGCATTTCGTCGATCACCACACGATTCTGTTCACAGAGCCCATTGCTGAGGGGACTCTCAGCGACTGCATTCATGACCATAATCTTCATATTTTCACACGTCTCTGAACAGGTCATTGGCAAATTCCCCTCATTATCATTCAGAAACTGGTGTCCCAAGACCACCCCTATCCATCTCTCCATCATTTTGTCTGTCATAATTCTTTTGTCCTAATTACGTATTATTATTTAAAAAAATCTCGTCATCAGATCTACAAAACCTAAAAAAAAAATCTGTCTTTGTCCCAGACCTTTAAATCCATGGCAACTATCTCATTAAAGTCACATGCTAATGAAAAGCTTACAACAGGACATGACGGTGCCCTCCAATACTTTTTACGGAATTCATACTTCTCACTAATCTCTTCGATTAGCCTCATGCACGCTTCATCAACCACACCTGCATCTTTTAGCAGGACCTTTTACAAGTAGGGTGAGCAACTTGTCCATGTAAGTTTAAAAGAAATTGCTTTTTTCTGTCTGATTCTTATCATCTGCTGCCAATAACAATTCTCTAACACTCTGATAAGAAACATCAGGTTTTGTTAATGGTTTACAATATTGTCCTAACTGGGTAAACTGCAGATCCACTGACTTTCCAAAAAAAAATTGCCTTATCATGCTTCATGACAAATTCATTTGTGCCTTTTTCATAGACAATTTACTCAACAGCAAAGTTATGTCACTGGAGATTACATCAGTACTTGTAAAATAGCTTACTCCAGCTATTTTACGTGGAACTACATCTCTCTTCATTGACCTCAATGTGTTCTCATCACCAAACCTAAAGCAAGTATTACTTTTAAATTTTTCAACCTTGCACGATCCTCACTACTTAGTGAATTAAGGTAACATTTTAACCAATCTGTTCCACATATTGTTGACGTGCAAGCACCATCCAGCACTATGACCAACAGAGACCAACACATTCATCACGGGACTAAAATTCCTTGTGAGCAGTGCAATTTGTTTAGATTCATCATTGTCTTCATCCTATTGCTCAGAATTCTCTTCGTTATGTCATTTCAAGGACCCTGCATTTGCTCTTTGGGCAGTTCACTGCATAATGATACTTCGAGTCAGAACTAAAGCACCATTTAACTATTCCTTGCGAATTCCTGGGATCCATTCACCTATTATTTCTGTTCCAATTCTGAGTTATGTTGTCAAAGCTAGATATGCTAAAGGTGCTTTCATCCTTATTCTGCATATTTTTAATCCTTCCTTTATACTGAGGCCTGCATTCAGTATCTGGACCATTTTGAAATCTACCAATCAATCATTGAGTCCTCTATTCTTGGTATCACCACAGAATGTCCCATTTGTTCCACAAGCCTGAAGGAAATGACTGTTTCCCCAGGAATTTTTTCAAGGTAGTAGGCATCTGATCCAACAGAGAATCTCTCTCCGAGAACTAAACACCAGTTAAAACCTGGAGCCTGTCCATATGCAACACCTTAGCACAAGCCAGCAACTTAAACACTAGTACTGAGGCAAGGATCCCCAAGTCTATGATATCTTCTTCCATGGAATGAGCATCTGTTTTCCGAAATCAATCGAAGTCTGACCATGCCTCACAGGCATTTAACAGATCACCTTTCTTGTAGATTTCATCCAAGAACTCTAATAGAAGGTCCAAAGCTTCATCACTATCCAACTCTTGGCATCTAGCTCAAAAAATACTTTATTTCTGATTTTACTTCTGGTAGGAAATGACAATGCCGAGGCCATACCTTGTTTCTTTTTTGGGAGGGGCGTAACCCATACCCACATATCCACTTCATTGTTCCACTGGTCGTATGACACAGACTCCAAGAATATTGGAGGGTAACCCCAACAATTTACACTTGCTTTCTGGCATTTTTCACACTAGCTGCTAGAATTGCGGTTTTCTGTCCAAAAAAATGTTTTCTTAGCTTCCAACCTTCACCTTTAGGCAACCATCCTCTGCAACATGTTCTAATCCAGAAAGCTAGTTGGTGAAGGATAGAAGTGGAGCCAATCTTTACACACTTTTATAAGCATTTATTTACACAGTTACAGGTTACAAGCAAGCATCTCCTAATCCAACAATACAGTTGCAGTCAGTGTCTATTTATAGGAGCTCAAGTGAATCCCTAGTTTACGCCCATCACCTGCCTATAATTAAACACAATTAATATCCAATTATTATTGAAAGGGGCTGTCTAGGTTGTCTCCTCCCTTCCTCTTCTTCTTTCTGCTCTTCCTCCTCCTCCTCATGCTCCTGAGCTGCTCACCATATAGCTGGTGGCAAGGGCTGTCCCCTCACGATGGTGAGGTTGCTGAGCATGCAGCAGACCACCACGAACTTTGACACCCACTCTGCCAAGTACTGGAGGGCTCCTCCGAAACAGTCCAGGTAGCAGAACTATTGTTCCACCACACCAATGATCTGCGCTACCATATTTCATGTGGCAGCATGCCTTTCATTGCATGTATGCACTGCATGTGTGCGTGGGTTGCGAACTAGAGTCATTAGCCACCCAGTACCATCCTTGGTTTTGCTGTGGTGGCTCAAATGCAGCCAGCAGAGTGGATTGCCACAGAATGAAGGCATCACTGCTGCCAGGTTATTGGGCATTGACCTGCATGCCTTTGTGCATACATCAGCTGGACACACTTTGATAGACTGGAATCCCTTTACATTCATAGAGCAGAGTTGGTATGCAATGCCCACAAAGCGATGTATGTGCAGTCAATGGCACCCTGCACCATGTGAAAGCCTGCAGTCCTCACGAACCTGTGTGCTCAGTCTGCTTGCTTGTCCTGAGCAAGAGAGAATGAAATGTAGTTATCTATCACTGAATAAGGAGCCTCAATGACCTCCCTTATGCAACAGGGGATTGCAAACTGCAAATATCTCCAGTTTAGAAAGAGCCAGAAGTATAAAAGGTTATCACCACGGTTACCTTCACAGCCACTGGTAATGGGGCCTTTGCCTTGTTCTGAAGTTGCAGTTATAGTTGCAGCAAGTGGTAGAATTCAATGAGAACTTTTTTACTGAAGTACAGACATCTCACACATTGTTCCTTGCTGAGGTTCAGGTAGGAGAATTGCTCCCTGAAAACTTTGGGCAGATATAGCCTCCTGCTAAGAGCCCTCCTCCTCCCACTTCCACCAGCTTGTCCTGCTCTGGGTGGCCTCTATTCATTCTCTATGTCATGCTGTATTCCATGGGGAATGCCTACCAATGCATCCATGTCTGGGAGCAAACTGGTTTGTGCAAAAGCCTTGAAGTCAGCAAAAAGTCTTTCAGCACCAGCATCCCACTCCCTGTAGACTTTTGCAATTTTGAAAAACTATAGGAAGCACCTGACACTTGTAGAATTGTAGTAGCAGCCAGAAGAAATCAAATAGCAACTAAACTGTAAGTAGGTAACGACCCCTTCAAATAAAGGATCGTCCCAGCTGCTGAACTCATGTTCAGCTGTTCAAAGAGAGGGCAATAGCTAGAGTGCTGAGCTCCGAAATGGCAGTGCTGTTGTCAAATCAGCATTCCCCTAAAGTGGGCATGCGTACCGCAGATGCCATTCTAGAGCTCCGAGGGCACTTGTAACATCAAAAAAACAAATGCCAACAATCCCAATTTCTTGCCCCCTCGGTCTCAGTTTTGAAATTTTAATTTGACCACCAGTCTCAAGTTTTTTTGAGGGACAGCATTCCACATTTTCACTACCCTTTGTGTGAAGAAGTGCTTCCTGACATCACCCCTGAATGGTCTACCTCTAATTTTAAGCTGATGCTCCCTTGTTCTAGATGTCCCCACCAGAGGAAATACTTTCTCTCTATTGACCTTATCAACTCCTTTAATCCTCTTGAATACCTCAATTAGATCACCCCTTAAGCTTCTATACTCAAGGAAATTCAAAATTCAAGCAATGCTCCCTCCAATTTTTTTTTAAATGCGCAGCCCCTTTAAATTTTAAAGGGCCAACTTGTGCTTGGCCTATGCAGGGTCTTTCATGTTGCTGTGGAGCCACACAATTTACAGGGAGCATTGAATTCAAGCCATTTGCAACCTGTCCTCATAATTTAATCCATTTATCCCTGGTAAATGGGTTGTATTAAAAACTAACCAAGGTAAACAGTTGAAAGAGAAACAGTGACTCGCGGCACTCTCAAGAAGGAAAGAGGAAATTCAGATGTTTTCTTAAGCAATATAGTATCCCGGCAGGAAGAATGGTGCAATTTAAAATATTTCAGAAACTGGGCTCAGTTCAAGGTCAAGCTGATGTGAAGAGTGTTACAATATCAGCTCGCTGCAAGGGACCTACATCAAATGAGTTTAGCCATTCTCAGTCCACTCCCTCTACGGGTAACCTCAAGGAGAGAACTCACAGAAAGACCGGAGTGTGAAATACAAAATGATAATCTGGTCCAGTAACAGTCACTACCTGAGATTGGCCCTGCCCTGGGAGTATTTGATGGGGCAGTGTAGAGAGATTCTTACTCTGTATCAAACCCTGTTTTTTTTAAATTGCAAACTTTCACCCTTCGTTCCTCCAAGTCTATTTTCTGAAGCACTCACATGCACGACCCAGCGCATCTATGATCAGAGTGTTTGATGAGACAGTGTAGAGAGAGCTTTACTCTGGCCGAATTTTACGTTGTGTGGGAGGCCCCATCCACCGGCCAAAAAATCAGGGGTGAGCCCGCCTCCGCTGGACCTCGGGAGCCATGCCAGGATTTTATGACTCCCAGGCCCTTAGTTGGCCTTGGGCAGGACTTCCTCCCCTCTGAGGCTACCAGAAGCGATGGCCACTGCTGGGACTTTACCCAGCTTCAACAGCAAGAGGGACGACAGCCCTGGAAAAAAGATAAATTTTTGGGGCCTTGCTGGGGATAACTGGCCGGTCCCCAGTGAGGCATGGGGGAGGCGGGTCAGTGGGAGGTTGGGGGGGAAGGGCTGCATAATGGAAGCGGTTGGGTCCTGGGGGTGCCCTCCCCGAGGCAGAGGATGCCTGATCAGGAGAGGCCCCCCCCACAGCCGGCAAGTGGACCTTAGGGATCTCAGCCACCCACCTGCCACTGGTAAAATGCCAGGTAATTGCCCACTTAAGGGCCATGATTGGCCTGGGGCAGGCGGGCCACTTCTTGCCGCCACCGCCCCTCGTAAATTTGCAGCAGGGGTGGAAAGGCATTTGGAATGGCTCACCTAGCCTTCCACTCAATTTTACGACCCCCAAGCCACCAGCCCACTCCTGCCAGGGTAGGGGGGGGGGGTGGTAAATTCTGGCCTCTGTCTCTAACCCGCTATTTTTTGTAGAGGGAGCTTTACTCTGTATCTAACCCCGTGCTGTACCTGTCCTGGGAGTGTTTGATGGGGACAGTATAGAGGGAGCTTTACTCTGTATCTAACCCCATGCTGTATCTGCCTTGAGAGTGTTTGATGGGGACAGTGTAGAGGGAGCTTTACTCTGTATCTAACCTCCGGTTTTTTTTTCTTTTTTTCTTATGGGGACAGTGTAGAGGGAGCTTTACTCTGTGTCTAACCCCATGCTGTATCTGCCTTAAGAGTGTTTGATGGGGACAGTGTAGAGGGAGTTTTACTCTGCATCTAAGCCCGTGCTGTGCCTGTCCTGGGAGTGTTTGATGGGGACAGTGTAGAGGGAGCTTTACTCTGTAATAAAATAAAAGCAAAATACTGCGGATGCTGGAAATCTGAAATAAAAACAAGAAATGCTGGAACCACTCAGCAGGTCTGGCAGCATCTGTGGAAAGAGAAGCAGAGTTAACGTTTCGGGTCAGTGACCCTTCATCGGAACTGACAAATATTAGAAAAGTCACAGGTTATAAGCTTGACTCTGTGTTTAACCCCCATGCTGTTACTGTCCTGGGAGTGTTTGATGGGGACAGTGTAGACAGAGTTTTACTCTGTATATAACCCATGCTGTACCTATCAACAGCATCAATCAGCAACAATAATGTATATGGTAGCAAAGTGGTTATGTTACTGGACTAGTAATCCAGAGGCCTGGACTAGTAAGCTGGAGATCTGAGTTCAAATCCCACCACAGCAGTTGAGGAATTTGAAATTTGTTAATTAAACAAATCTGGACTAAAGAAACTAGTCTCAGTAATAGTGACCATGAAACTACCATTTGTCATAAAGACTCTGCTGGTTCATTAATGTCCTTAATGAAAGAAAATCTTCTGTCCTTAGCCAGCCTGGCCTACAGGTGACTCAGACCCACAGCAATGTAATTGATGCTTAACTGCTCTCTGTAATGGTCTAGCAACCCTCTTCAGTTGCATCAAACCGCTATGACAAAGAAAAATAAGAATAAACTGGATGGACCGCATGACATTGGTCTAGGTATCGATTCAGACATGACAAATCTACCCTGCACAGTCAACCCTGCAAAGTCCTCCTCACTAATATCTGGAGACTTGTGCCAAGTTGGGAGAGCTGTCCCACAGACTAGCCAAGCAACAGCCTAACTAAATCATACATTACAGCCAATGTCCCACTGGCAGGACAGACCAACCAGAAGTGATTCCACTTGCCTGGATAAGTGCAGCTTCAACAAAATTCAAGAAGCTCAACATCATCCTGGACAAAACAGTCCACTTGATCAGCATCCCACCCACCACCTTCAACATTCACTCCCTCCACTAGCGACACACAGTGGCAGCAGTGTGTACCATTGACAAGATGCACTGCAGCACCTTCCAAACCAGCAAACTTCAACATCTAAAAGGGCAGCAGGTGTATGGGAACACCACCACCTGAAAGTTCCCCTCTAAGCCACACACCATCCTGCCTTGGAACTATATCGCCATTCCTTCATTGTCGCTGGGTGAAAATCCTGGAACTCCCTTCCTAACAGCACTGTGGGTGTACTTACACCCCAAGGACTGCAGCGGTTCAAGAAGGCAGCTCACTGCCACCTTCTCAAGGGCAATTAGGGATGGGCCCTAAATTCCAGAGCTTAGGGCCAAGACAATTGAAGGCATGGCCACCAATGGTCAGTGATGGGCAAGCGGCCAGATTTGGGGGAATGTAGAGGATTTAGAGGTTTGTGAGTTGGAGAAGTTTACAGAGATAGGGAGGGTTGTAGGGCTGGAGGAGGTTACAGAGATAAGGAGGGTTGTAGGGCTGGAGGAGGTTACAGAGATAGGGAGGGTTGTAGGGCTGGAGGAGGTTACAGAGATAGGGAGGATTGTAGGGCTAGAGGAGGTTACAGAGATAAACAGGGTTGCACGGCTAGAGGAGGTTACAAAGATAGGGAGGGTTATAGGGCTAGAGGAGGTTACAGAGACAAGGACGGTTGTAGGGCTGGAGGAGGTTACAGATAAAAGAAGATTTGTAGGGCTGGAGAAGGTTACAGAGATATGGAGGGATGTAGGGCTAGAGGAGGTTACAGAGGCAGGGAGGAGTGAGATCGTGGAGGAAAAACAATGATGAAAATTTTAAAAGCAAGGCATTGACGGACAAACACAGAGCTTGCACATACACTTATATATGTATGTCGCATACACACAGTCACATATAACTAATATACACTGCCACACACATACACCAAAAACTAAAATACACAATTAACACACATACACAAGCATGTACAGACTCTAACACACATGCTAACTCACACAACACACTCACATACACACTAATAAGCACACAACGCACTATGTTAACAGACATACTAGCTCACTCACTCGCGCACACACATGCACCACATGTACAGTCACAAAAGAGTCAGTATTGAAATGAATTGAGTATCTTACTAAGACTGTTGCTCCTTGATTCACTGAGATTGTGTGTTAAGTGAAGTGATGTTGGATGGTCCTCCCATCTGGAGAAGTTCTTGGTGTAGACTGTGTTCCGTGTGCTCTGTGTGCACCGTGTGCTGTGATGAAGTGGCAGATTCATGTCTTGCTTCAGTTTTTCCGTTGATTATATCAAGTTGAGCTGAAGCAATAACCACGGCAACCAGTGTCACTTCCTGCGAAGAAGGGGGAGGGGAAGGAGTTAGCTGTGCTCAGAGCATGTTGTCAATCAGACCTTTGATTGTGTTCAGATTAAGATGGTAACCAATGGCTCCCTCAGAGTACACAGGCCTCCTCACACAGCCTCACATCAGGCAAAGCCTCATCCACAAGAGTAGGCCGCTGGTCACCTGGTGATGAGTCATCCCTATGCCACTACTTGACCTCAGAGAAGCAAATCCTATTCCATTGCCTGCTCTGTTACCAGGAAATGTCAAGGCTCAGCCAGTTGTACAGAGTCCAGTGAGCAATCGCCATGGATTCCGGGCGGTGCCTCTATTTGCCAACCTGAAAGTGGGGCTCCACTGAAGATTCATCAAACAGGGAAACACATCTGTTCACTGTGTTTTGTAAAAAAAACTTTGAATAAAGGTTTGGGTTGCAAAATTTGGATGAACAGCATCCATATTTTTTGTGCTGCAGGTGCTGTTCCTGGCCCAAAATGTGCACACTTCTGGTGCAGCCAAGCTGGGCGTCATTTTGGGTCACATTTGAGTGTGGATGTTGCAAGTGTGTACTGCAACTGTACAGAGTAGGCAGAATGTGACATCAGTCAGTGTGTAACGGTGGAGCCATTTTGGTCACAAAGCTCCAGCTAACCGCCGCCACCACCCACCCCCCGCCCTCCGCAACCTTAACCTCATGTTAACATGCTTAGCACACTTTCAGACACAGGAAGGAAATCCCGCCTGTGCTATTTAAAGGGATCATCAACTAGTTTCAGGCTAGTTGCTGATTCATTTCTACTGCCTGTCGCTGAGTATTTTTTATTCATTCGTGGAATGTCAGCATTGCTGCCCATCCCTAATTTCATTCAAGAACGTGGTGTTGAGCTGTTAGGTACACCCATAGTGCTGTTCGGAAGGGAGTTCCAGGATTTTGACCCAGCAACATTAAAGGAACGGTGATATAATTCTAAGTCAGGATGGTATGTGGCTTGGAGGGGAACTTGCAGGTGGTGGTGTTCCCATGCATCTGCTGCCCTTATTTTTCTAGGTGAGAGAGGTCATGGGTTTGGAAGGTGCTGTCGAAGGGGCCTTGGTGAGTTGCTGTTGTGCATCTTGTAGATGGTACACACTATTGCCTCTGTGTGTCGGTGGTGAAGGAAGTGAGTGTTGAAGGTGGTGGATGGGGTGCCGATCAAGAGGGCTGCTTTGTCCTGGATGGTGTTGAGCTTCTTGAGTATTGTTGGAGCTGCACCAATCCAAGCAAGTGGAGAGTATTCCATCACACTCCTGACTTGTGCCTTGTAGATGGTGGACAGGCTTTGGGGAGTCAGGAGGTGAGTTACTCATCACATATTTCCCAGCCTCTGAACTGCTCTTGTAGAAATGGTATTTATATGGCTGGTCCAGTTAGGATTCTGGTCAATGGTAACCCCAGGATGTTGGTGGTGGGACATTCAGCATTGGTAATGCCATTGAATGTCAAGGGGAGATGATTAGATTCTCTTTTTGTTGGAGATGGTTATTTCCTGGCACTTGTGTGGCGCAAATGTTACTTGCCACTTATCATCCCAAGCCTGAATGTTGTCCAGGTCTTGCTGCATGAGTGCACAGTCTGCTTGAGTGTTTGAGGAGTTGTGAATGATACTGAACATTGTGCAATCGTCATTGAACATCTGTACTTCTGACTATATGTCGGAGAGAAGATCATTGATGACGCAGCTGAAGATGGTTGGGTTTAGGATGCTACCATGAGGAACTCCTGCAGTGATATCCTCGGGCTGAGATGATTGACCTCTAACAACCACAAAAATCTTGCTTTGTGCTAGGTATGACTCCAGCCAGTGGAGGGTTTTCCATCTGATTCCCATTAACTCCAGTTTTGCTAGGGCTCCTTGATGCCATACTCGGTCAAATGCTGCTCTGATGTCAAGGGCAGTCACTTTCACTTCACCTTTGGAATTCAGCTCTTTTGTCCATGTTTTGACCAAGGCTGTAATGGGGTCAGGAGCTGAGTGTCCCTGGTGAAACCCAAACTGGGCATTGGTGAGTAGGTTATTGCTAAGTAAGTGCCGCTTGATAGCACTGACAACTACACCCTCCATCACTTTACTGATGATTGCGAGTCGACTGATGGAGCAGTAATTGGCCGGGTTGCATTTGTCCTGCTTTTTGTGTACAGGACATAGCTGGGCATTTTTCCGCATTGCCAGGTAGATGCCGGTGTTATAGCTGTACTGGAACAGCTTGGCTAGGGGTGCGGTTAGTTCTGTTGCACAAAGTCTTCAGCACTACAGGCAGGATATTGTCAGGGCCCATAACCTTTACAATATCCAGTGCCTTCAGCCGTTTCTTGATATCAGCTGGTTTGAATCAAATTGTCTGAAAACTGGCCTAATGTGATGCTGATGACCTCAGGAGGAGGTGGAGATGGATCATTCATTTGGCACTGCTGGCTGAAGATGGTTGCAAATGCTTCAGCCTTGTCTTTTGCACTGATATACTGTCTGCCCAATCATTGAGAATTGGGATTTTTTTGAGCCTACTCCTCCGGTTATCTGTTAAATTGTCCACCACCATTCACGACTGGATGTGGCAGAACTATAGAAGTTTTTGATTGTTAGCACTGTCATTTAAAGTTGGTGTAGTCAGGACAGAGTGTTGCACATGGTGAAGGCCTTGGTTCTCTCTTCAAAGGGCTCTGCTCACAACACTTGCTTAGTCATGGATGCTGTCGTTACCATCCCCCTTAGTCTGCAGCATGGCAGGGAGGTTGAGCAGAGGCAACAGAGGAGGATAATCTGCTGAAAGAGTGAGGAGGAGGTGGGGGGAGAAGGGCTTTCAGCAGGTGGCTACATCTACCCTGGGTCTTCAGGGAATTAATTCTACCTTAACCTCAGCAGGGAACAGTGCGTCCAAAGTCTCCATTTCACAAAGGAGGTGCTTTCTGAAATCTGTGACCTGTTCAGGCAGACCTGCAGCCTCAGAGTGGGGCAAGAATGGCATTGTCAGTGGTTGTGAAGGTGACCAAGGCTGCAATTGTTTTTCCGTCGAGCTCCTTCCAGCTGGAATAGGTGCTATTTGTGACATCTAGCACTTTGCTGTCCACTGTTGTGTAAGGGAGGTCACTGTGGTTCTGTGCGTAACAGAGCTGAAGACATTTCAATCTCTCTTGCCAGAATGAGGGCGTGATTTTGTCAGGATAGCAGACTTTCCCATAGTCCAAGAAGCCATTGCAAATATATGGCACCGGATGTAAATCCGGAGAGTTAACGGAACTGAAAGGGGCTTCTCTCCCTCAATGTGCAGCTGCTGTGTGATCATACACAGTGTATCATGCCGGTCAATGTCCAGTATCCTGGCAGCAGTCAGGATATCTTTATTCTGTGTCAGTACCATCAACATTTCAGCCAGCACAAGAAACCAGAGGATGGCTACTGCGTGACAGGGCCTATCCATAGACCACCTGGCTCATGACTCCAGTGGGCAACCCACACACACATGGGCAGCATGTATGTAACAAGAGTCATGCTGCCACATTAAGCATCATTGAGCACTCCATTGGGGTGCTTAAACAATGCTTTTACTGCCTGGACCACGCTGCTGGAGCCCTGCAGAGCTCGCCAGAGCTCATCCCATGATCCGTTGTGAGAGAAATGTTGTGGAGGAGGAGGAGGAAGAAAAAGAGGGAGGAGGAGGAGGAAGGGATGATGCAACAAATACAGCCCCTTCACAGCTGGGCTGTCCATGATTAGTTCATCCGATGGTATAACTGAGCACAACCCCAATTCCCCATTAGAATAGCTTCTCCCTGTTCCTAACCATCACAGCATCTTCTTGGCCACAATGTTGAAATAAAAGCTAACACAAAACATACATTCCCAAACCAACTTAATCAAACAAACCATCCAATATTCCGTACAAAAGTCAACTAATCACCCTTGTGCATTCCCGTAGTGCCTGTCTTCTGTAGATCTTTGCCTGTTCTAGCGCTCCTTCGCAGTACCACCCCGGTGCTGGTGGAAGGCTCCTGACTTTGTGTGAGGGAGACTGCAGATGGCCTTGCAGGACACCCTTGAGCAGCTCTGGGGCTTGAGGGCCTGGTTTCACACTGCACCACCTCTGTATGGGGCTGGCTGGCTAATTAGGACAAGATGTTATTGCAACAACACAACGTTGAAGAGTTAGTTGTGGCTCTACATGACAAAACATTTCCTGTAATGTTTTGTGGTCATTATCTAGCATTTTATTTTATCAACAAATATCATTGTTGCATTGTCCCAGTGCTCAATGAATTTCATTTTCAAATCTCTGATCTAGAGTGATGTAAAGTGATCTGGCCTGGTCTGAACAAGCCTGGACTGGTTTGGAAGGGTCTAGCCTGGTCATTTGAATTGAGATTCCTATTTCAGATGGCTTGGTAGCTCTCTGGCCTATCAATCTGTTAACAGCTACATCTCAAAATAACTAGCAGCGATAGCACAGGAAACAGGCTGTGATCTCAAGCTGAAGTGTTTATAATCGTTACACAAGTGGAAATAAAACCGAACGGCTCTGTTAAAGGTAGAAAGGAGAACTTAGCATCATGGAATGACATTGCACAGAAAGAGACCATTCAGCCCATTGTGCTTGTATAGGCTCTTTGAAAGATCTATCCAATTTGTCCCACTCCTCTGCTTTACCTCTAACCCTGCACATATTTCCCCTTCATGTATTTATTCAATTCCCTTTTCAAAGATATTATTGAATCTGCTTTCATCATCCTATTAGAAAGCAGAGTAGGTCATAAACACTTCTCTGGTTCTTTTGGCAATTACCTTAATTCTGTGCCCTCCAGTTACTGGCATTCCTGCTACAAGAAAAGCTTTCTCCTTATTTTCTTACTGCCTGAAGAGGTGATTGAGGCAGGAACCCTCACAACATTTAAGAAGTATTTAAATGAGCACTTGAAACACCATAGCATACAGGGCTACAGGCCAAGTGCTGGAAAATGGGATTAGAATCAGTAGGTGCTTGATGGTCGGCATGGACACGATGGGCCAAAGGGCCTGTTTCTGTGCTGTATAACTCTATGACTTTATGATTTTGCGCGTGTTTATCAAATCTCCACTAAACCTTGTCTGCTCTAAGGATAACATCCCAGCTTCTGCAATATCTCCACACAATTGAAGCCCCTTGGCCCTTGTACCATTCTAATGAATCTCCTCTGCACTTTCTCCAAGGCCTTGACTTCCTTTCATACTCAGCATTGGACACAATAATCCAGCTGATGTCTAACCAGAGTTTTGTAACGTTTTAACATAATATTTTTATAATTATAATATATTTTGTAATATATGTTAAACAATTATCATTGTTTTTGTACTCTATTTATATAGCCAACGGGGTTTCTTCAATCTTCAAAGACTTGTACATCTACTGCAAGTCTTCATTCAGTACCATTCAGTTTAATTTGCCTCTATGTATTCTTCCTACAGGAAGTTATTTTAATCATAGAATGGTTACAGCCCTGAAGGATGCCATTCAGCCCATTGCAAGAGCAGCTCACCTAGTCCCATTCCCTGGCCTTTTACCTGTAGCCCTGCAAATTTGTTCTCTTTAATTATCCCATTCCCTTTTGAAAGCCACGATTGAATCTGCCTCCACCACACTCTCAGGCAGTGCATTCCAGATCCTAACCACTCACTGCATAAGAAAATAATTCCTCATTGCTTGTTTCACCAATCACCTTAGATCGGTGTCCTCTGGTTCTCAATCCTTCCGCCAACGAAAACAGTTTCTCCCTAATCTACTCTGTTCAGACCCCTCATGATTTTGAGCACGTCTATCAAATCTCCTCTTAATCTTCTCTTCTCCAAGGAGAACAGCTCCAGCTTCTCCAATCCAGAACTGTACACAGTACTCCAGCTGTGGCCTAACTAGCGTTTTATACAGCTCCATCAAAACCTCCCTGCTCTTATATTCTATGCCTCAGCTAATAAAGGCAAGTATCCCATATGCCTTCCTAACCACCTTATCTACCTGTGCTGTTGCCTTCAGTGATCTATGGACAAGTATACCAAGGTCACTCTGAACATTCTAGGGTACCTATCCATTGTATTTTCCATTGCCTTGTTAGTCCTCCCAAAATGCATCACCTCACACTTCTCAGGATTAAATTCCATTTGCCACTGCTCTGCCCATCTTACCAGCCCATCTATCTCGTCCTGTAATCTAAGGCTTTCCTCCTCACTATTTACGACACCACTAATTTTCATGTCATCTGCGAACTTACTGATCATACCTCATATATTCACGTTTAAATCATTAATGTACAGCAAGGGTCCCAGCACCAATCCCTGCGGTACACCACTGGCGTACAATCATATATATATAACACGAATTTGCATGCTGCCCTCTATATATATATATATATATATATATATATATATATGTAATATAATAGATAATATATACTGTTACATATATATTATATTACTATTCTCTGTTTTCTGTCCCTTTACCAATTCAGTATATATGGAGCCACTGCCATTAATCCAACAGACTTCAATTTTTCATTCAAATTTATTATGTGGTACTTTATTGAATGCCTTTTGAAAGATCATGCACACAACATCAACTGCACTACCCTCATCAACCATCTCCATTACTTCATCAAATAACTGTAATCAAGTTAGTCAAACATGACTTGCCTTCAACAAATCCCTGCTGGTTTTCATTTATTTATCCATATTTTCCCAAGTGACAATTTTGTCTCAGATTATTGTCTCTATAGGTTTCCCCATCACCATCGCCAGGTTGATTGGCCTGTAGTTGCTGGAGAGTGTGGCGAGTCGAAGAGACTTAGCAGTTGGCAGGAACAAAGACAGAAGCGCAAGGGGAGAGCCAACTGTGTAACAGCCCCGACAACCAATTTTATCTGCAGTGCCTGTGGAAGAGTCTGTCACTCTAGAATTGGCCTTTATAGCCACTCCAGGCGCTGCTTCACAAACCACTGACCACCTCCAGGCGCTTACCAATTGTCTCTCGAGACAAGGAGGCCAAAGAGGTTGCTGGATTTATCTCTCCACTCTTTGTTGAACAGGGGTTTAACACTTGCAATCCTCCAGTTGTCTGGCACCATTCCCATATTTATGGATTGGAAGATTGTGGCCGGTGCCTACGCAATTTCTAACCTTACCTCCCTCAGTAACCTAGGATGCATCTCATCCCGACCCGATGACTTCTCTATTTTAAGCGCTACCAGCCTATTAAGTACTTCCTCTTTACTTTGTTTAAATTTCTGTTACCTCCTCCTTTACTGCTACATTGGCAGCATCCTCTTTTCTAGTGAAGACAGGTGCAAAGTACTCATTTAGGACCTCAGCCATGCCCTCTGTCTGCACAAGAAGATTTCCCTTTTGGTCCCAAGTCAGTCCCAACCCTTCCTTTGATAGTCCTTTTACTATGTGTACGTTTATAGAAGATTTGAGGAGTTTTCTTTTATGTTACCCACTAAATTATTCTTATACTCTCACTTTGTCACTCTTATTTCCTTTTTAGATTCGCTACGTTATTATGAACCTGACAGTTATCATGAAATTCCTTCTTCTGTTTCATTTTAATCCCTATGGGCTAGAAATTTCTTTGCCCTGGCTTTCGGGCACGGGGATTGTGATTCATGATGTGTCCTCGTCCATTCAGATCAAGGAGGGCATCACGCAAATTCGTGTACTCACGTCAACTTAATGATTCTGGCACTGGCTGGTGCACCTCCAACACTGCTCTCCACTTCTCAACACAGCCGATGAGCTCAGCACACACAGGAGGCCCTGGCAGCATTGATTGTTGACCACTGAGGAGGACGGTAGCATAGTGATAATTTTACTGGGCAAGTAGTCCAGAAGCCCAGACTAATGCTCTGGAGACATGAGTTCTAATCCCCCCCAATGACAGCTGGAGGAATTTAAATTCAATTAATTACTAAATCTGGAATAGAAAGTTAGTCTCAGTAATCATCCTGTCAGTACGATGATGTCAGGTTGTTGCTTTACTCGGTTGTAATTATGAAACTACTGGATTGTCAGAATACCCACCTGGTTCACTAATGGAAGGAAATCTGCCGTCCTTACCTGGTCTGGCCTCCATGTGACTCCAGATCCACAGCCATGTGGTTGACTCCTAAATGCCCTCTGAAATGGCCTAGCAAACAAGTGAATTGTATCAAACCACTACAGAATAAGAGTAAAACCACCGGGCATCGACCTAGGCATCTGGAACAACACAATCAGAGCCTGCACAGTCAACCATGCAAAATCCTTCTCACTAACATAGAGTCATACAGCATAGAAACAGGCCTTTGTCCCACCGCACCCATGCCGACCATAATGCCTATCTACACTAATCCCACCTGCCTGCATTAATTCCATATCCCTGTATGCCTCAACTGAGGATTCCTCCCCACTGTGGTTGACAGTTCCCTCAACCGTGTCCAGCCCATTTCCCATACCTCTACCCTCACCCCTTCCCCTCCCTCCCAGAACCGCGATAGGGTTCCCCTCGTCCTCACTTTCCACCCCATCAGCCTCCATATCCAAAGGATCATCCACCGCCATTTCCACCACCTCCAGCGTGATGCCACTACCAAAGGCATCTTCCCCTCCCTTCCCCTGTCAGCATTCCAAAGGGATCGTTTCCTCCGCGACACCCTGGTCCACTCCTCCATTACCCCCACCACCTCGTCCCCTTCCCACGGCACCTTCCCCTGCAATCGCAGGAAGTGTAATACCTGCCCATTTACCTCCTCTCTCCTCACTATCCCAGGCCCCAAACACCCCTTTCGGGTGAAGCAGTGTTTTACTTGTACTTCTTTCAATGTAGTATACTGTATTCGCTGCTCACAATGTGGTCTCCTCTACATTGGGGAGACCAAACGCAGACTGGGTGACCGCTTCGCAGAACACCTCCGCTCAGTCCGCAAGCAGGACCCCGAGCTTCCGGTTGCTTGCCATTTCAACGCTCCCCCCTGCTCTCATACCCACATCTCTGTCCTGGGATTGATCTTCCAGTGAACATCAACGTAAGCTCGAGGAACAGCATCTCATTTATCGATTAGGCACACTACAGCCTGCCGGACTGAACATTGAGTTCAATCATTTCAGAGCATGACGGGCCCCCCATTTTACTTTTATTTTTAGTTATTTTTTCTTTTTTAGATTTTTTTTTGTGTGTTTATTTCATTTCATCTTAGTTTGTTCAGTTTGCTTACCCACTGTTTTTTTTCATGTTTGTACTTGCGGCTGTTCAATTTTCAGTCCGTTAACACCCTATCTGTACTAATGCTTTGTCTTTCAACACACCATTAACATATTGTTTGCCTTTGCTCCATGACCTGCTGGTCAGCTATTCTGTGACCTTGTCCTATCTACACCTTCTCCTTTGTTATCTTGCCCCACCCCCACTTTACTTGCTTATAACCTTTTACATTTCTAATATTTGCCAGTTCTGAAGAAGGGTCACTGACCTGAAATGTTAACTCTGCTTCTCTCTCAGATGACAGATGCTGCCTTACCTGCTGAGTATTTCCAGCATTTCTTGTTTTATCCCTCTATGCCTTGCTCATTCAAGTACCTGTCCAGATGCCTCTTAAATGTTGCTACTGTTCCTGCCTCCACCACCTCCTCAGGCAGCTCATTCCAGATACCCACTATTCTTTGTGTGAAAAATTTTCCCCTTTGATCCCCTTTAAACCTCCTCCCTCTCACCTTAAATCTATGCCCTCTAATTTTAGTCACCCTGCCATGGGAAACAGACTTTGGCTATCTACCCTATCTATGCCTCTCATAATTTTATATACCTCTATCATGTCCCCTCTCAGCCTCCTTCGCTCCAGAGAAAACAGACCCAGCCTATCCAATCTCTCTTTATAACTTAAGCCCTCCAAACCAGGCAACATCCTTGTGAATCTTTTCTACACCCTCTCTAGCTTAATCACATCTTTCCTGTAGTGTGGCGACCAGAACTGCACACAGTACTGCTGCGGCCTAACCAACATTATGTACAACTGTAACATGACGTCCCAACTCTTGTACTCAATGCCTCAGCCGATGAAGGCAAGCATGCCATACGCCTTCTTCACCACCCTGTCTACCTGCGTTGCCACTTTCAGGGAACTATGTACTTGCGCCCCAAGGTCTCTCTGTTTAACAACACTCCCCAGGGCCCTACCATTCACCGTATATGTCCTGCCCTGGTTTCACTTCCCAAAATGCATCACTTCGCACTTGTCTACGTTAAATTCCATTTGTCACTCCCTTGCCCATTTTCCCAGTTGATCTATATCCTGTTGTAACCTTGGACAGCCTTCTTCACTGTCCACTATACCACCAATTTTGGTGTCATCTGCAAACTTACTAATCATGCCTCTTACATTCACATCCAAGTCATTAATATATATAACAGAGGGCCCAGCATCGATCCCTGCAGCACACCACTGGTCACCGGCCTCCAATCTGAAAAACAACCTTCCACTACCACCCTCTGCCCCGTCACCAAGCCAATTTTGTATCCAATTGGCTACCTCACCTTGGATCCCATGTGTTCGAACCTTCTGGACCAGCCTACCATGTGGGACCTTGTCAAAGGCCTTGCTAAAGTCATGTAGACAACTTCCATCGCCCTGCCCTAGTCAATCCTCTTGGTCACCTCCTCAAAAAACTCAATCAAATTCGTGAGACATGATTTCCCACGCACAAAGCCATGCTGACTATCCCTAACCAGACCTTGCCCAATGCATATAAATCCTGTCTCTCAGAATCCCTTCCAATAACTTTCCCACCACTGATGTAAGGCTCACCGGCCTGTAGTTGCCTGGCTTATCCCTGCTGCCCTTCTTAAATAAAGGCACAACATTAGCTATCCTCCAGTCTTCCGGTACCTCACCCGTGACTAACGATGATACAAAAATCTCTGCCAGGGCCCTAGCAATCTCCTCCCTTGCTTCCCATAGCATCTTAGGATACACCTGGTCAGGCCCTGGGGATTTATCCACCTTAATGCACTTCAAAACCTCCAACACCTCCTCCTTTGTAATGTTGATATGCTCCAGGATATTGCTGTTCCCTCCCATGGAGATATATGGAGAGTTGTGACAAAATTGGAGAGCTGTCCCACACAATAGTCAAGCAACAACCTGACAGTCATATGTAAGGAACATACCTTCCAGCCAATGTTCCAGACTGCTCCGTTACCTTCCTGGGTATGTCCTGTCCCATCATAGGTGATGGGGAGGGAGTCCTCAACATTGACTCTGGACCCCATGAAGTCTCATAGCATCGGGTCAAACATGGGCAAGGAAACCTCCTGCTGATTACCACATAACGCCCTCCCTCAGCTGATGAGTCAGTAGTCCTCCATGCTGAACACCACTTGGAGGAAGCACTGAGGGTAGCAAGGGCACAGAATGTACTCTGGGTGGAGGATTTCAATGTCCATCACCAAGAGTGGCTCAGTGGTCCGACTACTGACCAAGCTGGCTGAGTCCTGAAGGACATATCTGCCAGACTGGGCTTGCGGCAGATGATGAGGGAATCAACAAGAGGGAAAACCCTACTTACCTCACTTTCACCAATCTACCTGTTGCAGATGCATATCTGTCCGTAACAGTATTGGTAGGTGTGACAAGCACACAGTTCTTTTGGAGACGAAGTCCAGTCTTCACACTGAGGACACCCTCTAGCATGTTCTGTGGCACTACTACCATGCTAAATGGGATCAATGTAGAACAGATCTAACAGCTAAAAACTGGGCATGCATGAGGCACTGTGGGCCATCAGCAGCAGCAGAACTGTATTCTACCACAATCTGTAACATCATGGCCTGGCATACTTTTACCATCAAGCCAGGGGATCAACCCGGGTTCAATGAGAAGTGCAGGACAACATGCCAGGAGCAGCAACAGGCATAGTTAAAAATGAGATACCAAACTGGTGAAGCTACAACACAGGATTACTTGCATTCCAAACAGCATAAGCAGCATGCGATAGACAGAGCTAAGTGATTCCACAACTAACGGATCAGATCTAAGCTCTGCAGTCCTGCCACATCCAGTCATGAATGGTGGTGGAAAATTAAACAACGAAATAAAGGAGAAGGCTCCACAAACATCCTTATGCTCACTGATGGGGGAGCCCAGCACATCACTGCAAAAGACAAGGCTGAACAGTTTACAATGATCTTCAGCCATGAGTATCGAGTGGATGATCCATCTCAGACTCCTCCTGAGGTTCTCCAGCATCACAGATGCCAGTCTTCAGCCAACCCGTTCGCTCCACATGATATCAAGAAACAGCTGAGCACAGCAGATACAGAAAAGGCTATGGGCCCTGACAACATTCCAGCTGTAGTACTGAAGACTTGTGCTCCAGAACTGGTCACGCCCCTAGCCAAGCTGTTCCAGTACAGCTACAACACTGGCAATGTGGAAAATTGCCCAGGTTTTCCTATTCACAAAAAGCAGGACAAATCCAATCTGGCCAATTACCGCCCCATCAGTCTCCTCTCAAACATCAATAAAGTGATAGAACGTGTCGTCGACAGTGCTATCAAGCGACACTTACACAGCAATAGCGTACTCACTGATGCTCAGTTTGGGTTTCATCAGGGCCACTCAGCATCAGACTGCATTACAGCTTGGTCCAAATATGGACAAAATTCCAGAGGTGAGGTGAGAGGACTGCCCTTGACATCAAAGCAGCATTTAAATGAGTGGGGCATCAAGGATCCCTAGAAAAATTGAAGTCAACGGGAATCAGGGGGTAAACTCTCCACTGGCTGGAGTCATACCTAGCACAAAGGAAGATTGTTGTGGTTGTTGGAGGTCAATCATCTGAGCTCCAGGACATCACTGCAGGAGTTCTTTAGGGTAGTGTCTGAGGCCCAATCATCTTCAGCTGCTTCATCAATGACCTTCCCCCCATCATAAGGTCAGAAGTGGGGATGTTTGCTGATGTTGCATAGTGTTCAGTACTATTTGCAACTTCTCAGATACTGAAGCAGTCCGTGCCTAATGCAGCAAAACCTGGACAACATTCAGGCTTGGTCTGATAAGTGGCAAGTAATCCTAGAATCGTAAAATGGTTACAGCACTGAAAGAGGCCATTTGACCCATCGTGTCTGTGCCCGCTCTCTGCAAGAGCAATTCACCTAGTCCCACTCCCCAGCCTTTTCCCAGTAGCCCTGCAAATTTTTTCTCTTCAGATAATTATCCAGTACTTTTTTGAAAGCGATAGTTGAATCTGCCTCCACCACATTCTTAGGCAGTGCGTGCCAGATCTGCGTAAAAACCTTTTCCTCATGTTCCCACTGCTTCTGTTGCCAATCACCTTAAACCAGTGTCCTCTGGTTCTTGATCCTTACATCAATGGAAACAGTTTCTCCCTATCTACTCATGCCAGACCCCTCATGAGTTTGAACACCTCTATCAAATCTCCTCTTAATCTTCTCTTCTCCGAGGAGAACAGCCCCATCTTCTCCAATCTGACCCCATAACTGAATTTCCTGATCCCTGAAACTTTCTTGTGAATCTTTTCTGCACCCTCGCCAATGCCTTCACACCCTTCCTAAAGCATGATGCCCAGAACTGGGTGCAATACTCCAGTTGAGGCCAAACCAGTGTTTTATTCAGATTTATCATAAATTCCTTGTTTTTGTAATCTATGCCTCTATTTATAAAGCTCAGGATCCCTTGTGCTTTATTAACCACTTTCTCAACCTGCCCTGCCACTTTCAATGATCTGTGTACATATACCACTAGGTCCCTCTTATCCTGCACCCCCTTCAGAATTGTACTTTTTATTTTCTATTGCTTCTCCTCATTCTTCCTAACAAAATGAATCATTTCACACTTCTCCACATTAAATTTCATCTGCCATTTGTCCATCCATTCCCGGCCTAAGACCTTTTGAAGTTTATCACTATCCTCCTCACAGTTCACAATGCTTCCAAGTCTTGCATCGTCTGAAAATGTTTAAATTGTGCCCTGTGAACCCAGTTTCAGTCATTAATATATATCAGAAAAAACAGGGGTCCTAACACTGACCCCGGGAAACACTACAATATACATTTCTCCAGACCGATAAACAACCATTCACCACTACTCTGTTTCCTGTCACTCAGCCAATTTTGTATCCATGATGCTACAGTCCCTTTTATTCCATGGGCTGTAACTTTGTTAAGAAGCCTGTTATGTGGCACTTTATCAAATGCCTTTTGGAAGTCCACATCAACTGCATTATCCTCATCAGCTCTCTCCGTTACCTCATCAAAAAACTCAAGCAAGTTAGTTAAACATGTTTTGTCCTGAACACATCCATTCTGACTTTTCTTAATGAATCCACATTTGTCCAAGTGACTGTTAATTTTATCCTGATTTATCGTTTCTAAAAGCTTTCCAACCACCGAAGATAAACTGACTGGCCTGTAGTTGCTGGGCTTATCCTTGCACCCTTTCTTGAACAAGGTGTAACATTTTCAATTCCCTAGTGCTCTAGCATGTCTGTCACTCTAGAATTGGCCTTTATAGCCGCTCCAGACACTGCTCCACAAACCACTGACCACCTCTAGGCACTTACCTATTGTCTCTCGAGACAAGGAGGCCAAAGAAGAGAAGAGTGCTCTAGCACCAGGCCTGTATCTAAGGAGGTTTGGAAGATTATGGCCAGTGCCTCCGCAATTTCCACCCTTACTTACCTCAGTATCTTTGGACACATTTCATCTGGTCCTGGTGACTTATCAGTTTTAATTACAGCCAGCCTAATACCTCCTCTTTATCAATGTTTAGCCCATCCAACTACCTCCTCTTTCATCAAAGCAAAATACTACAGATGCTGGAGATCTGAACTAAAAACAGAAAGTGCTGGAAAAACACAGCAGGTCAGGCAGCATCTGGGGAAAGAGAGGCTGTGATGAAAGGTCTAATACAGACAAAAGAGCAGAATTTAAGAGGTGAGGTGAGACTGACTGTCCAAGCCAGGATTTGACTGACTTTGGCATGAAAGATCCCTAGTAAAACTGAATGCAATGGGAATCAGATGGAAAACTCTCCATTGGTTGGAGCCATACTGAGCACAAAGAAAGATGGTTGTGATTGCAGGAGGTCAATCATCTCAGCCCCAGGACATCACTGCAGGAGTTCCTAGGCCCAACCATCTTCAACTGCTTCATCAATGGACTTCCCTCCAACTTAAGTTCAGAAGTGCGAATGTTTGCTGATGATTGCACAATGTTCAATACCATTTGTAACATTAATGCTGAAACAGTCCACACCCTCATGCAGCAAGAAATGGACAACATTCAGGCTTGGGCTGATAAGTGGCAAGGAACATTCGTGCCACACAAGTGCCAGGCAATGACCATCTTCAACAAGAGAGAATCTAACCATCTCCCCTTGACATTCAACAGCATTACCATCGCTAAATCCCCCACTATCAACATCCTGGGAGTTACCATTGACCAGAAACTTAACTGGACCAGCCATATAAATACTATAATTACAAGAGCAGGTCAAAGGCTGGGAATTCTGTGGCGAGTAACTCACCTCCTGACTCCCCAAAGCCTGTCCACCATCTACAAGGCACAAGTCAGGAGAGTGATGGGATACTGTCCAGTTGCCTGGATGAGTGCAGCTCCAACAACACTCAAGCTCAACACCATCCAGGACAAAACAATTTGCTTGATCAGCACCTCATCTACCACCTTCAACATTCACTCCTTCCACCACTGACGCACAGTGGCAGCAATGTGTACCATCTACAAGATGCATCACAACAACTGCTTAGACAGCACCTTCCAAACCTGTGCCCTCTACCACCTAGAAGGACAAGGGCAGTAGATGCATGGGAACACCACCACCTGCAAGTTCCCCTCCAAGTCACACACCATCCTGACTTGGAACTATATCGCCGTTCCTTCACTGTCACTAGGTCAAACTCCTGGAACTCCCTCCCTAAGAGCACTGTTGGTGCATCTATACCACATGGACTGCAGCGGTTCAAGAAGGCAGCTCACCACAACCTTCTCAAGGTGTTTGCACTCTCGCTAGGCAACCAGGAAGTTAGAGTGGATTCCCCAACAGCAGGAAAAGCAAGTTTGAGGATTTTCCTAGCCCTTTTAGCGACACACTCATGGGAATGTAAGTCCATTATCAAAGCAGCATTTTTGCAAGGGGAGAAATTTCAAAAGGAAGTATTTTTAAAGCCACCAAAAGAAGCTGGAGATATAGAGGGGAAATTATGGAAGCTAAATAAGTATTTTTATGGACTAAATGATGCGTCCAGGGTGTGGTATTTTTCAGTTTGGTCGGTCCTAATAAAATCTGGTTATAGTCAACTAAAGGTGGATCCGGCAATGTTTTATTGGTACTATGAAGAAAAACTAGCAGGAATTTTCTTGATGCATGTGGACGAGGTCTGCAGGAAGTTAAAATTGGAAGTCGGGCTTCTGGAGCTTTTAAATATATAGAGTTGAATATTAGGCAGACTAAGTTGGGGAGTAACCCTAAATCAACAGTCTTACCTAGAGAATGTTAATAGGATCCCAATAAATCAGGTCAGAGTCTCTCAAAAGGAAGACTCTGCAACCAAGGAAGAAGTCGAACAGTTAAGGAGCTTAATCGGGAAATTAAACTGGTTGTGCACACAAACTAGGCCGGATGCTTGCTATGATGTAATAGAATTGAGCAGCATGCCGAAACATGCTACTGTTGGGGAAGTGCTGAAAGCAAATAAGACATTGAAGAGATTGAGTTTTGATAAGTGTACACTCAAGTTTCCAACATTGGGTGACCCAGAAGAAATGAAATTGGTCATTTTTAGTGACACCTCACGCGCTAATCTTCCCAATGGTTATTCGAGCACAGCAGAGTTCATTATATTTTTGGTGGGAAGAAATGATAAATATTGTCCGTTAGCCTGAGAATCGAAGAAAATAAAGAGAATAGTTAAAAGCACCTTAGCTGCTGAGACACCTGCACTGATAGAAGTGATAGATATGGGTGCGTACTTATCGAGTATTTTAAAGGAATTCATATCTGAGGGGCAATCAGAGAAAAGTTTTCCTATAGAATGCTATATGGATAACCATTGTCTCCAGGACAATGTCCATTCACCAAAAGGTGTCATGGAAAAGAGGTTGAGGATTGACCTCGCAAGTGTAAAAGAAATGTTGGAAAGAAAAGAAATTTCCAAAATAAAATGGGTCGACGTAAGTCATCAGTTGTCAGATTGTTTTATGTAGAGAGGTGCTTGTTCAAAGAAATTGTTGGATGTCCTTGAAGAGGGCCGTCTTGTGTTCTGATAAGTTAGGAAAACCTGGGAATTTTTTTGATAAGATCGCTTTTGTAATTCTTTAAACAAGCTTTTTTTGTTTTTAAAAAGGGGGGAATGTACAGCATATTAATGGCTGGTGCTGTTGAAGGTTAATGGTATTATAATGTAATATACAGAAAAAAGTATCATGATTTTGTCTCTTTTTTTGTTGTTTTTATATATTATATAGATGTATTTACTTTAAAGAAGGGAGGAATCTGTTCAGGTCTAAAGTTGTGTTAATGGATATTAAATACCTGGTCGTTGAAGGTAATGGGGTGAACAGGGTGTTGGTTGTTGATTAGTTAATTGTACTTAGTTGTGTCTATATAAAAAGCCAGCCAGGACTGACTGGGTGGTGTTAGGAGTGGAGAAGTAAGCTCTGTGACAAGCAATAAATAGTCCCCACCAAAGCATCCTAGTCTCAGTGTCTTCTTCACAAACAGGCCTGGAAGTTTCTCTAACACCACACACCTGGAAGATTCCTGTGTTGCTTACCTTTTTGTATCTTATTGATAGCCACCCAATTGATATCTTCCTGAACTCTCTGGAGCTGCAAGGTGACCACCAGGTGTTCTCCAGGAAATTCTCAGCCTCTCATATGCCCAACAATGAGTCCAACTCTCCTCAAGCTCAGAAACCCTGAACTTGAGTTTCAGCAAGTGGAGGCACTTCCTGCACACTTGGTTATCCAGGAAACATGAAGACTGGAGTTCCCACATGGAACAGGAATTGCAGGCATGGGAAAAGATGTGGGCTGGAACTTAACCCTGGGCGGACGGGAGCCGGTCACTGAATGAAAAGTCGGTGGCAAACCCGCTTCCGCCTCGTCTAGGGATCCGACCTGTATTTTGCGGGTCGCCGGGCATTAATTGGTGTGAGGCGGGACTTCCACCCACTTGAGGTTGGAAGTCCCGCCTAATAGAGCAGCCAATCAGCAGGCTGGCAGCGAACTGTCCCAGCAGTGCCACCGGGCGCGGTGGCCACTGCTGGGACTACAGCCCAGCTGGAAGAAAATGTTGGGGAGCCTGGAACAAAGGTGGTTTTGGTTGCCTCGCTGGGGGTGATCGGGCAAGCCCCGGCGAGGCAAAGGTTGTTCAATTGGGGGGACAGGAGACATGTTGGGTGCTGGGGATGGTTCGGGCAGCGGGGCAGCCCTCCATCGGGCACAGGGTGTCTGATCACTTCAGTGGCCACTTCAGGGCCTTAATTAACCTGGGGCGTGCAGGCCATTTTTCGCCGCTGCCGCCCTGCGTAAAGTGGAGGTGGGAGCGGGTCAGGAAGGGCCCCCCGGCCTCCCATTCCATTTTATACCACCTCCCCCCCCCCGCCGCCACCATCCCTCTCTTTGGGGGAGGCGGGTGGCGTAAAATACAGCCCATGGAAAATATGCCAGCCAATTTGCACAAATCAAACTCCCACAACCAGCAATGTGATACTGGCCAGATAATCTGTTTTCTCACTTCTGTTGGTTGAGGGGTGAACATTGGCCATGACACTGGCAGTACTCCCCTTCTATTCTTCAAATTGTGCCGTAGGATCTTTGACATTCACTTGACATACATGGCCTCAATTTAACCTCTCATCTGAGAGATGGACCCTCCAACAATGCAGCACTCCCTCAGTACTGCATTGGAGTGCCAGCCTGGAATATGGGCTCAAATCTCTGGAGTGGGTCTTTATCCCAAAATCTTCTGATTCAGAGGCAAGAGTGCTAGGTATTGATCCACTACTAACATTAGGATATGCACCATCTGCTGTGCTGCTGGGCCAGATGTACCTGGTTTTCCAGTTTCCTGGTCTCAGCTGGATCTACAGTAATGGGACTCACTGCCCCAGAGCCATGGGTTTAGAAATGAGCCATCCTCATCACTGTGTAGTGACCCTGACATAACTGAACAATGAGTAAAGACCAGGTCAGCTGTACCCAAGGCTGCTACACCTACATATACTTGGGCATTGTGTTTTTAGATGCTGCTGTCATTGGGCTTCTGACTGTGATGCATTGTTGTTGGTTTTTCTTCACGCAATGCATACAGATTGTCAAAAACTTACATTTATAAAGCATCTTTAACATAGATGGAGTCAGGCAAAAATGGATATTGAGCCAAAGAAGAAAGCATTGGGAGAAGTGGCCATAAGTTTGGTCAAAGAGGTTGGTTTGAAAGACATTTTAAAGTGAAGGGGAGATGGAGAGCCAGAGAGGTTTTAGGGATGGAATTTCAGAGTGTGGGGCTGAGACAGCTGAAGGCACAATTACCAATGGTTAATGGGGGCAGGGAGATGTATAATAGTCAGAGCTGGAGGAACAGAGATTATGAAGGAGGAGATTGTAGAGCTGGAGGAGATTACAGAGATATGGAGCAGTGAGGCCATGGAGAGATTTAAAAACAAGGATGAAAATGTTAAATTCGAGGCATTGCTGGACCGGATGTGGTGCAAGTTAGGTTATGGGCAGCAGAGTTTTGGAAGAGCTGAAGGTTATGTAGGGTGGAAAGTGGGAGGCGAGCAAGGAGAGCATTAGACGAATCAAGCCAAGAGGTTCAAAAGCACAGATGGGATTTCAGCGACAGACAGACTGAGACACAGATGGGTGATATTACACTGATGGAAATAGGCGGTCTTTGTGACAGAACTTATTCAAAGTTACAGAGATCCAAAGCTTTCCTGACTCTGCTTTAGAAAGGGGTTAATCACAGGCCCCTCTGCTGTGTCTGAACGAAAACCCCCATTTTACAGCTCAGATATTCTACGGTGACAGTTCAAATCTGACTGAGGACAAAGGTCATTGTCATCTCACATGGGGTAAACAGGCCGTTCCAATGGAAGGATGCTGCAAATAGGTTGTGTGCCCGAGATTAGGAACCACTGTTGGGATAGCTGCTGGGATGTCACCTGTGCAATAACACAAGCATTATCACCATGGCAATTATTAAAGACTAGTATGAGCAGGTGTATGTCCCATGATGAAGAATCAATAAGACCTCCCATATGACAAGCAACAGCACTGAGGTGTTCCCAGGGTTTATCATATTTGGACTGACATTAAATGCAAAACAATTCTACAACAGAGTCACACTTGTGAATTGTGGAGAGGAAGTTTGATGAAAAACATGTCCTGTCCTTCAGATTGCACAGTTCCCCTTCGTACATTATTATTTTTCTAATGTCCACACTTCTGCTTTTGTTTTCCCCCCTCGTTACTTCTACTTTTGAGTTATTTCCCAATGTAAAAAGGACTGACCAGAAAATGGTTATACTGTCAGCTGAGAGACAGTTCAACTGCAACTCTAAAAAAGTGTAAAGACGGTCAAAGATGACTGTTCCAATAGTCACTCTTCAATCCCATCGCCTGCACACCAATCCATGTGTATTGTGTGGGCGGGTGACACAACAGTGTAACGAAAAACAGTTCACACCCCAGAACTGGATCAGTGTGTGTGTGAAAGGGTGAGATGTTAAATGGATTACAGTGTGTGTGAGCAGGTGGGGAGTTAGATAGGGTATAGTATAGTACCCTATAGTGTGTGTGAGAGGGTGGGGAGTGAGATGGGGGAAAGTGTGTGTGTGAGAGAGTGGGGAGTCGGATGGGGGACAGTGTTTGTGTGAGAGGGTGAGGAGTCGGATGGGGGACAGTGTATGTGAGAGGGTGGGGAATTGGATGGGGGACAGTGAGTGTGAGAGGGTGAGGAGTTGGATGGGGTACAGTGTGTGTGAGAGGGTGGGGAGTTGGATGGGGTACAGTGTGTGTGAGAGGGTGGGGAGTTGGATGGGGTACAGTGTGTGAGAGAGGATGGGGAGTTGGATGGGGTACAGTGTGTGTGTGAGGGTGGGGAGTTGGATGGGGTACAGTGTGTGTGTGAGGGTGGGGAGTTGGATGGGGAACAGTGTGTGTGTGAGGGTGGGGAGTTGGATGGGGTACAGTGTGTGTGTGAGGGTGGGGAGTCGGATGGGGTACAGTGTGTGAGTGAGGGTGGGGAGTTGGATGGGGTACAGTGTGTGTGAGAGGGTGAGGAGTCGGATGGGGGACAGTGTATGTGAGAGGGTGGGGAATTGGATGGGGGACAGTGAGTGTGAGAGGGTGAGGAGTTGGATGGGGTACAGTGTGTGTGAGAGGGTGGGGAGTTGGATGGGGTACAGAGTGTGTGAAAGGGTGGGGAGTTGGATGGGGTACAGTGTGTGAGAGAGGGTGGGGAGTTGGATGGGGTACAGTGTGTGTGTGAGGGTGGGGAGTTGGATGGGGTACAGTGTGTGTGAGAGGGTGAGGAGTCAGATGGGGGACAGTGTATGTGAGAGGGTGGGGAATTGGATGGGGGACAGTGAGTGTGAGAGGGTGAGGAGTTGGATGGGGTACAGTGTGTGTGAGAGGGTGGGGAGTTGGATGGGGTACAGTGTGTGTGAAAGGGTGGGGAGTTGGATGGGGTACAGTGTGTGAGAGAGGGTGGGGAGTGGGATGGGGTACAGTTTGTGTGTGAGGGTTGGGAGTTGGATGGGGTACAGTGTGTGTGTGAGGGTCGGGAGTTGGATGGGAAACAGTGTGTGTGTGAGGGTGGGGAGTTGGATGGGGTACAGTGTGTGTGTAAGGGTGGGGAGTCGGATGGGGTACAGTGTGTGTGAGAGGGTGGGGAGTTGGATGGTGTACAGTGTGTGTGTGAGGGTGGGGAGTTGGATGGGGTACAGTGTGTGTGTGAGGGTGGGGAGTTGGATGGGGAACAGTGTGTGTGTGAGGGTGGGGAGTTGGATGGGGTACAGTGTGTGTGTGAGGGTGGGGAGTCGGATGGGGTACAGTGTGTGTGTGAGGGTGGGGAGTTGGATGGGGTACAGTGTGTGTGAGAGGGTGAGGAGTCGGATGGGGGACAGTGTATGTGAGAGGGTGGGAAGTTGGATGGGGTACAGTGTGTGTGAAAGGGTGGGGAGTTGGATGGGGTACAGTGTGTGAGAGAGGGTGGGGAGTTGGATGGGGGACAGTGTGTGTGTGAGGGTGGGGAGTTCGATGGGAAACAGTGTGTGTGTGAGGGTGGGGAGTTGGATGGGGTACAGTGTGTGTGTAAGGGTGGGGAGTCGGATGGGGTACAGTGTGTGTGAGAGGGTGGGGAGTCGGATGGGGTACAGTGTGTGTGAGAGGGTGGGGAGTTTTTTGGGGTACAGTGTGTGTGAGAGGGTGGGGAGTTGGATGGCGTACAGTGTGTGAGAGAGGGTGGGGAGTTGGATGGGGTACAGTGTGTGTGTGAGGGTGGGGAGTTGGATGGGGTACAGTGTGTGTGTGAGGGTGGGGAGTTGGATGGGGTACAGAGTGTGTGAGAGGATCAGGGGCCGGATGGGGTGCAGTGCGTGTGAGAGGATCAGGGGTTGGATAGGGTACAATGTTCCGTGACACAGCTGGATCAAAGGTCATAGTCCGCGTCACTAGGTGAACACATTATGTATCACCCAGCTGTGAATGTATTAAGGGATTTCAAAGTTTTGGATAGCTGTAATGTGTGATGTACAATGCCAGACCTATTCTGGGTGCAGCTGGTTACTCAAGTATCACCCTGTAATTACAGGCTCCTTCACTGCACTAAATCAACACAGGCCATTAAATGACAGCACAGAGAGGGCATGTGTATACAGAACTGACGGAAGTGCTGTCGGTAACGCAGACTTGAGATCATGGCTCAGACACAAGGATCATAACACAATACAGAGCTGTCAGTGTTCACAATTCTCAAAGGTCATTGCTGGATGTGTTCAGCAGCAAACTGAAACAGGAGCTGACAAGTTCACAGGCTAGTCAGGGGGACAGCACTCCGACAAACACTGACCCACAGCCCAGTGTCACTGGAGACACACACTCTCTGACCCACAGCCCAGTGTCACTGGAGACAGACATTCTCTGACCCACAGCCCAGTATCACAACAGACACACACTCTCTGACCCACAGCCCAGTGTCACTGCAGACACACACTCTCTGACCCACGGCCCAGTGTCACTGCAGACACACATTCTCTGACCCACAGCCCAGTATCACAACAGACACACACTCTCTGACCCACAGCCCAGTGTCACTGGAGACACACATTCTCTGACCCACAGCCCAGTATCACAACAGACACACACTCTCTGACCCACAGCCCAGTATCACAGCAGACACACACTCTCTGACCCACAGCCCAGTGTCACTGCAGACACACACTCTCTGACAAACGGCCCAGTGTCACTGCAGACACACACTCTCTGACCCACAGCCCAGTGTCACTGCAGACACACACTCTCTGACCCACAGCCCAGTGTCACTGCAGACACACACTCTCTGACACACGGCCCAGTGTCACTGCAGACACACACACTCTGACCCACAACCCAGTGTCACTGCAGACACACACTCTCTGACCCACAGCCCAGTGTCACTGCGGACACACACTCTCTGACCCACAGCCCAGTGTCACTGCGGACACACACTCTCTGACCCACAGCCCAGTGTCACTGCGGACACACACTCTCTGACCCACAGCCCAGTATCACAACAGACACACACTCTCTGACCCACAGCCCAGTGTCACAACAGACACACACTCTCTGACCCACAGCCCAGTGTCACAGCGGACACACACTCTCTGACCCACAGCCCAGTATCACAACAGACACACACTCTCTGATCCACAGCCCAGTGTCATAGCAGACACACACTCTCTGACCCACAGCCCAGTGTCACTGCAGACACACACTCTCTGACCCACAGCCCAGTGTCACTGCAGACACACACTCTCTGATCCACAGCCCAGTGTCACTGCAGACACACACTCTCTGACCCACAGCCCAGTGTCACAACAGACACACACTCTCTGACCCACAGCCCAGTGTCACTGCAGACACACACTCTCTGACCCACAGCCCAGTGTCACAGCAGACACACACTCTCTGACCCACGGCCCAGTGTCACTGCAGACAAATACTCTCTGACCCACAGCCCAGTGTCATAGCAGACACACACTCTCTGACCCACAGCCCAGTGTCACTGCAGACACACACTCTCTGACCCACAGCCCAGTGTCACTGCAGACACACACTCTCTGACCCACAGCCCAGTGTCACAACAGACACACACTCTCTGACCCACGGCCCAGTTTCACTGCAGACACACACTCTCTGACCCACAGCCCAGTGTCACTGCAGACACACACTCTCTGACCCACAGCCCAGTGTCACTGCAGACACACACTCTCTGACCCACAGCCCAGTGTCACTGCAGACACACACTCTCTGACCCACAGCCCAGTGTCACTGCAGACACACACTCTCTGACACACGGCCCAGTGTCACTGCAGACACACACTCTCTGACCCACGGCCCAGTGTCACTGCAGACACACACTCTCTGACCCACAGCCCAGTGTCACTGCAGACACACACTCTCTGACCCACTGCCCAGTGTCACTGCAGACACACACTCTCTGACCCACGGCCCAGTGTCACTGGAGACACACACTCTCTGACCCACTGCCCAGTGTCACTGCAGACACACACTCTCTGACCCACAGCCCAGTGTCACTGCAGACACACACTCTCTGACCCACAGCCCAGTGTCACTGCAGACACACACTCTCTGACCCACGGCCCAGTGTCACTGGAGACACACACTCTCTGACCCACTGCCCAGTGTCACTGCAGACACACACTCTCTGACCCACAGCCCAGTGTCACAGCAGAAACACACTCTCTGACTCACAGCCCAGTGTCACTGCAGACACACACTCTCTGACCCACAACCCAGTGTCACTGCAGACACACACTCTCTGACCCACAGCCCAGTGTCACAACAGACACACACTCTCTGACCCACAGCCCAGTGTCACAACAGACACACACTCTCTGATCCACAGCCCAGTGTCACTGCGGACACACACTCTCTGACCCACAGCCCAGTGTCACTGCGGACACACACTCTCTGACCCACAGCCCAGTGTCACTGCAGACACACACTCTCTGACCCACAGCCCAGTGTCACAACAGACACACACTCTCTGACCCACAGCCCAGTGTCACTGCAGACACACACTCTCTGACCCACAGCCCAGTGTCACAACAGACACACACTCTCTGACCCACAGCCCAGTGTCACTGCAGACATACACTCTCTGACTCACAGCCTAGTGTCACTGCAGACACACACTCTCTGACCCACAACCCAGTCTCACTGCAGACACACACTCTCTGACCCACAGCCCAGTGTCACAACAGACACACACTCTCTGACCCACAGCCCAGTGTCACAACAGACACACACTCTCTGATCCACAGCCCAGTGTCACTGCGGACACACACTCTCTGACCCACAGCATGGTGTCACAACAGACACACACTCTCTGACCCACAGCCCAGTGTCACAACAGACACACACTCTCTGACCCACAGCCCAGTGTCACTGCAGACACACGCTCTCTGACCCACAGCCCAGTGTCACTGCGGACACACACTCTCTGACCCACAGCCGAGTGTCACAACAGACACACACTCTCTGACCCACGGCCCAGTGTCACTGCAGACACACACTCTCTGACCCACAGCCCAGTGTCACAACAGACACACACTCTCTGACCCACAGCCTAGTATCACTGCAGACACACACTCTCTGACCCACAGCCCAGTGTCACAACAGACACACACTCTCTGACCCACAGCCCAGTGTCACTGCAGACACACACTCTCTGACCCACAGCCCAGTGTCACTGCAGACACACACTCTCTGACCCACAGCCCAGTGTCACAACAGACACACACTCTCTGACCCACAGCCCAGTGTCACAGCAGACACACACTCTCTGACCCACAGCCCAGTGTCACTGCAGACACACACTCTCTGACCCACAGCCCAGTGTCACTGCAGACACACACTCTCTGACCCACAGCCCAGTGTCACAACAGACACACACACTCTGACCCACAGCCAAGTGGCACTGCAGACACACACTCTCTGACCCACAGCCCAGTGTCACAACAGACACACACTCTTTGACCCACAGCCCAGTGTCACTGCAGACACACACTCTCTGACCCACAGCCCAGTGTCACTGCGGACACACACTCTCTGACCCACAGCCCAGTGTCACAACAGACACACACTCTCTGACCCACAGCCCAGTGTCACAACAGACACACACTCTCTGTCCCACAGCCCAGTGTCACAACAGACACACACTCTCTGACCCACGGCCCAGTGTCACTGCAGACACACACTCTCTGACCCACAGCCCAGTGTCACTGCGGACACACACTCTCTGACCCACAGCCCAGTGTCACATCAGACACACAGTCTCTGACCCACAGCCCAGTGTCACTGCAGACACACACTCTCTGACCCCCAGCCCAGTGTAACAGTAGACACACACTCTCTGACCCACAGCCCAGTGTCACTGCGGACACACACTCTCTGACCCACAGCCCAGTGTCACTGCGGACACACACTCTCTGACCCACAGCCCAGTGTCACTGCAGACACACACTCTCTGACCCACAGCCCAGTGTCACTGCGGACACACACTCTCTGACCCACAGCCCAGTGTCACAACAGACACACACTCTCTGACCCACAGCCCAGTGTCACTGCAGACACACACTCTCTGACCCACAGCCCAGTGTCACTGCGGACACACACTCTCTGACCCACAGCCCAGTGTCACAACAGACACACACTCTCTGACCCACAGCCCAGTGTCACAGCAGACACACACTCTCTGACCCACAGCCCAGTGTCACTGCAGACACACACTCTCTGACCCACAGCCCAGTGTCACTGCGGACACACACTCTCTGACCCACAGCCCAGTGTCACAACAGACACACACTCTCTGACCCACAGCCCAGTGTCACAGCAGACACACACTCTCTGACCCACAGCCCAGTGTCACTGCAGACACACACTCTCTGACCCACAGCCCAGTGTCACTGCAGACACACACTCTCTGACCCACAGCCCAGTGTCACAGCAGACACACACTCTCTGACCCACAGCCCAGTGTCACTGCAGACACACACTCTCTGACCCACAGCCCAGTGTCACTGCGGACACACACTCTCTGACCCACAGCCCAGTGTCACAACAGACACACACTCTCTGACCCACAGCCCAGTGTCAGAACAGACACACACTCTCTGACCCACAGCCCAGTGTCACTGCGGACACACACTCTCTGACCCACAGCGCAGTGTCACAACAGACACACACTCTCTGACCCACAGCTCAATGTCACTGCAGACACACACTCTCTGACCCACAGCCCAGTGTCACTGCAGACACACACTCTCTGACCCACAGCCCAGTGTCACTGCGGACACACACTCTCTGACCCACAGCCCAGTGTCACAACAGACACACACTCTCTGACCCACAGCCCAGTGTCACTGCGGACACACACTCTCTGACCCACAGCCCAGTGTCACTGCAGACACACACTCTCTGACCCACAGCCCAGTGTCACTGCAGACACACACTCTCTGACCCACAGCCCAGTGTCACAACAGACACACACTCTCTGACCCACAGCCCAGTGTCACTGCAGACCCACACTCTCTGACCCACAGCCCAGTGTCACTGCGGACACACACTCTCTGACCCACAGCCCAGTGTCACAACAGACACACACTCTCTGACCCACAGCCCAGTGTCACTGCAGACAGACACTCTCTGACCCACAGCCCAGTGTCACTGCGGACACACACTCTCTGACCCACAGCCCAGTGTCACAACAGACACACACTCTCTGACCCACAGCCCAGTGTCACAACAGACACACACTCTCTGACCCACAGCCCAGTGTCACAACAGACACACACTCTCTGACCCACGGCCCAGTGTCACTGCAGACACACACTCTCTGACCCACAGCCCAGTGTCACTGCGGACACACACTCTCTGACCCACAGCCCAGTGTCACATCAGACACACAGTCTCTGACCCACAGCCCAGTGTCACTGCAGACACACACTCTCTGACCCACAGCCCAGTGTAACAGTAGACACACACTCTCTGACCCACAGCCCAGTGTCACTGCGGACACGCACTCTCTGACCCACAGCCCAGTGTCACTGCGGACACACACTCTCTGACCCACAGCCCAGTGTCACTGCGGACACACACTCTCTGACCCACAGCCCAGTGTCACTGCAGACACACACTCTCTGACCCACAGCCCAGTGTCACAACAGACACACACTCTCTGACCCACAGCCCAGTGTCACAACAGACACACACTCTCTGACCCACAGCCCAGTGTCACTGCGGACACACATTCTCTGACCCACGGTTCAGTGTCACTGCAGACACACACTCTCTGACCCACAGCCCAGTGTCACTGCAGACACACACTCTCTGACCCACAGCCCAGTTCACTGCAGACACACACTCTCTGACCCACAGCCCAGTGTCACAACAGACACACACTCTCTGACCCACAGCCCAGTGTCAGTGCGGACACACATTCTCTGACCCACGGCCCAGTGTCACTGCAGACACACACTCTCTGACCCACAGCCCAGTGTCACTGCAGACACACACTCTCCGACCCACAGCCCAGTGTCACTGCAGACACACACTCTCTGACCCACAGCCCAGTGTCACAACAGACACACACTCTCTGACCCACAGCCCAGTGTCACTGCAGACACACACTCTCTGACCCACAGCCCAGTGTCACAGCAGACACACACTCTCTGACCCACAGCCCAGTGTCACTGCAGACACACACTCTCTGACCCACAGCCCAGTGTCACTGCGGACACACACTCTCTGACCCACAGCCCAGTGTCACTGCGGACGCACACTCTCTGACCCACAGCCCAGTGTCACAGCGGACACACACTCTCTGACCCACGGCCCAGTGTCACTGCAGACACACACTCTCTGACCCACAGCACAGTGTCACAACAGACACACACTCTCTGACCCACGGCCCAGTGTCACAACAGACACACACTCTCTTACCCACGGCCCAGTGTCACAACAGACACACACTCTCTGACCCAAAGCCCAGTGTCACTGCAGACACACACTCTCTGACCCACAGCCCAGTGTCACTGCAGATACACACTCTCTGACCCACAGCCCAGTGTCACTGCAGATACACACTCTCTGACCCACAGCCCAGTGTCACAGCAGATACACACTCTCTGACCCACGGCCCAGTCTCACTGCAGACACACACTCTCTGACCCACGGCCCAGTGTCACTGCAGACACACACTCTCTGACCCACAGCCCAGTGTCACTGCAGACACACACTCTCTGTCCCACAGCCCAGTGTCACAGCAGACACACACTCTCTGTCCCACAGCCCAGTGTCACTGCAGACACACACTCTCTGACCCACAGCCCAGTGTCACTGCAGACACACTCTCTGACCCACAGTCCAATGTCACTGCAGACACACACTCTCTGACCCACAGCCCAGTGTCACTGCGGACACACACTCTCTGACACAAGGCCCAGTGTCACTGCAGACACACACTCTCTGACCCACAGCCCAGTGTCACTGCGGACACACACTCTCTGACACACGGCCCAGTGTCACAGCAGACACACACTCTCTGACCCACAGCTCGGTGTCACTGCGGACACACACTCTCTGACCCACGGCCCAGTGTCACTGCAGACACACACTCTCTGACCCACGGCCCAGTGTCACTGCGGACACACACTCTCTGACCCACAGCCCAGTGTCACTGCAGACAGACACTCTCTGACCCACAGCCCAGTGTCACTGCAGACACACACTCTCTGAGCCACAGCCCAGTGTCACTGCGGACACACACTCTCTGAACCACGGCCCAGTGTCACTGCAGACACACACACTCTGACCCACGGCCCAGTGTCACTGCGGACACACACTCTCTGACCCACAGCCCAGTGTCACTGCGGACACACACTCTCTGACACACAGCCCAGTGTCACTGCAGACACACACTCTCTGACCCACAGCCCAGTGTCACAACAGACAGACACTCTCTGACCCACAGCCCAGTGTTACTGCGGACACACACTCTCTGACCCACAGCCCAGTGTCACAACAGACACACACTCTCTGACCCACAGCCCAGTGCAACAATAGACACACACTCTCTGACCCACAGCCCAGTGTCACTGCAGACACACACTCTCTGTCCCACGGCCCAGTGTCACTGCAGACACACACTCTCTGACCCACGGCCCAGTGTCACTGCGGACACACACTCTCTGACCCACAGCCCAGTGTCACTGCGGACACACACTCTCTGACCCACAGCCCAGTGTCACAACAGACACACACTCTCTGACCCACAGCCCAGTGTCACTGCAGACACACACTCTCTGACCCACGGCCCAGTGTCACTGCAGACACACACTCTCTGACCCACAGCCCAGATTCACAGCAGACACACACTCTCTGACCCACTGCCCAGTGTCACTGCAGACACACACTCTCTGACCCACAGCCCAGTGTCACTGCAGACACACACTCTCTGACCCACAGCCCAGTGTCACAACAGCCACACACTCTCTGTTGCACAGCCCAGTGTCACTGCAGACACACACTCTCTGACCCACAGCCCAGTGTCACAACAGCCACACACTCTCTGACCCACAGCCCACTGTCACTGCAGACACACACTCTCTGACCCACAGCCCAGTGTCACAACAGACACACACTCTCTGACCCACAGCCCAGTGTCACTGCAGACACACACTCTCTGACCCACGGCCCACTGTCACTGCAGACACACACTCTCTGACCCACGGCCCAGTCTCACTGCGGACACACACTCTCTGACCCACAGCCCAGTGTGACTGCAGACACACACTCTCTGACCCACAGCCCAGTGTCACTGGAGACGCACACTCTCTGACCCACAGCCCAGTGTCACTGCAGACACACACTCTCTGACCCACAGCCCAGTGTCACTGCAGACACACACTTTCTGACCCACAGCCCAGTGTAACAATAGACACACACTCTCTGACCCACGGCCCAGTGTCACTGCGGACACACACTCTCTGACCCACGGCCCACTGTCACTGCAGACACACACTCTCTGACCCACGGCCCAGTGTCACTGCGTGCACACACTCTCTGACCCACTGCCCAGTGTCACTGCAGAGACACACTCTCTGACCCACAGCCCAGTGTCACTGCAGACACACACTCTCTGACCCACAGCCCAG
The DNA here is from genome assembly GCF_036365525.1 of Heterodontus francisci. Classification (NCBI taxonomy): domain Eukaryota; kingdom Metazoa; phylum Chordata; class Chondrichthyes; order Heterodontiformes; family Heterodontidae; genus Heterodontus; species Heterodontus francisci. The sequence goes on from NC_090395.1 coordinate 21,789,186, forward strand.
TGTCACTGCAGACACACACTCTCTTACCCACAGCTCAGTGTCACTGCAGACACACACTCTCTGACCCACAGCCCAGTGTCACTGCAGACACACACTCTCTAACCCACAGCCCAGTGTCACTGCAGACACACACTCTCTGACCCACAGCCCAGTGTCACTGCAGACACACACTCTCTGACCCACAGCCCAGTGTCACAACAGACACACACTCTCTGACCCACAGCCCAGTGTCACTGCGGACACACATTCTCTGACCCACGGCCCAGTGTCACTGCAGACACACACTCTCTGACCCACAGCCCAGTGTCACTGCGGACACACACTCTCTGACCCACAGCCCAGTGTCACTGCAGACACACACTCTCTGACCCACAGCCCAGTGTCACTGCGGACACACACTCTCTGACCCACAGCCCAGTGTCACTGCAGACACACACTCTCTGACACACAGCCCAGTGTCACTGCAGACACACACTCTCTGACCCACAGCCCAGTGTCACTGCAGACACACACTCTCTGACCCACAGCCCAGTGTCACTGCAGACACACACTCTCTGACCCACAGCCCAGTGTCACTGCAGACACACACTCTCTGACCCACAGCCCAGTGTCACTGCAGACACACACTCTCTGACCCACAGCCCAGTGTCACTGCAGACACACACTCTCTGACCCACAGCCCAGTGTCACTGCAGACACACACTCTCTGACCCACAGCCCAGTGTCACTGGAGACACACACTCTCTGACCCACAGCCCAGTGTCACTGCAGACACACACTCTCTGACCCACAGCCCAGTGTCACTGCAGACACACACTCTCTGACCCACAGCCCAGTGTCACAACAGACACACACTCTCTGACCCACAGCCCAGTGTCACAGCAGACACACACTCTCTGACCCACAGCCCAGTGTCACTGCGGACACACACTCTCTGACCCACAGCCCAGTGTCACTGCAGACACACACTCTCTGACCCACGGCCCACTGTCACTGCAGACACACACTCTCTGACCCACGGCCCAGTCTCACTGCGGACACACACTCTCTGACCCACAGCCCAGTGTGACTGCAGACACACACTCTCTGACCCACAGCCCAGTGTCACTGGAGACGCACACTCTCTGACCCACAGCCCAGTGTCACTGCAGACACACACTCTCTGACCCACAGCCCAGTGTCACTGCAGACACACACTTTCTGACCCACAGCCCAGTGTAACAATAGACACACACTCTCTGACCCACGGCCCAGTGTCACTGCGGACACACACTCTCTGACCCACGGCCCACTGTCACTGCAGACACACACTCTCTGACCCACGGCCCAGTGTCACTGCGTGCACACACTCTCTGACCCACTGCATAGTGTCACTGCAGAGACACACTCTCTGACCCACAGCCCAGTGTCACTGCAGACACACACTCTCTGACCCACAGCCCAGTGTCACTGCAGACACACACTCTCTTACCCACAGCTCAGTGTCACTGCAGACACACACTCTCTGACCCACAGCCCAGTGTCACTGCAGACACACACTCTCTGACCCACAGCCCAGTGTCACTGCGGACACACACTCTCTGACCCACAGCCCAGTGTCACAACAGACACACACTCTCTGACCCACAGCCCAGTGTCATGCAGACACACACTCTCTGACCCACGGCCCAGTGTCACTGCAGACACACACTCTCTGACCCACAGCCCAGATTCACAGCAGACACACACTCTCTGACCCACTGCCCAGTGTCACTGCAGACACACACTCTCTGACCCACAGCCCAGTGTCACTGCAGACACACACTCTCTGACCCACAGCCCAGTGTCACAACAGCCACACACTCTCTGTTGCACAGCCCAGTGTCACTGCAGACACACACTCTCTGCCCCACAGCCCAGTGTCACAACAGCCACACACTCTCTGACCCACAGCCCACTGTCACTGCAGACACACACTCTCTGACCCACAGCCCAGTGTCACAACAGACACACACTCTCTGACCCACAGCCCAGTGTCACTGCAGACACACACTCTCTGACCCACGGCCCACTGTCACTGCAGACACACACTCTCTGACCCACGGCCCAGTCTCACTGCGGACACACACTCTCTGACCCACAGCCCAGTGTGACTGCAGACACACACTCTCTGACCCACAGCCCAGTGTCACTGGAGACGCACACTCTCTGACCCACAGCCCAGTGTCACTGCAGACACACACTCTCTGACCCACAGCCCAGTGTCACTGCAGACACACACTTTCTGACCCACAGCCCAGTGTAACAATAGACACACACTCTCTGACCCACGGCCCAGTGTCACTGCGGACACACACTCTCTGACCCACGGCCCACTGTCACTGCAGACACACACTCTCTGACCCACGGCCCAGTGTCACTGCGTGCACACACTCTCTGACCCACTGCCCAGTGTCACTGCAGAGACACACTCTCTGACCCACAGCCCAGTGTAACTGCAGACACACACTCTCTGACCCACAGCCCAGTGTCACTGCAGACACACACTCTCTTACCCACAGCTCAGTGTCACTGCAGACACACACTCTCTGACCCACAGCCCAGTTTCACTGCAGACACACACTCTCTAACCCACAGCCCAGTGTCACTGCAGACACACACTCTCTGACCCACAGCCCAGTGTCACTGCAGACACACACTCTCTGACCCACAGCCCAGTGTCACAACAGACACACACTCTCTGACCCACAGCCCAGTGTCACTGCGGACACACATTCTCTGACCCACGGCCCATTGTCACTGCAGACACACACTCTCTGACCCACAGCCCAGTGTCACTGCGGACACACACTCTCTGACCCACAGCCCAGTGTCACTGCAGACACACACTCTCTGACCCACAGCCCAGTGTCACTGCGGACACACACTCTCTGACCCACAGCCCAGTGTCACTGCAGACACACACTCTCTGACCCACAGCCCAGTGTCACTGCAGACACACACTCTCTGACCCACAGCCCAGTGTCACTGCAGACACACACTCTCTGACCCACAGCCCAGTGTCACTGCAGACACACACTCTCTGACCCACAGCCCAGTGTCACTGCAGACACACACTCTCTGACCCACAGCCCAGTGTCACTGCAGACACACACTCTCTGACCCACAGCCCAGTGTCACTGCAGACACACACTCTCTGACCCACAGCCCAGTGTCACTGCAGACACACACTCTCTGACCCACAGCCCAGTGTCACTGCAGACACACACTCTCTGACCCACAGCCCAGTGTCACTGCAGACACACACTCTCTGACCCACAGCCCAGTGTCACTGGAGACACACACTCTCTGACCCACAGCCCAGTGTCACTGCAGACACACACTCTCTGACCCACAGCCCAGTGTCACTGCAGACACACACTCTCTGACCCACAGCCCAGTGTCACAACAGACACACACTCTCTGACCCACAGCCCAGTGTCACAGCAGACACACACTCTCTGACCCACAGCCCAGTGTCACTGCGGACACACACTCTCTGACCCACAGCCCAGTGTCACTGCAGACACACACTCTCTGACCCACGGCCCACTGTCACTGCAGACACACACTCTCTGACCCACGGCCCAGTCTCACTGCGGACACACACTCTCTGACCCACAGCCCAGTGTGACTGCAGACACACACTCTCTGACCCACAGCCCAGTGTCACTGGAGACGCACACTCTCTGACCCACAGCCCAGTGTCACTGCAGACACACACTCTCTGACCCACAGCCCAGTGTCACTGCAGACACATACTTTCTGACCCACAGCCCAGTGTAACAATAGACACACACTCTCTGACCCACGGCCCAGTGTCACTGCGGACACACACTCTCTGACCCACGGCCCACTGTCACTGCAGACACACACTCTCTGACCCACGGCCCAGTGTCACTGCGTGCACACACTCTCTGACCCACTGCATAGTGTCACTGCAGAGACACACTCTCTGACCCACAGCCCAGTGTCACTGCAGACACACACTCTCTGACCCACAGCCCAGTGTCACTGCAGACACACACTCTCTTACCCACAGCTCAGTGTCACTGCAGACACACACTCTCTGACCCATAGCCCAGTGTCACTGCAGACACACACTCTCTGACCCACAGCCCAGTGTCACTGCGGACACACACTCTCTGACCCACAGCCCAGTGTCACAACAGACACACACTCTCTGACCCACAGCCCAGTGTCATGCAGACACACACTCTCTGACCCACGGCCCAGTGTCACTGCAGACACACACTCTCTGACCCACAGCCCAGATTCACAGCAGACACACACTCTCTGACCCACTGCCCAGTGTCACTGCAGACACACACTCTCTGACCCACAGCCCAGTGTCACTGCAGACACACACTCTCTGACCCACAGCCCAGTGTCACAACAGCCACACACTCTCTGTTGCACAGCCCAGTGTCACTGCAGACACACACTCTCTGCCCCACAGCCCAGTGTCACAACAGCCACACACTCTCTGACCCACAGCCCACTGTCACTGCAGACACACACTCTCTGACCCATAGCCCAGTGTCACAACAGACACACACTCTCTGACCCACAGCCCAGTGTCACTGCAGACACACACTCTCTGACCCACGGCCCACTGTCACTGCAGACACACACTCTCTGACCCACGGCCCAGTCTCACTGCGGACACACACTCTCTGACCCACAGCCCAGTGTGACTGCAGACACACACTCTCTGACCCACAGCCCAGTGTCACTGGAGACGCACACTCTCTGACCCACAGCCCAGTGTCACTGCAGACACACACTCTCTGACCCACAGCCCAGTGTCACTGCAGACACACACTTTCTGACCCACAGCCCAGTGTAACAATAGACACACACTCTCTGACCCACGGCCCAGTGTCACTGCGGACACACACTCTCTGACCCACGGCCCACTGTCACTGCAGACACACACTCTCTGACCCACGGCCCAGTGTCACTGCGTGCACACACTCTCTGACCCACTGCCCAGTGTCACTGCAGAGACACACTCTCTGACCCACAGCCCAGTGTCACTGCAGACACACACTCTCTGACCCACAGCCCAGTGTCACTGCAGACACACACTCTCTTACCCACAGCTCAGTGTCACTGCAGACACACACTCTCTGACCCACAGCCCAGTTTCACTGCAGACACACACTCTCTAACCCACAGCCCAGTGTCACTGCAGACACACACTCTCTGACCCACAGCCCAGTGTCACTGCAGACACACACTCTCTGACCCACAGCCCAGTGTCACAACAGACACACACTCTCTGACCCACAGCCCAGTGTCACTGCGGACACACATTCTCTGACCCACGGCCCATTGTCACTGCAGACACACACTCTCTGACCCACAGCCCAGTGTCACTGCGGACACACACTCTCTGACCCACAGCCCAGTGTCACTGCAGACACACACTCTCTGACCCACAGCCCAGTGTCACTGCGGACACACACTCTCTGACCCACAGCCCAGTGTCACTGCAGACACACACTCTCTGACCCACAGCCCAGTGTCACTGCAGACACACACTCTCTGACCCACAGCCCAGTGTCACTGCAGACACACACTCTCTGACCCACAGCCCAGTGTCACTGCAGACACACACTCTCTGACCCACAGCCCAGTGTCACTGCAGACACACACTCTCTGACCCACAGCCCAGTGTCACTGCAGACACACACTCTCTGACCCACAGCCCAGTGTCACTGGAGACACACACTCTCTGACCCACAGCCCAGTGTCACTGCAGACACACACTCTCTGACCCACAGCCCAGTGTCACTGCAGACACACACTCTCTGACCCACAGCCCAGTGTCACAACAGACACACACTCTCTGACCCACAGCCCAGTGTCACAGCAGACACACACTCTCTGACCCACAGCCCAGTGTCACTGCGGACACACACTCTCTGACCCACAGCCCAGTGTCACTGCAGACACACACTCTCTGACCCACGGCCCACTGTCACTGCAGACACACACTCTCTGACCCACGGCCCAGTCTCACTGCGGACACACACTCTCTGACCCACAGCCCAGTGTGACTGCAGACACACACTCTCTGACCCACAGCCCAGTGTCACTGGAGACGCACACTCTCTGACCCACAGCCCAGTGTCACTGCAGACACACACTCTCTGACCCACAGCCCAGTGTCACTGCAGACACACACTTTCTGACCCACAGCCCAGTGTAACAATAGACACACACTCTCTGACCCACGGCCCAGTGTCACTGCGGACACACACTCTCTGACCCACGGCCCACTGTCACTGCAGACACACACTCTGTGACCCACGGCCCAGTGTCACTGCGTGCACACACTCTCTGACCCACTGCCCAGTGTCACTGCAGAGACACACTCTCTGACCCACAGCCCAGTGTCACTGCAGACACACACTCTCTGACCCACAGCTCAGTGTCACTGCAGACACACACTCTCTGACCCACAGCCCAGTGTCACTGCAGACACACACTCTCTGACCCACAGCCCAGTGTCACTGCAGACACACACTCTCTGACCCACAGCCCAGTGTCACAGCAGACACACACTCTCTGACCCACAGCCCAGTGTCACAACAGACACACACTCTCTGACCCACAGCCCAGTGTCACTGCGGACACACATTCTCAGACCCACGGCCCAGTGTCACTGCAGACACACACTCTCTGACCCACAGCCCAGTGTCACTGCGGACACACACTCTCTGACCCACAGCCCAGTGTCACTGCAGACACACACTCTCTGACCCACAGCCCAGTGTCACTGCGGACACACACTCTCTGACCCACAGCCCAGTGTCACTGCAGACACACACTCTCTGACCCACAGCCCAGTGTCTCTGCAGACACACACTCTCTGACCCACAGCCCAGTGTCACTGGAGACACACACTCTCTGACCCACAGCCCAGTGTCACTGCAGACACACACTCTCTGACCCACAGCCCAGTGTCACTGCAGACACACACTCTCTGACCCACAGCCCAGTGTCACTGCAGACACACACTCTCTGACCCACAGCCCAGTGTCACTGGAGACACACACTCTCTGACCCACAGCCCAGTGTCACTGCAGACACACACTCTCTGACCCACAGCCCAGTGTCACTGCAGACACACACTCTCTGACCCACAGCCCAGTGTCACAACAGACACACACTCACTGACCCACAGCCCAGTGTCACAGCAGACACACACTCTCTGACCCACAGCCCAGTGTCACTGCGGACACACACTCTCTGACCCACAGCCCAGTGTCACTGCAGACACACACTCTCTGACCCACAGCCCAGTGTCACTGCAGACACACACTCTCTGACCCACAGCCCAGTGTCACAACAGACACACACTCTCTGACCCACAGCCCAGTGTCACTGCGGACACACACTCTCTGACCCACGGCCCAGTGTCACTGCAGACACACACTCTCTGACCCACAGCCCAGTGTCACTGCGGACACACACTCTCTGACCCACAGCCCAGTGTCACTGCAGACACACACTCTCTGACCCACAGCCCAGTGTCACAGCGGACACACACTCTCTGACCCACAGCCCAGTGTCACTGCAGACACACACTCTCTGACACACGGCCCAGTGTCACTGCGGACACACACTCTCTGACCCACAGCCCAGTGTCACAACAGACACACACTCTCTGACCCACAGCCCAGTGTCACTGCGGACACACATTCTCTGACCCACGGCCCAGTGTCACTGCAGACACACACTCTCTGTCCCACAGCCCAGTGTCACTGCGGACACACACTCTCTGACCCACAGCCCAGTGTCACTGCAGACACACACTCTCTGACCCACAGCCCAGTGTCACTGCGGACACACACTCTCTGACCCACAGCCCAGTGTCACTGCAGACACACATTCTCTGACCCACAGCCCAGTGTCACTGCAGACACACACTCTCTGACCCACAGCCCAGTGTCACTGGAGACACACTCTCTCTGACCCACAGCCCAGTGTCACTGCAGACACACACTCTCTGACCCACAGCCCAGTGTCACTGCAGACACACACTCTCTGACCCACAGCCCAGTGTCACTGCGGACACACACTCTCTGACCCACAGCCCAGTCTCACTGCAGACACACACTCTCTGACCCACAGCCCAGTGTCACTGCAGACACACACTCTCTGACCCACAGCCCAGTGTCACTGGAGACACACACTCTCTGACCCACAGCCCAGTGTCACTGCAGACACACACTCTCTGACCCACAGCCCAGTGTCACTGCAGACACACACTCTCTGACCCACAGCCCAGTGTCACTGCAGACACACACTCTCTGACCCACAGCCCAGTGTCACTGCAGACACACACTCTCTGAACCACAGCCCAGTGTCACTGGAGACACGCACTCTCTGACCCACAGGCCAGTGTCACTGCAGACACACACTCTCTGACCCACGGCCCAGTGTCACTGCAGACACACACTCTCTGACCCACAGCCCAGTGTCACTGCGGACACACACTCTCTGACCCACAGCCCAGTGTCACTGCAGACACACATTCTCTGACCCACAGCCCAGTGTCACTGCGGACACACACTCTCTTACCCACAGCTCAGTGTCACTGCAGACACACACTCTCTGACCCACAGCCCAGTGTCACTGCAGACACACACTCTCTGACCCACAGCCCAGTGTCACTGCAGACACACACTCTCTGACCCACAGCCCAGTGTCACTGCAGACACACACTCTCTGACCCACAGCCCAGTGTCACTGGAGACACACACTCTCTGACCCACAGGCCAGTGTCACTGCGGACACACATTCTCTGACCCACGGCCCAGTGTCACTGCAGACACACACTCTCTGACCCACAGCCCAGTGTCACTGCGGACACACACTCTCTGACCCACAGCCCAGTGTCACTGCAGACACACACTCTCTGACCCACAGCCCAGTGTCACTGCGGACACACACTCTCTGACCCACAGCCCAGTGTCACTGCAGACACACACTCTCTGACCCACAGCCCAGTGTCACTGCAGACACACACTCTCTGACCCACAGCCCAGTGTCACTGGAGACACACACTCTCTGACCCACAGCCCAGTGTCACTGCAGACACACACTCTCTGACCCACAGCCCAGTGTCACTGCAGACACACACTCTCTGACCCACAGCCCAGTGTCACTGCAGACACACACTCTCTGACCCACAGCCCAGTGTCACTGCAGACACACACTCTCTGACCCACAGCCCAGTGTCACTGGAGACACACACTCTCTGACCCACAGCCCAGTGTCACTGCAGACACACACTCTCTGACCCACAGCCCAGTGTCACTGCAGACACACACTCTCTGACCCGCAGCCCAGTGTCACAACAGACACACACTCTCTGACCCACAGCCCAGTGTCACAGCAGACACACACTCTCTGACCCACAGCCCAGTGTCACTGCGGACACACACTCTCTGACCCACAGCCCAGTGTCACTGCAGACACACACTCTCTGACCCACAGCCCAGTGTCACTGCAGACACACACTCTCTGACCCACAGCCCAGTGTCACAACAGACACACACTCTCTGACCCACAGCCCAGTGTCACTGCGGACACACACTCTCTGACCCACAGCCCAGTGTCACTGCAGACACACACTCTCTGACCCACAGCCCAGTGTCACTGCGGACACACACTCTCTGACCCACAGGCCAGTGTCACTGCGGACACACATTCTCTGACCCACGGCCCAGTGTCACTGCAGACACACACTCTCTGACCCACAGCCCAGTGTCACTGCGGACACACACTCTCTGACCCACAGCCCAGTGTCACTGCAGACACACACTCTCTGACCCACAGCCCAGTGTCACTGCGGACACACACTCTCTGACCCACAGCCCAGTGTCACTGCAGACACACACTCTCTGACCCACAGCCCAGTGTCACTGCAGACACACACTCTCTGACCCACAGCCCAGTGTCACTGGAGACACACACTCTCTGACCCACAGCCCAGTGTCACTGCAGACACACACTCTCTGACCCACAGCCCAGTGTCACTGCAGACACACACTCTCTGACCCACAGCCCAGTGTCACTGCAGACACACACTCTCTGACCCACAGCCCAGTGTCACTGCAGACACACACTCTCTGACCCACAGCCCAGTGTCACTGGAGACACACACTCTCTGACCCACAGCCCAGTGTCACTGCAGACACACACTCTCTGACCCACAGCCCAGTGTCACTGCAGACACACACTCTCTGACCCGCAGCCCAGTGTCACAACAGACACACACTCTCTGACCCACAGCCCAGTGTCACAGCAGACACACACTCTCTGACCCACAGCCCAGTGTCACTGCGGACACACACTCTCTGACCCACAGCCCAGTGTCACTGCAGACACACACTCTCTGACCCACAGCCCAGTGTCACTGCAGACACACACTCTCTGACCCACAGCCCAGTGTCACAACAGACACACACTCTCTGACCCACAGCCCAGTGTCACTGCGGACACACACTCTCTGACCCACAGCCCAGTGTCACTGCAGACACACACTCTCTGACCCACAGCCCAGTGTCACTGCGGACACACACTCTCTGACCCACAGCCCAGTGTCACTGCAGACACACACTCTCTGACCCACAGCCCAGTGTCACAGCGGACACACACTCTCTGACCCACAGCCCAGTGTCACTGCAGACACACACTCTCTGACACACGGCCCAGTGTCACTGCGGACACACACTCTCTGACCCACAGCCCAGTGTCACAACAGACACACACTCTCTGACCCACAGCCCAGTGTCACTGCGGACACACATTCTCTGACCCACGGCCCAGTGTCACTGCAGACACACACTCTCTGTCCCACAGCCCAGTGTCACTGCGGACACACACTCTCTGACCCACAGCCCAGTGTCACTGCAGACACACACTCTCTGACCCACAGCCCAGTGTCACTGCGGACACACACTCTCTGACCCACAGCCCAGTGTCACTGCAGACACACACTCTCTGACCCACAGCCCAGTGTCACTGCAGACACACACTCTCTGACCCACAGCCCAGTGTCACTGGAGACACACACTCTCTGACCCACAGCCCAGTGTCACTGCAGACACACACTCTCTGACCCACAGCCCAGTGTCACTGCAGACACACACTCTCTGACCCACAGCCCAGTGTCACTGCGGACACACATTCTCTGACCCACGGCCCAGTGTCACTGCAGACACACACTCTCTGACCCACAGCCCAGTGTCACTGCGGACACACACTCTCTGACCCACAGCCCAGTGTCACTGCAGACACACACTCTCTGACCCACAGCCCAGTGTCACTGCGGACACACACTCTCTGACCCACAGCCCAGTGTCACTGCAGACACACACTCTCTGACCCACAGCCCAGTGTCACTGCAGACACACACTCTCTGACCCACAGCCCAGTGTCACTGGAGACACACACTCTCTGACCCACAGCCCAGTGTCACTGCAGACACACACTCTCTGACCCACAGCCCAGTGTCACTGCAGACACACACTCTCTGACCCACAGCCCAGTGTCACTGCAGACACACACTCTCTGACCCACAGCCCAGTGTCACTGCAGACACACACTCTCTGACCCACAGCCCAGTGTCACTGGAGACACACACTCTCTGACCCACAGCCCAGTGTCACTGCAGACACACACTCTCTGACCCACAGCCCAGTGTCACTGCAGACACACACTCTCTGACCCGCAGCCCAGTGTCACAACAGACACACACTCTCTGACCCACAGCCCAGTGTCACAGCAGACACACACTCTCTGACCCACAGCCCAGTGTCACTGCGGACACACACTCTCTGACCCACAGCCCAGTGTCACTGCAGACACACACTCTCTGACCCACAGCCCAGTGTCACTGCAGACACACACTCTCTGACCCACAGCCCAATGTCACAACAGACACACACTCTCTGACCCACAGCCCAGTGTCACTGCGGACACACACTCTCTGACCCACAGCCCAGTGTCACTGCAGACACACACTCTCTGACCCACAGCCCAGTGTCACTGCGGACACACACTCTCTGACCCACAGCCCAGTGTCACTGCAGACACACACTCTCTGACCCACAGCCCAGTGTCACAGCGGACACACACTCTCTGACCCACAGCCCAGTGTCACTGCAGACACACACTCTCTGACACACGGCCCAGTGTCACTGCGGACACACACTCTCTGACCCACAGCCCAGTGTCACAACAGACACACACTCTCTGACCCACAGCCCAGTGTCACTGCGGACACACATTCTCTGACCCACGGCCCAGTGTCACTGCAGACACACACTCTCTGTCCCACAGCCCAGTGTCACTGCGGACACACACTCTCTGACCCACAGCCCAGTGTCACTGCAGACACACACTCTCTGACCCACAGCCCAGTGTCACTGCGGACACACACTCTCTGACCCACAGCCCAGTGTCACTGCAGACACACACTCTCTGACCCACAGCCCAGTGTCACTGCAGACACACACTCTCTGACCCACAGCCCAGTGTCACTGGAGACACACACTCTCTGACCCACAGCCCAGTGTCACTGCAGACACACACTCTCTGACCCACAGCCCAGTGTCACTGCAGACACACACTCTCTGACCCACAGCCCAGTGTCACTGCGGACACACACTCTCTGACCCACAGCCCAGTGTCACTGCAGACACACACTCTCTGACCCACAGCCCAGTGTCACTGCAGACACACACTCTCTGACCCACAGCCCAGTGTCACTGGAGACACACACTCTCTGACCCACAGCCCAGTGTCACTGCAGACACACACTCTCTGACCCACAGCCCAGTGTCACTGCAGACACACACTCTCTGACCCACAGCCCAGTGTCACTGCAGACACACACTCTCTGACCCACAGCCCAGTGTCACTGGAGACACACACTCTCTGACCCACAGGCCAGTGTCACTGCAGACACACACTCTCTGACCCACAGCCCAGTGTCACTGCAGACACACACTCTCTGACCCACAGCCCAGTGTCACAACAGACACACACTCTCTGACCCACAGCCCAGTGTGACAGCAGACACACACTCTCTGACCCACAGCCCAGTGTCACTGCGGACACACACTCTCTGACCCACAGCCCAGTGTCACTGCAGACACACACTCTCTGACCCACAGCCCAGTGTCACTGCAGACACACACTCTCTGACCCACAGCCCAGTGTCACAACAGACACACACTCTCTGACCCACAGCCCAGTGTCACTGCGGACACACACGCTCTGACCCACAGCCCAGTGTCACTGCAGACACACACTCTCTGACCCACAGCCCAGTGTCACTGCGGACACACACTCTCTGACCCACAGCCCAGTGTCACTGCAGACACACACTCTCTGACCCACAGCCCAGTGTCACAGCGGACACACACTCTCTGACCCACAGCCCAGTGTCACTGCAGACACACACTCTCTGACACACGGCCCAGTGTCACTGCAGACAAACACTCTCTGACCCACAGCCCAGTGTCACTGCAGACACACACTCTCTGACCCACAGCCCAGTGTCACTGCAGACACACACTCTCTGACCCACAGCTCAGTGTCACTGCGGACACACACTCTCTGACCCACGGCCCAGTGTCACAGCAGGCACACACTCTCTGACCCACGGCCCAGTGTCACTGCGGACACGCACTCTCTGACCCACAGCCCAGTGTCACTGCAGACACACACTCTCTGACCCACAGCCCAGTGTCACTGCGGACACACACTCTCTGACCCACGGCCCAGTGTCACTGCAGACACACACTCTCTGACCCACGGCCCAGTGTCACTGCGGACACACACTCTCTGAACCACAGCCCAGTGTCACTGCAGACACACACTCTCTGACCCACAGCCCAGTTTTACTGCAGACACACAATCTCTGACCCACAGCCCAGTGTCACAACAGACAGACACTCTCTGACCCACAGCCCAGTGTCACTGCGGACACACACTCTCTGACCCACAGCCCAGTGCAACAATAGACAGACACTCTTTGACCCACAGCCCAGTGTCACTGCAGACACACACTCTCTGACCCACAGCCCAGTGTAACAATAGACACACACTCTCTGACCCACAGCCCAGTGTCAATGCAGACACACACTCTCTGACCGACAGCCCTGTGTCACTGCAGACACACACTCTCTGACCCACGGCCCAGTGTCACTGCAGACACACACTCTCTGACCCACGGCCCAGTGTCACTGCAGACACACACTCTATGACCCACAGCCCAGTGCCACTGCGGAAACACACTCTCTGACCCACTGCCCAGTGTCACTGCAGACACACACTCTCTGACCCACAGCCCAGTGTCACTGCAGACACACACTCTCTGACCCACAGCCCAGTGTAACAATAGACACACACTCTCTGACCCACAGCCCAGTGTCACAACAGCCACACACTCTCTGACCCACAGCCCAGTGTCACTGCAGACACACACTCTCTGACCCACGGCCCACTGTCACTGCAGACACACACTCTCTGACCCACGGCCCACTGTCACTGCAGACACACACTCTCTGACCCACAGCCCAGTGTCACAACAGACACACACTCTCTGACCCACAGCCCAGTGTCACTGCAGACACACACTCTCTGACCCACGGCCCACTGTCACTGCAGACACACACTCTCTGAGCCACGGCCCAGTCTCACTGCGGACACACACTCTCTGACCCACAGCCCAGTGTCACTGCAGACACACACTTTCTGACCCACAGCCCAGTGTAACAATAGACACACACTCTCTGACCCACGGCCCAGTGTCACTGCGGACACACACTCTCTGACCCACGGCCCACTGTCACTGCAGACACACACTCTCTGACCCACGGCCCAGTGTCACTGCGTGCACACACTCTCTGACCCACTGCCCAGTGCCACTGCAGAGACACACTCTCTGACCCACAGCCCAGTGTCACTGCAGACACACACTCTCTGACCCACAGCCCAGTGTCACTGCAGACACACACTCTCTTACCCACAGCTCAGTGTCACTGCAGACACACACTCTCTGACCCACAGCCCAGTGTCACTGCAGACACACACTCTCTGACCCACAGCCCAGTGTCACTGCAGACACACACTCTCTGACCCACGGCCCAGTGTCACTGCAGACACACACTCTCTGACCCACGGCCCAGTGTCACTGCAGACACACAGTCTCTGACCCACGGCCCAGTGTCACTGCGGACACACACTCTCTGACCCACGGCCCACTGTCACTGCAGACACACACTCTCTGAACCACAGCCCAGTGTCACTGCAGACACACCCTCTCTGACCCACAGTCCAGTGTCACTGCAGACACACACTCTCTGAACCACAGCCCAGTGTCACTGCAGACACACACTCTCTGACCCACAGCCCAGTGTCACTGCAGACACACACTCTCTGACCCACAGCCCAGTGTAACAATAGACACACACTCTCTGACCCACAGCCCAGTGTCACAACAGACACACATTCTCTGACCCACAGCCCAGTGTCACTGCAGACACACACTCTCTGACCCACGGCCCAGTGTCACTGCAGACACACACTCTCTGACCCACAGCCCAGTGTCACTGCAGACACACACTCTCTGACCCACAGCCCAGTGTAACAATAGACACACACTCTCTGACCCACGGCCCAGTGTCACTGCGGACACACACTCTCTGACCCACAGCCCAGTGTCACTGCAGACACACACTCTCTGACCCACGGCCCAGTGTCACTGCAGACACACACTCTCTGACCCACAGCCCAGTGTCACTGCAGACACACACTCTCTGAACCACAGCCCAGTGTCACTGCGGACACACACTCTCTGACCCACGGCCCAGTGTCATAGCAGACACACACTCTCTGACCCACAGCCCAGTGTCACAACAGACACACACTCTCTGACCCACAGCCCAGTGTCACTGCAGACACACACTCTCTGAACCACAGCCCAGTGTCACTGCGGACACACACTGTCTGACCCACAGCCCAGTGTCATAGCAGACACACAGTCTCTGACCCACAGCCCAGTGTCACAACAGACACACACTCTCTGACCCACAGCCCAGTGTCACTGCAGACACACACTCTCTGACCCACAGCCCAGTGTAACAATAGACAGACACTCTCTGACCCACAGCCCAGTGTCACAACAGACACACACTCTCTGACCCACAGCCCAGTGTCACTGCGGACACACACTCTCTGACCCACGGCCCAGTGTCATAGCAGACACACACTCTCTGACCCACAGCCCAGTGTCACAACAGACACACACTCTCTGACCCACGGCCCAGTGTCACTGCGGACACACACTCTCTGACCCACAGCCCAGTGTAACTGCGGACACACACTCTCTGACCCACAGCCCAGTGTCATAGCGGACACACACTCTCTGACCCACAGCCCAGTGTCACTGCGGACACACACTCTCTGACCCACGGCCCAGTGTCATAGCAGACACACACTCTCTGACCCACGGCCCAGTGTCACTGCGGACACACACTCTCTGACCCACGGCCCAGTGTCACTGCGGACACACACTCTCTGACCCACAGCCCAGTGTCACTGCGGACACACACTCTCTGACCCACAGCCCAGTGTCACTGCAGACACACACTCTCTGACCCACAGCCCAGTGTCACATCAGCCACACACTCTCTGACCCACAGCCCAGTGTCACTGCAGCCACACACTCTCTGACCCACAGCCCAGTGTAACAATAGACACACTCTCTCTGACCCACAGCCCAGTGTCACAACAGCCACACACTCTCTGACCCACAGCCCAGTGTCACTGCAGACACACACTCTCTGACCCACAGCCCAGTGTAACAATAGACACACACTCTCTGACCCACAGCCCAGTGTCACAACAGCCACACACTCTCTGACCCACAGCCCAGTGTCACTGCAGACACACACTCTCTGACCCAGGGCCCACTGTCACTGCAGACGCACACTCTCTGACCCACAGCCCAGTGTCACAACACACACACTCTCTGACCCACAGCCCAGTGTCACTGCAGACACACACTCTCTGACCCACGGCCCACTGTCACTGCAGACACACACTCTCTGACCCACAGCCCAGTGTCACAACAGACACACACTCTCTGACCCACAGCCCAGTGTCACTGCAGACACACACTCTCTGACCCACGGCCCACTGTCACTGCAGACACACACTCTCTGACCCACGGCCCAGTCTCACTGCGGACACACACTCTCTGACCCACAGCCCAGTGTCACTGCAGACACACACTCTCTGACCCACAGCCCAGTGTAACAATAGACACACACTCTCTGACCCACGGCCCAGTGTCACTGCGGACACACACTCTCTGACCCACGGCCCACTGTCACTGCAGACACAGACTCTCTGACCCACGGCCCAGTGTCACTGCGTACACACACTCTCTGACCCACTGCCCAGTGTCACTGCAGACACACACTCTCTGACCCACAGCCCAGTGTCACTGCAGACACACACTCTCTGACCCACAGCCCAGTGTCACTGCAGACACACACTCTCTTACCCACAGCTCAGTGTCACTGCAGACACACACTCTCTGACCCACAGCCCAGTGTCACTGCAGACACACACTCTCTTACCCACAGCTCAGTGTCACAGCAGACACACACTCTCTGACCCACAGCCCAGTGTCACTGCAGACACACACTCTCTGACCCGCAGCCCAGTGTCACTGCAGACACACACTCTCTGACCCACGGCCCAGTGTCACTGCAGACACACACTCTCTGACCCACGGCCCAGTGTCACTGCAGACACACATTCTCTGACCCACGGCCCAGTGTCACTGCGGACACACACTCTCTGACCCACGGCCCACTGTCACTGCAGACACACACTCTCTGAAGCACAGCCCAGTGTCACTGCAGACACACCCTCTCTGACCCACAGTCCAGTGTCACTGCAGACACACACTCTCTGAACCACAGCCCAGTGTCACTGCAGACACACACTCTCTGACCCACAGCCCAGTGTAACAATAGACACACACTCTCTGACCCACAGCCCAGTGTCACAACAGACACACACTCTCTGACCCACAGCCCAGTGTCACTGCAGACACACACTCTCTGACCCACAGCCCAGTGTCACTGCAGACACACACTCTCTGACCCACGGCCCAGTGTCACTGCAGACACACACTCTCTGACCCACAGCCCAGTGTCACTGCAGACACACACTCTCTGACCCACAGCCCAGTGTAACAATAGACACACACTCTCTGACCCACGGCCCAGTGTCACTGCGGACACACACTCTCTGACCCACGGCCCAGTGTCACTGCGTACACACACTCTCTGACCCACAGCCCAGTGTCACTGCAGACACACACTCTCTGAACCACAGCCCAGTGTCACTGCAACCACACACTCTCTGACCCACGGCCCAGTGTCACTGCGGACACACACTCTCTGACCCACGGCCCAGTGTCACTGCGTACACACACTCTCTGACCCACGGCCCAGTGTCACTGCGTACACACACTCTCTGACCCACAGCCCAGTGTAACAATAGACACACACTCTCTGACCCACAGCCCAGTGTAACAATAGACACACACTCTCTGACCCACAGCCCAGTGTCACAACAGACACACACTCTCTGACCCACAGCCCAGTGTCATAGCAGACACACACTCTCTGACCCACGGCCCACTGTCACTGCAGACACAGACTCTCTGACCCACGGCCCAGTGTCACTGCGTACACACACTCTCTGACCCACTGCCCAGTGTCACTGCAGACACACACTCTCTGACCCACAGCCCAGTGTCACTGCAGACACACACTCTCTGACCCACAGCCCAGTGTCACTGCAGACACACACTCTCTTACCCACAGCTCAGTGTCACTGCAGACACACACTCTCTGACCCACAGCCCAGTGTCACTGCAGACACACACTCTCTTACCCACAGCTCAGTGTCACAGCAGACACACACTCTCTGACCCACAGCCCAGTGTCACTGCAGACACACACTCTCTGACCCGCAGCCCAGTGTCACTGCAGACACACACTCTCTGACCCACGGCCCAGTGTCACTGCAGACACACACTCTCTGACCCACGGCCCAGTGTCACTGCAGACACACATTCTCTGACCCACGGCCCAGTGTCACTGCGGACACACACTCTCTGACCCACGGCCCACTGTCACTGCAGACACACACTCTCTGAAGCACAGCCCAGTGTCACTGCAGACACACCCTCTCTGACCCACAGTCCAGTGTCACTGCAGACACACACTCTCTGAACCACAGCCCAGTGTCACTGCAGACACACACTCTCTGACCCACAGCCCAGTGTAACAATAGACACACACTCTCTGACCCACAGCCCAGTGTCACAACAGACACACACTCTCTGACCCACAGCCCAGTGTCACTGCAGACACACACTCTCTGACCCACAGCCCAGTGTCACTGCAGACACACACTCTCTGACCCACGGCCCAGTGTCACTGCAGACACACACTCTCTGACCCACAGCCCAGTGTCACTGCAGACACACACTCTCTGACCCACAGCCCAGTGTAACAATAGACACACACTCTCTGACCCACGGCCCAGTGTCACTGCGGACACACACTCTCTGACCCACGGCCCAGTGTCACTGCGTACACACACTCTCTGACCCACAGCCCAGTGTCACTGCAGACACACACTCTCTGAACCACAGCCCAGTGTCACTGCAACCACACACTCTCTGACCCACGGCCCAGTGTCACTGCGGACACACACTCTCTGACCCACGGCCCAGTGTCACTGCGTACACACACTCTCTGACCCACGGCCCAGTGTCACTGCGTACACACACTCTCTGACCCACAGCCCAGTGTAACAATAGACACACACTCTCTGACCCACAGCCCAGTGTAACAATAGACACACACTCTCTGACCCACAGCCCAGTGTCACAACAGACACACACTCTCTGACCCACAGCCCAGTGTCATAGCAGACACACACTCTCTGACCCACGGCCCAGTGTCACTGCGGACACACACTCTCTGACCCACGGCCCAGTGTCACTGCGGACACACACTCTCTGACCCACAGCCCAGTGTCACTGCAGACACACACTCTCTGACCCACAGCCCAGTGTCACTGCGGACACACACTCTCTGACCCACAGCCCAGTGTCACTGCAGACACACACTCTCTGACCCACAGCCCAGTGTAACAATAGACACACACTCTCTGACCCACAGCCCAGTGTCACAACAGAAACACACTCTTTGACCCACAGCCCAGTGTCATAGCAGACACACACTCTCTGACCCACGGCCCAGTGTCAATGCGGACACACACTCTCTGACCCACGGCCCAGTGTCACTGCGGACACACACTCTCTGACCCACAGCCCAGTGTCACTGCAGACACACACTCTCTGACCCACGGCCCAGTGTAACAATAGACACACACTCTCTGACCCACGGCCCAGTGTCACTGCAGACACACACTCTCTGACCCACAGCCCAGTGTCCCTGCGGACACACACTCTCTGACCCACAGCCCAGTGTCACTGCAGACACACACTCTCTGACCCACAGCCCAGTGTCACTGCAGACACACACTCTCTGACCCACAGCCCAGTGTCACTGCGGACACACACTCTCTGACCCACGGCCCAGTGTCACTGCGGACACACACTCTCTGACCCACAGCCCAGTGTCACTGCGGACACACACTCTCTGACCCACAGCCCAGTGTCACTGCGGACACACACTCTCTGACCCACAGCCCAGTTTCACAGCAGACACACACTCTCTGACCCACAGCCCAGTCTCACTGCAGACACACACTCTCTGACCCACAGCCCAGTGTCACTGCAGACACACACTCTCTGACCCACAGCCCAGTGTCACTGCGGACACACACTCTCTGACCCACAGCCCAGTGTCACTGCGGACACACACTCTCTGACCCACAGCCCAGTGTCACTGCGGACACACACTCTCTGACCCACGGCCCAGTGTCACTGCGGACACACACTCTCTGACCCACGGCCCAGTGTCACTGCAGACACACACTCTCTGACCCACAGCCCAGTGTCACTGTGGACACACACTCTCTGACCCACAGCCCAGTGTCACTGCAGACACACACTCTCTGACCCACAGCCCAGTGTCACTGCGGAGAAACACTCTATGACCCACGGCCCAGTGTCACTGCGGACACACACTCTCTGACCCACGGCCCAGTGTCACTGCGGACACACAATCTCTGACCCACAGCCCAGTGTCACTGCGGACACACACTCTCTGACCCACAGCCCAGTGTCACTGCGGACACACACTCTCTGACCCACAGCCCAGTGTCACTGCAGACACACACTCTCTGACCCACAGCCCAGTGTCACTGCAGACACACACTCTCTGACCCACAGCCCAGTGTCACTGCGGACACACACTCTCTGACCCACGGCCCAGTGTCACTGCGGACACACACTCTCTGACCCACGGCCCAGTGTCACTGCGGACACACACCCTCTGACCCACAGCCCAGTGTCACTGCGGACACACACTCTCTGACCCACAGCCCAGTGTCACTGCGGACACACACTCTCTGACCCACAGCCCAGTTTCACAGCAGACACACACTCTCTGACCCACAGCCCAGTGTCAATGCAGACACACACTCTCTGACCCACAGCCCAGTCTCACTGCAGACACATACTCTCTGACCCACAGCCCAGTGTCACTGCAGACACACACTCTCTGACCCACAGCCCAGTGTCACTGCGGACACACACTCTCTGACCCACAGCCCAGTGTCACTGGAGACACACACTCTCTGACCCACAGCCCAGTGTCACTGGAGACACACACTCTCTGACCCACAGCCCAGTCTCACTGCGGACACACACTCTCTGACCCACAGCCCAGTGTCACAACAGACACACACTCTCTGACCCACGGCCCAGTGTCACTGCGGACACACACTCTCTGACCCACAGCCCAGTGTCACAGCAGACACACACTCTCTGACCCACAGCCCAGTGTCACTGCGGACACACACTCTCTGACCCACAGCCCAGTGTCACTGCGGACACACACTCTCTGACCCACAGCCCAGTGTCACAACAGACACACACTCTCTGACCCACAGCCCAGTGTCACTGCAGACACACACTCTCTGACCCACAGCCCAGTGTCACAACAGACACACACTCTCTGACCCACAGCCCAGTGTCACTGCGGACACACACTCTCTGACCCACAGCCCAGTGTTACTGCAGACACACACACTCTGACCCACAGCCCAGTGTCACTGCAGACACACACTCTCTGACCCACAGCCCAGTGTCACAACAGACACACACTCTCTGACCCACAGCCCAGTGTCACTGCAGACACACACTCTCTGACCCACAGCCCAGTGTCACAACAGACACACACTCTCTGACCCACAGCCCAGTGTCATAGCAGACACACACTCTCTGACCCACGGCCCAGTGTCACTGCGGACACACACTCTCTGACCCACGGCCCAGTCACTGCGGACACACACTCTCTGACCCACAGCCCAGTGTCACTGCGGACACACACTCTCTGACCCACAGCCCAGTGTCACTGCGGACACACACTCTCTGACCCACAGCCCAGTGTCACTGCGGACACACACTCTCTTACCCACAGCCCAGTGTCACTGCGGACACACACTCTCTGACCCACAGCCCAGTGTCCCTGCAGACACACACTCTCTGACCCACAGCCCAGTGTAACAATAGACACACACTCTCTGACCCACAGCCCAGTGTCACAACAGCCACACACTCTCTGACCCACAGCCCAGTGTCACTGCAGACACACACTCTCTGACCCACAGCCCAGTGTAACAATAGACACACACTCTCTGACCCACAGCCCAGTGTCACAACAGCCACACACTCTCTGACCCACAGCCCAGTGTCACTGCAGACACACACTCTCTGACCCACAGCCCAGTGTCACTGCAGACACACACTCTCTGACCCACAGCCCAGTGTCACTGCGGACACACACTCTCTGACCCACGGCCCAGTGTCACTGCGGACACACACTCTCTGACCCACAGCCCAGTGTCACTGCGGACACACACTCTCTGACCCACAGCCCAGTGTCACTGCGGACACACACTCTCTGACCCACAGCCCAGTTTCACAGCAGACACACACTCTCTGACCCACAGCCCAGTCTCACTGCAGACACACACTCTCTGACCCACAGCCCAGTGTCACTGCAGACACACACTCTCTGACCCACAGCCCAGTGTCACTGCGGACACACACTCTCTGACCCACAGCCCAGTGTCACTGCGGACACACACTCTCTGACCCACGGCCCAGTGTCACTGCGGACACACACTCTCTGACCCACGGCCCAGTGTCACTGCAGACACACACTCTCTGACCCACAGCCCAGTGTCACTGTGGACACACACTCTCTGACCCACAGCCCAGTGTCACTGCAGACACACACTCTCTGACCCACAGCCCAGTGTCACTGCGGAGAAACACTCTATGACCCACGGCCCAGTGTCACTGCGGACACACACTCTCTGACCCACGGCCCAGTGTCACTGCGGACACACAATCTCTGACCCACAGCCCAGTGTCACTGCGGACACACACTCTCTGACCCACAGCCCAGTGTCACTGCGGACACACACTCTCTGACCCACAGCCCAGTGTCACTGCAGACACACACTCTCTGACCCACAGCCCAGTGTCACTGCAGACACACACTCTCTGACCCACAGCCCAGTGTCACTGCGGACACACACTCTCTGACCCACGGCCCAGTGTCACTGCGGACACACACTCTCTGACCCACGGCCCAGTGTCACTGCGGACACACACCCTCTGACCCACAGCCCAGTGTCACTGCGGACACACACTCTCTGACCCACAGCCCAGTGTCACTGCGGACACACACTCTCTGACCCACAGCCCAGTTTCACAGCAGACACACACTCTCTGACCCACAGCCCAGTGTCAATGCAGACACACACTCTCTGACCCACAGCCCAGTCTCACTGCAGACACATACTCTCTGACCCACAGCCCAGTGTCACTGCAGACACACACTCTCTGACCCACAGCCCAGTGTCACTGCGGACACACACTCTCTGACCCACAGCCCAGTGTCACTGGAGACACACACTCTCTGACCCACAGCCCAGTGTCACTGGAGACACACACTCTCTGACCCACAGCCCAGTCTCACTGCGGACACACACTCTCTGACCCACAGCCCAGTGTCACAACAGACACACACTCTCTGACCCACGGCCCAGTGTCACTGCGGACACACACTCTCTGACCCACAGCCCAGTGTCACAGCAGACACACACTCTCTGACCCACAGCCCAGTGTCACTGCGGACACACACTCTCTGACCCACAGCCCAGTGTCACTGCGGACACACACTCTCTGACCCACAGCCCAGTGTCACAACAGACACACACTCTCTGACCCACAGCCCAGTGTCACTGCAGACACACACTCTCTGACCCACAGCCCAGTGTCACAACAGACACACACTCTCTGACCCACAGCCCAGTGTCACTGCGGACACACACTCTCTGACCCACAGCCCAGTGTTACTGCAGACACACACACTCTGACCCACAGCCCAGTGTCACTGCAGACACACACTCTCTGACCCACAGCCCAGTGTCACAACAGACACACACTGTCTGACCCACAGCCCAGTGTCACTGCAGACACACACTCTCTGACCCACAGCCCAGTGTCACAACAGACACACACTCTCTGACCCACAGCCCAGTGTCATAGCAGACACACACTCTCTGACCCACGGCCCAGTGTCACTGCGGACACACACTCTCTGACCCACGGCCCAGTCACTGCGGACACACACTCTCTGACCCACAGCCCAGTGTCACTGCGGACACACACTCTCTGACCCACAGCCCAGTGTCACTGCGGACACACACTCTCTGACCCACAGCCCAGTGTCACTGCGGACACACACTCTCTTACCCACAGCCCAGTGTCACTGCGGACACACACTCTCTGACCCACAGCCCAGTGTCCCTGCAGACACACACTCTCTGACCCACAGCCCAGTGTAACAATAGACACACACTCTCTGACCCACAGCCCAGTGTCACAACAGCCACACACTCTCTGACCCACAGCCCAGTGTCACTGCAGACACACACTCTCTGACCCACAGCCCAGTGTAACAATAGACACACACTCTCTGACCCACAGCCCAGTGTCACAACAGCCACACACTCTCTGACCCACAGCCCAGTGTCACTGCAGACACACACTCTCTGACCCACAGCCCAGTGTCACAACAGACACACACTCTCTGACCCACAGCCCAGTGTCACTGCAGACACACACTCTCTGACCCACAGCCCAGTGTCACTGCGGACACACACTCTCTGACCCACAGCCCAGTGTCACTGCGGACACACACTCTCTGACCCACAGCCCAGTGTAACAATAGACACACACTCTCTGACCCACAGCCCAGTGTAACAATAGACACACACTCTCTGACCACAGCCCAGTGTCACAACAGACACACACTCTCTGACCCACAGCCCAGTGTCACTGCAGACACACACTCTCTGACCCACGGCCCAGTGTCATAGCAGACACACACTCTCTGACCCACGGCCCAGTGTCACTGCGGACACACACTGTCTGACCCACGGCCCAGTGTCACTGCGGACACACACTCTCTGACCCACGGCCCACTGTCACTGCAGACACACACTCTCTGAAGCACAGCCCAGTGTCACTGCAGACACACCCTCTCTGACCCACAGTCCAGTGTCACTGCAGACACACACTCTCTGAACCACAGCCCAGTGTCACTGCAGACACACACTCTCTGACCCACAGCCCAGTGTAACAATAGACACACACTCTCTGACCCACAGCCCAGTGTCACAACAGACACACACTCTCTGACCCACAGCCCAGTGTCACTGCAGACACACACTCTCTGACCCACAGCCCAGTGTCACTGCAGACACACACTCTCTGACCCACGGCCCAGTGTCACTGCAGACACACACTCTCTGACCCACAGCCCAGTGTCACTGCAGACACACACTCTCTGACCCACAGCCCAGTGTAACAATAGACACACACTCTCTGACCCACGGCCCAGTGTCACTGCGGACACACACTCTCTGACCCACGGCCCAGTGTCACTGCGTACACACACTCTCTGACCCACAGCCCAGTGTCACTGCAGACACACACTCTCTGACCCACGGCCCACTGTCACTGCAGACACACACTCTCTGAAGCACAGCCCAGTGTCACTGCAGACACACCCTCTCTGACCCACAGTCCAGTGTCACTGCAGACACACACTCTCTGAACCACAGCCCAGTGTCACTGCAGACACACACTCTCTGACCCACAGCCCAGTGTAACAATAGACACACACTCTCTGACCCACAGCCCAGTGTCACAACAGACACACACTCTCTGACCCACAGCCCAGTGTCACTGCAGACACACACTCTCTGACCCACAGCCAGTGTCACTGCAGACACACACTCTCTGACCAACGGCCCAGTGTCACTGCAGACACACACTCTCTGACCCACAGCCCAGTGTCACTGCAGACACACACTCTCTGACCCACAGCCCAGTGTAACAATAGACACACACTCTCTGACCCACGGCCCAGTGTCACTGCGGACACACACTCTCTGACCCACGGCCCAGTGTCACTGCGTACACACACTCTCTGACCCACAGCCCAGTGTCACTGCAGACACACACTCTCTGACCCACAGCCCAGTGTCACACCAGACACACACTCTCTGACCCACAGCCCAGTGTCACTGCAGACACACACTCTCTGACCCACAGCCCAGTGTAACAATAGACACACACTCTCTGACCCACAGCCCAGTGTCACAACAGACACACACTCTCTGACCCACAGCCCAGTGTCATAGCAGACACACACTCTCTGACCCACGGCCCAGTGTCACTGCGGACACACACTCTCTGACCCACGGCCCAGTGTCACTGCGGACACACACTCTCTGACCCACAGCCCAGTGTCACTGCAGACACACACTCTCTGACCCACAGCCCAGTGTCACTGCGGACACACACTCTCTGACCCACGGCCCAGTGTCACTGCGGACACACACTCTCTGACCCACAGCCCAGTGTCACTGCAGACACACACTCTCTGACCCACAGCCCAGTGTAACAATAGACACACACTCTCTGACCCACAGCCCAGTGTCACAACAGACACACACTCTCTGACCCACAGCCCAGTGTCATAGCAGACACACACTCTCTGACCCACGGCCCAGTGTCACTGCGGACACACACTCTCTGATCCACGGCCCAGTGTCACTGCGGACACACACTCTCTGACCCACAGCCCAGTGTCACTGCAGACACACACTCTCTGACCCACGGCCCAGTGTCACTGCGGACACACACTCTCTGACCCACGGCCCAGTGTCACTGCAGACACACACTCTCTGACCCACAGCCCAGTGTCACTGCGGACACACACTCTCTGACCCACAGCCCAGTGTCACTGCAGACACACACTCTCTGACCCACAGCCCAGTGTCACTGCAGACACACACTCTCTGACCCACAGCCCAGTGTCACTGCGGACACACACTCTCTGACCCACGGCCCAGTGTCACTGCGGACACACACTCTCTGACCCACAGCCCAGTGTCACTGCGGACACACACTCTCTGACCCACAGCCCAGTGTCACTGCGGACACACACTCTCTGACCCACAGCCCAGTTTCACAGCAGACACACACTCTCTGACCCACAGCCCAGTCTCACTGCAGACACACACTCTCTGACCCACAGCCCAGTGTCACTGCGGACACACACTCTCTGACCCACAGCCCAGTGTCACTGCGGACACACACTCTCTGACCCACAGCCCAGTGTCACTGCGGACACACACTCTCTGACCCACAGCCCAGTGTCATAGCAGACACACACTCTCTGACCCACGGCCCAGTGTCACTGCGGACACACACTCTCTGACCCACGGCCCAGTCACTGCGGACACACACTCTCTGACCCACAGCCCAGTGTCACTGCGGACACACACTCTCTGACCCACAGCCCAGTGTCACTGCGGACACACACTCTCTGACCCACAGCCCAGTGTCACTGCGGACACACACTCTCTTACCCACAGCCCAGTGTCACTGCGGACACACACTCTCTGACCCACAGCCCAGTGTCCCTGCAGACACACACTCTCTGACCCACAGCCCAGTGTAACAATAGACACACACTCTCTGACCCACAGCCCAGTGTCACAACAGCCACACACTCTCTGACCCACAGCCCAGTGTCACTGCAGACACACACTCTCTGACCCACAGCCCAGTGTAACAATAGACACACACTCTCTGACCCACAGCCCAGTGTCACAACAGCCACACACTCTCTGAACCACAGCCCAGTGTCACTGCAGACACACACTCTCTGACCCACAGCCCAGTGTCACAACAGACACACACTCTCTGACCCACAGCCCAGTGTCACTGCAGACACACACTCTCTGACCCACAGCCCAGTGTCACTGCGGACACACACTCTCTGACCCACAGCCCAGTGTCACTGCGGACACACACTCTCTGACCCACAGCCCAGTGTAACAATAGACACACACTCTCTGACCCACAGCCCAGTGTAACAATAGACACACACTCTCTGACCACAGCCCAGTGTCACAACAGACACACACTCTCTGACCCACAGCCCAGTGTCACTGCAGACACACACTCTCTGACCCACGGCCCAGTGTCATAGCAGACACACACTCTCTGACCCACGGCCCAGTGTCACTGCGGACACACACTGTCTGACCCACGGCCCAGTGTCACTGCGGACACACACTCTCTGACCCACGGCCCACTGTCACTGCAGACACACACTCTCTGAAGCACAGCCCAGTGTCACTGCAGACACACCCTCTCTGACCCACAGTCCAGTGTCACTGCAGACACACACTCTCTGAACCACAGCCCAGTGTCACTGCAGACACACACTCTCTGACCCACAGCCCAGTGTAACAATAGACACACACTCTCTGACCCACAGCCCAGTGTCACAACAGACACACACTCTCTGACCCACAGCCCAGTGTCACTGCAGACACACACTCTCTGACCCACAGCCCAGTGTCACTGCAGACACACACTCTCTGACCCACGGCCCAGTGTCACTGCAGACACACACTCTCTGACCCACAGCCCAGTGTCACTGCAGACACACACTCTCTGACCCACAGCCCAGTGTAACAATAGACACACACTCTCTGACCCACGGCCCAGTGTCACTGCGGACACACACTCTCTGACCCACGGCCCAGTGTCACTGCGTACACACACTCTCTGACCCACAGCCCAGTGTCACTGCAGACACACACTCTCTGACCCACGGCCCACTGTCACTGCAGACACACACTCTCTGAAGCACAGCCCAGTGTCACTGCAGACACACCCTCTCTGACCCACAGTCCAGTGTCACTGCAGACACACACTCTCTGAACCACAGCCCAGTGTCACTGCAGACACACACTCTCTGACCCACAGCCCAGTGTAACAATAGACACACACTCTCTGACCCACAGCCCAGTGTCACAACAGACACACACTCTCTGACCCACAGCCCAGTGTCACTGCAGACACACACTCTCTGACCCACAGCCAGTGTCACTGCAGACACACACTCTCTGACCCACGGCCCAGTGTCACTGCAGACACACACTCTCTGACCCACAGCCCAGTGTCACTGCAGACACACACTCTCTGACCCACAGCCCAGTGTAACAATAGACACACACTCTCTGACCCACGGCCCAGTGTCACTGCGGACACACACTCTCTGACCCACGGCCCAGTGTCACTGCGTACACACACTCTCTGACCCACAGCCCAGTGTCACTGCAGACACACACTCTCTGACCCACAGCCCAGTGTCACACCAGACACACACTCTCTGACCCACAGCCCAGTGTCACTGCAGACACACACTCTCTGACCCACAGCCCAGTGTAACAATAGACACACACTCTCTGACCCACAGCCCAGTGTCACAACAGACACACACTCTCTGACCCACAGCCCAGTGTCATAGCAGACACACACTCTCTGACCCACGGCCCAGTGTCACTGCGGACACACACTCTCTGACCCACGGCCCAGTGTCACTGCGGACACACACTCTCTGACCCACAGCCCAGTGTCACTGCAGACACACACTCTCTGACCCACAGCCCAGTGTCACTGCGGACACACACTCTCTGACCCACGGCCCAGTGTCACTGCGGACACACACTCTCTGACCCACAGCCCAGTGTCACTGCAGACACACACTCTCTGACCCACAGCCCAGTGTAACAATAGACACACACTCTCTGACCCACAGCCCAGTGTCACAACAGACACACACTCTCTGACCCACAGCCCAGTGTCATAGCAGACACACACTCTCTGACCCACGGCCCAGTGTCACTGCGGACACACACTCTCTGATCCACGGCCCAGTGTCACTGCGGACACACACTCTCTGACCCACAGCCCAGTGTCACTGCAGACACACACTCTCTGACCCACGGCCCAGTGTCACTGCGGACACACACTCTCTGACCCACGGCCCAGTGTCACTGCAGACACACACTCTCTGACCCACAGCCCAGTGTCACTGCGGACACACACTCTCTGACCCACAGCCCAGTGTCACTGCAGACACACACTCTCTGACCCACAGCCCAGTGTCACTGCAGACACACACTCTCTGACCCACAGCCCAGTGTCACTGCGGACACACACTCTCTGACCCACGGCCCAGTGTCACTGCGGACACACACTCTCTGACCCACAGCCCAGTGTCACTGCGGACACACACTCTCTGACCCACAGCCCAGTGTCACTGCGGACACACACTCTCTGACCCACAGCCCAGTTTCACAGCAGACACACACTCTCTGACCCACAGCCCAGTCTCACTGCAGACACACACTCTCTGACCCACAGCCCAGTGTCACTGCAGACACACACTCTCTGACCCACAGCCCAGTGTCACTGCGGACACACACTCTCTGACCCACAGCCCAGTGTCACTGCGGACACACACTCTCTGACCCACAGCCCAGTGTCACTGCGGACACACACTCTCTGACCCACGGCCCAGTGTCACTGCGGACACACACTCTCTGACCCACGGCCCAGTGTCACTGCAGACACACACTCTCTGACCCACAGCCCAGTGTCACTGCGGACACACACTCTCTGACCCACAGCCCAGTGTCACTGCAGACACACACTCTCTGACCCACGGCCCAGTGTCACTGCGGACACACACTCTCTGACCCACGGCCCAGTGTCACTGCGGACACACACTCTCTGACCCACGGCCCAGTGTCACTGCGGACACACAATCTCTGACCCACAGCCCAGTGTCACTGCGGACACACACTCTCTGACCCACAGCCCAGTGTCACTGCGGACACACACTCTCTGACCCACAGCCCAGTGTCACTGCAGACACACACTCTCTGACCCACAGCCCAGTGTCACTGCAGACACACACTCTCTGACCCACAGCCCAGTGTCACTGCGGACACACACTCTCTGACCCACGGCCCAGTGTCACTGCGGACACACACTCTCTGACCCACGGCCCAGTGTCACTGCGGACACACACCCTCTGACCCACAGCCCAGTGTCACTGCGGACACACACTCTCTGACCCACAGCCCAGTGTCACTGCGGACACACACTCTCTGACCCACAGCCCAGTTTCACAGCAGACACACACTCTCTGACCCACAGCCCAGTCTCACTGCAGACACACACTCTCTGACCCACAGCCCAGTCACACTGCAGACACACACTCTCTGACCCAAAGCCCAGTGTCACTGCAGACACACACTCTCTGACCCACAGCCCAGTGTCACTGCGGACACACACTCTCTGACCCACAGCCCAGTGTCACTGGAGACACACACTCTCTGACCCACAGCCCAGTGTCACTGGAGACACACACTCTCTGACCCACAGCCCAGTCTCACTGCGGACACACATTCTCTGACCCACAGCCCAGTGTCACAACAGACACACACTCTCTGACCCACGGCCCAGTGTCACTGCGGACACACACTCTCTGACCCACAGCCCAGTGTCACAGCAGACACACACTCTCTGACCCACAGCCCAGTGTCACTGCGGACACACACTCTCTGACCCACAGCCCAGTGTCACTGCGGACACACACTCTCTGACCCACAGCCCAGTGTCACAACAGACACACACTCTCTGACCCACAGCCCAGTGTCACTGCAGACACACACTCTCTGACCCACAGCCCAGTGTCACAACAGACACACACTCTCTGACCCACAGCCCAGTGTCACTGCGGACACACACTCTCTGACCCACAGCCCAGTGTTACTGCAGACACACACACTCTGACCCACAGCCCAGTGTCACTGCAGACACACACTCTCTGACCCACAGCCCAGTGTCACAACAGACACACACTCTCTGACCCACAGCCCAGTGTCACTGCAGACACACACTCTCTGACCCACAGCCCAGTGTCACAACAGACACACACTCTCTGACCCACAGCCCAGTGTCATAGCAGACACACACTCTCTGACCCACGGCCCAGTGTCACTGCGGACACACACTCTCTGACCCACGGCCCAGTCACTGCGGACACACACTCTCTGACCCACAGCCCAGTGTCACTGCGGACACACACTCTCTGACCCACAGCCCAGTGTCACTGCGGACACACACTCTCTGACCCACAGCCCAGTGTCACTGCAGACACACACTCT
The DNA here is from genome assembly GCF_036365525.1 of Heterodontus francisci. Taxonomy (NCBI): domain Eukaryota; kingdom Metazoa; phylum Chordata; class Chondrichthyes; order Heterodontiformes; family Heterodontidae; genus Heterodontus; species Heterodontus francisci. The sequence continues at coordinate 21,822,138 of NC_090395.1, forward strand.
CTGACCCACAGCCCAGTGTAACAATAGACACACACTCTCTGACCCACAGCCCAGTGTCACAACAGCCCAGTGTCACTGCAGACACACACTCTCTGACCCACAGCCCAGTGTAACAATAGACACACACTCTCTGACCCACAGCCCAGTGTCACAACAGCCACACACTCTCTGACCCACAGCCCAGTGTCACTGCAGACACACACTCTCTGACCCACAGCCCAGTGTCACAACAGACACACACTCTCTGACCCACAGCCCAGTGTCACTGCAGACACACACTCTCTGACCCACAGCCCAGTGTCACTGCGGACACACACTCTCTGACCCACAGCCCAGTGTCACTGCGGACACACACTCTCTGACCCACAGCCCAGTGTAACAATAGACACACACTCTCTGACCCACAGCCCAGTGAAACAATAGACACACACTCTCTGACCCACAGCCCAGTGTCACTGCGGACACACACTCTCTGACCCACAGCCCAGTGTCACTGCGGACACACACTCTCTGACCCACAGCCCAGTGTAACAATAGACACACACTCTCTGACCACAGCCCAGTGTCACAACAGACACACACTCTCTGACCCACAGCCCAGTGTCATAGCAGACACACACTCTCTGACCCACAGCCCAGTGTCATAGCAGACACACACTCTCTGACCCACGGCCCAGTGTCACTGCGGACACACACTCTCTGACCCACGGCCCAGTGTCACTGCGGACACACACTCTCTGACCCACAGCCCAGTGTGACTGCGGACACACACTCTCTGACCCACAGCCCAGTGTCACTGCGGACACACACTCTCTGACCTACAGCCCAGTGTCACTGCAGACACACACTCTCTGACCCACAGCCCAGTGTAACAATAGACACACACTCTCTGACCCACAGCCCAGTGTCACAACAGCCACACACTCTCTGACCCACAGCCCAGTGTCACTGCAGACACACACTCTCTGACCCACGGCCCACTGTCACTGTAGACGCACACTCTCTGACCCACAGCCCAGTGTCACAACAGACACACACTCTCTGACCCACAGCCCAGTGTCACTGCAGACACACACTCTCTGACCCACGGCCCACTGTCACTGCAGACACACACTCTCTGACCCACAGCCCAGTGTCACAACAGACACACACTCTCTGACCCACAGCCCAGTGTCACTGCAGACACACACTCTCTGACCCACGGCCCAGTGTCACTGCGGACACACACTCTCTGACCCACGGCCCAGTGTCACTGCGGACACACAATCTCTGACCCACAGCCCAGTGTCACTGCGGACACACACTCTCTGACCCACAGCCCAGTGTCACTGCGGACACACACTCTCTGACCCACAGCCCAGTGTCACTGCAGACACACACTCTCTGACCCACAGCCCAGTGTCGCTGCAGACACACACTCTCTGACCCACAGCCCAGTGTCACTGCGGACACACACTCTCTGACCCACGGCCCAGTGTCACTGCGGACACACACTCTCTGACCCACGGCCCAGTGTCACTGCGGACACACACTCTCTGACCCACAGCCCAGTGTCACTGCGGACACACACTCTCTGACCCACAGCCCAGTGTCACTGCGGACACACACTCTCTGACCCACAGCCCAGTTTCACAGCAGACACACACTCTCTGACCCACAGCCCAGTGTCACTGCGGACACACACTCTCTGACCCACGGCCCAGTGTCACTGCGGACACACACTCTCTGACCCACGGCCCAGTGTCACTGCGGACACACACTCTCTGACCCACGGCCCAGTGTCACTGCGGACACACACTCTCTGACCCACAGCCCAGTGTCACTGCGGACACACACTCTCTGACCCACAGCCCAGTTTCACAGCAGACACACACTCTCTGACCCACAGCCCAGTGTCACTGCGGACACACACTCTCTGACCCACGGCCCAGTGTCACTGCGGACACACACTCTCTGACCCACGGCCCAGTGTCACTGCAGACACACACTCTCTGACCCACAGCCCAGTGTCACTGCGGACACACACTCTCTGACCCACAGCCCAGTGTCACTGCAGACACACACTCTCTGACCCACAGCCCAGTGTCACTGCGGACACACACTCTCTGACCCACGGCCCAGTGTCACTGCGGACACACACTCTCTGACCCACGACCCAGTGTCACTGCGGACACACAATCTCTGACCCACAGCCCAGTGTCACTGCGGACACACACTCTCTGACCCACAGCCCAGTGTCACTGCGGACACACACTCTCTGACCCACAGCCCAGTGTCACTGCAGACACACAGTCTCTGACCCACAGCCCAGTGTCACTGCAGACACACACTCTCTGACCCACAGCCCAGAGTCACTGCGGACACACACTCTCTGACCCACGGCCCAGTGTCACTGCGGACACACACTCTTGGACCCACGGCCCAGTGTCACTGCGGACACACACTCTCTGACCCACAGCCCAGTGTCACTGCGGACACACACTCTCTGACCCACAGCCCAGTGTCACTGCGGACACACACTCTCTGACCCACAGCCCAGTTTCACAGCAGACACACACTCTCTGACCCACAGCCCAGTCTCACTGCAGACACACACTCTCTGACCCACAGCCCAGTCTCACTGCAGACACACACTCTCTGACCCACAGCCCAGTGTCACTGCAGACACACACTCTCTGACCCACAGCCCAGTGTCACTGCGGACACACACTCTCTGACCCACAGCCCAGTGTCACTGGAGACACACACTCTCTGACCCACAGCCCAGTGTCACTGGAGACACACACTCTCTGACCCACAGCCCAGTCTCACTGCGGACACACACTCTCTGACCCACAGCCCAGTGTCACAACAGACACACACTCTCTGACCCACGGCCCAGTGTCACTGCGGACACACACTCTCTGACCCACAGCCCAGTGTCACAGCAGACACACACTCTCTGACCCACAGCCCAGTGTCACTGCGGACACACACTCTCTGACCCACAGCCCAGTGTCACTGCGGACACACACTCTCTGACCCACAGCCCAGTGTCACAACAGACACACACTCTCTGACCCACAGCCCAGTGTCACTGCAGACACACACTCTCTGACCCACAGCCCAGTGTCACAACAGACACACACTCTCTGACCCACAGCCCAGTGTCACTGCGGACACACACTCTCTGACCCAGAGCCCAGTGTCACTGCAGACACACACACTCTGACCCACAGCCCAGTGTCACTGCAGACACACACTCTCTGACCCACAGCCCAGTGTCACAACAGACACACACTCTCTGACCCACAGCCCAGTGTCACTGCAGACACACACTCTCTGACCCACAGCCCAGTGTCACAACAGACACACACTCTCTGACCCACAGCCCAGTGTCACTGCAGACACACACTCTCTGACCCACAGCCCAGTGTCACTGCGGACACACACTCTCTGACCCACAGCCCAGTGTCACTGCGGACACACACTCTCTGACCCACAGCCCAGTGTAACAATAGACACACACTCTCTGACCCACAGCCCAGTGTCACAACAGACACACACTCTCTGACCCACAGCCCAGTGTCATAGCAGATACACACTCTCTGACCCACAGCCCAGTGTCATAGCAGACACACACTCTCTGACCCACGGCCCAGTGTCACTGCGGACACACACTCTCTGACCCACGGCCCAGTGTCACTGCGGACACACACTCTCTGACCCACAGCCCAGTGTCACTGCGGACACACACTCTCTGACCCACAGCCCAGTGTCACTGCGGACACACACTCTCTGACCCACAGCCCAGTGTCACTGCAGACACACACTCTCTGACCCACAGCCCAGTGTAACAATAGACACACACTCTCTGACCCACAGCCCAGTGTCACAACAGCCACACACTCTCTGACCCACAGCCCAGTGTCACTGCAGACACACACTCTCTGACCCACAGCCCAGTGTAACAATAGACACACACTCTCTGACCCACAGCCCAGTGTCACAACAGCCACACACTCTCTGACCCACAGCCCAGTGTCACTGCAGACACACACTCTCTGACCCACAGCCCAGTGTCACAACAGACACACACTCTCTGACCCACAGCCCAGTGTCACTGCAGACACACACTCTCTGACCCACAGCCCAGTGTCACTGCGGACACACACTCTCTGACCCACAGCCCAGTGTCACTGCGGACACACACTCTCTGACCCACAGCCCAGTCTAACAATAGACACACACTCTCTGACCCACAGCCCAGTGTAACAATAGACACACACTCTCTGACCCACAGCCCAGTGTCACTGCAGACACACACTCTCTGACCCACAGCCCAGTGTCACTGCAGACACACACTCTCTGACCCACAGCCCAGTGTCACTGCAGACACACACACTCTGACCCACAGCCCAGTGTCACTGCGGACACACACTCTCTGACCCACAGCCCAGTGTCAGTGCGGACACACACTCTCTGACCCACAGCCCAGTGTCACTGCAGACACACACACTCTGACCCACAGCCCAGTGTCACTGCGGACACACACTCTCTTACCCACAGCCCAGTGTCACTGCAGACACACACACTCTGACCCACAGCCCAGTGTCACTGCAGACACACACACTCTGACCCACAGCCCAGTGTCACTGCGGACACACACTCTCTTACCCACAGCCCAGTGTCACTGCAGACACACACTCTCTGACCCACAGCCCAGTGTCACTGCAGACACACACACTCTGACCCACAGCCCAGTGTCACTGCGGACACACACTCTCTTACCCACAGCCCAGTGTCACTGCAGACACACACACTCTGACCCACAGCCCAGTGTCACTGCAGACACACACACTCTGACCCACAGCCCAGTGTCACTGCGGACACACACTCTCTGACCCACAGCCCAGTGTCACTGCAGACACACACGCTCTGACCCACAGCCCAGTGTCACTGCAGACACAATCTCTCTGACCCACAGCCCAGTGTCACTGCAGACACACACACTCTGACCCACAGCCCAGTGTCACTGCAGACACACACTCTCTGACCCACAGCCCAGTGTCACTGCAGACACACACTCTCTGACCCACAGCCCAGTGTCACTGCAGACACACACTCTCTGAACACTGTAGGGTGGAAGTTTTTTATTTAAGTGCCGGATGAGATGAAGGATGACATAAAACGACAGACCAGGACAGCTTTGAGATAGAGTGAGTCACAAATTTGCTCTCATATTGAAAAACTTCTTCAGCTGCTCTCACTTCCTCCTAATTATATGGGTACCCACATGGGTCCTAGCAATGATGCTATTTGTAGGATATGTGGAACATTCCTTGTTCCAGTCCTACTCAGGCCTCCTCAGTCAGGTCTTTTCCAGTCCATTAACGTCTATATCAGTGCCATTCCTGCTCTTGCCCTGAACAGGAAAATTTCATCAACTTTGCTTCCAATTTCCACACTTCTTTCACCTTCACATGGTCCATCTCTGACTCTTCCCTTCCCTTTCTCCACTTCCCTGTCTCCATCTCTGGGAATAGGCTATTGACCATTCTTCAGTATAAGCTCACTGACTCCCACAGCTACCTGGATTACACTTCCTCACACCGTGCCTCCTGTAAGGACTCTATTCCATTCTCCCAGTTTCTCTGTCCCAGCTGCATCTGTTCAAACAATGCAGCCTTCCATACTGGTTCTTCCGATGTGTCTTCCTTTCTCCTCAGCTGAAGATTCCCCATCCCCCTCACTGTGGCTGACAGGGTCTTCGACCTTGTCCATCCCATTTCCCGCACTTCTGCCCTCACCCCTTCCCCGCCCTCCGAGAACCATGATAGGGATCCCCCTATCCTCACATTCCACCCCATCAGCCTCCGTATTCAACAGATCATCCTCCACCATTTCAGCCACCTCCAGCGTGATGCCACTACCAAACACGTCTTGCCCTCCCCTTTCAGCATTCCAAAGGAGCTGTTGCCTCTGCGATACCCTCGTCCACTCCTCAGTCACCACCATCTCCCCTTCAGTGACTAGCACAGGTGTAACACCTGCCCTTTTATCTCCTCCCTTCTCACCATCCCAAACACTCCTTCCAGGTGAAACAGTGATTTACTCATGCTTGTTTCGATGTAATGTACTGTATTTGCCATCAACAATGTGGTCGCCTCTACATTGGGGCAATCAAACGCAGACTGTGCGACCATTTTGCAGGACACCCCCGTTCAATCCACAAGCATGATCCCAAGCTTCCAGTTGGCTGTCATTTTAATTCTTTACCTTGCTTCCACTCCTGCAGTGTTCCAATGAAGCTCAATGCAAGCTCAAGGAACAGCATCTCATCTTTCGATTGGGCACTTTACAGCCTTACAGCCTCAACATTGAGTTGAACAATTTTTAGATTGTTCCCTCTGCCCCATTTTGTTTCATGTGTCTTCGCTGGTCTGCTTTTTATCCTCCCGTTTCTCTCTTGTTTGCTTTACTTTGAGTTCGGACGGCTGCTTTTCTGCTATTAACGTCTCCTCTCGACACATGTTTTGTTTCTTTACCTGTCCCATTACCACTCCCTTTGGCCCTGCATCATGAAACCTTTTGTCATTTAATCTCTCCTGCCCTCCACCCTCTCGCAGACCTTCCCTTTTGTTCTTTTTCCACCCTCCCTCCTTCACTTGCTTAAAACCTTTTATATTTCTAATCTTTCCCAGTTATGATGAAGGGTCACTGACCTGAAACGTTAACTCTGTTTCTCTCTCCACAGATACTGCCTGACTTGCCTAGTATTTCCAGCATTTTCAGTTTTTATCTCACCAAACACTAACTGACAGCCCAGTATCACACTAGAGGAGAGGAGGTGAGGTTAGGGGAAGATGAGCTTGGCTGAAGATTACAGGAAAAAAGGAAGCAATGAGGAGGCAGGGAGTTGCAGTTTTCAAATGATGGAAAGAAATATGTTAGAGCAGCTCACTCCTACACGAGCCTGATAGCCCATTGCTCAGTCAACGTACAGTGTTGTCAAAACACGTGATTGTGTCAGTGTAAGTGAGGCCTGTGAAGGGTCTGACATTTGGATAGAATAAACTACTGAAGCTTGTTTATTTAACATTTCACTCAAATATTTCAAAATTTCTTCCAAAAGAATAGGCTGGGAAGCTCTTTGTACAAACGGAGGATATAAATGCAGGCAGTTCCTGGGTTAAAGCAGCCTGAAGGCTGTGTGAGGATGGAAGCCTTCGCGATACTGTGTGCTGTGTACTGCTTCACTGTGTATCTATGGAGAACAACACTCACTTTAGGTAAGGCTACAGAGAGACCTCAATTGGGAAAAAGCAGCTGATTTTAACCTCACCTGATTCTTCATTGTCTCCATCCCTCCCTCTATCTCCAAGTCCATCTCTATCTCCATCCCTCACACTGTCTCTATCCTTCTCTCTATTTCTAGTCCCACATCTGCCTCGAAAGCCAGAGTTCCTGGAATGACAAAGGAATTAGAGAGCAGGATGAAGCAGGTAAAGGGGGCGTGTGACAGATGTCAGCCTGAGGGAGAAGTAGAATGAATATGGAGAGTACAGAGGTGAAGTGATGAAGGCAATAAAAGCAGGGTCAAAGAGACAGTATAAGAATAGATTTACATAAAACATCTTCTATATATATATTGACAACAAAAGATTTGTCAGAGGAGCAGTGGGGCGATTTGAGGGAAAATGGAAATCTACTGGGTGGAGGCAGAGGGTATTGAATGAGTACTTTGTATCAGTGTTTACCAAGGAAGAGGATGTTGCCAAAGCTATGGTAAAGGAGCAGGTTGTCAGGATACTGGATGAGGTAAAAATAGATAAAGAGGAGGTACTAGAATAGCTGGCTGTATTAAAGTGGATAAATCACCCAGTCCAAATGGGATGCATCCCAGATTGTTGAGGGAAGTAAGGATGGAAATTGCAGAAGCTCTGGTCACAATCTTCCAAACTTCCTTAGCACTTTATACCCTTTTTGCTACATTATTTTTGCTGCTTAATTGAAATTGTTGGATATTTCAGTTTTTTAGCCCATTAAAGGCATGGTGCCAGAAGACCAGAGAATTGCAAATGTTACATCATTATTCAAAAAAGGGTGTAAGGATAAACCCAGCAACTACAGGCCAATCAGTTTAACCTCAGTGATGGGGAAACTTTTACAAACAATAATCGGGGAGATCATTAGCAGCAGTGTGGACTAATAAAGGAGAGCCAGCAAAACAATAAAGGCAAAACATGTTTGTCCAACTTGATTAAGTTTTTTGCTGTGGTATTGGAGAGAGTGAATGAGGGCAGTGCAATTGATGTGTATATGGACTTTCAAAAGGCATTTGATAAAGTACTACATATTAGGTTTGTTAACAAAATTGAAGTCTATGGGATATGGGGGCAGTAGCAGCATGGATACAAAATTGGCTAAGGAATAGAAAGCAGGGTATGTGGTGAATGGCCGTTTTGTAGACTAGAGGAATACATTTGGAGTTTGGTTCAGTACTGCTGTTTTAAATATACATTAATGACTTGGACTTGGGGGTAAAGGGCACAATTTAGAAATTTGATGACACAAAATTTGGAAGTACAGCAAACAGTAAGGAAGATAGTAACAGACTACAAGAGGGCGCAGACAGGCTGCTGAAATGGGCGGACACATGGCAGATGCAATTCAATGTAAAAAGTGTGAGGTGATAACAGTTTGGTAAGAGGAATGAGGCCGAAATGACGATGGGAACCCTGCCTCAGCCCTTTGGTGCCACCCCAGTGCAATTCAACAACACTTGGGCAGTTCATTGCCTGGTGCTGGGATCTCCATCCCTTTAAGAATGGGGATCCTGCCTCCAAGAGCTTCCAGTCAATCAGCAGGCTAGCAGTTCAGTAGTATCAGCAGTGCCACCAGTGCTACATCAGGCCTGGCACCCAGCTCAACACTGGAGCCCCAGACCCGACTAGGTGTGGCGGGGTTACCTGTCCAGCAGGTGGAAGGGAGGGTGGTGGTTGAGGGCTGGGTCTTTGTGGAGGGGTGTTCTTTGCCGCTGAAGGCACTCCGAGGGCCACAGATTGCCCCCACCCCCATCACCCCGCAGGGAGGCCACCTCGTTTTACTGGGCGACCTCCATTCTCCATCTCTCCCACTCTCTTCCTCACTGGAAGAGTCAAACTCGAAGTGCATAGCACCCACTGAGAACGTCAGCCCTCAAGTCTGCACTAGTTGAAGTGGACCTGGGAGGCACCCTTCCAATATGTGCCCTCCGATATGGGCTCCCACTGTGCAATCCCTCCAACTTTTCAATCTTTTGCTTAACTGAACCTCAGCCTGACTGTTTGACAATACAGGTGTACTTAATGGCTGCAGTGGCATTTCCCTGCCGCTGAGCTCTCATTTCCTTTTAGCAGGTGAGCCACTGACTCTCTGTGGAACCTGTGTGCCCCAGGAAAAATTTTAAATCCACTTCAAAATTGCTGTCAGTTGACTGCTTAACAGCCTCAATTGCCTGCGTGCCACCATCTTGCATGTTCCCAATTCCATTGCCCGACCACCCATGGGAAATTTACCTTGCGGTAGAAAAACGTCATGAATCCATTCTGGCACATTCCCCTGCTATTTTACCATCTTCCCCGCCTTCAAGCCCATTACACGGACCCAGTAAAATTCAACCAAGCCATTTCCAATAACTGAAGGACCAATAGCCAGAATGGGTGGCACAGTGGTGCAGTGGTTAGCACCACAGCCTCACAGCTCCAGCAACCTGGGTTTGATTCCGGGTACTGCCTGTCTGGAGTTTGCAAGTTCTCCCCGTGACAGTGTGGGTTTCTACCGGGTGCTCCGGTTTCCTCCCACAGCCAAAGACTTTCAGGTTGATAGGTAAATTGGCCATTATAAATTGTCCCTAGTGCAGGTAGGAGAATAGTGGGGACATGGTAGGGAATATGGGATTAATGGAGGATTAGTATAAATGGGTGGTTATTGGTCAGCACAGACTCGGTGGGCCGAAGGGCCTGTTTCAGTGCTGTATGACTATGACTAGAGGACACAGATTTAAGCTGATTGGCAAAAGAACCAGATGTGACAGGGGAAAAATGTTTTTCGTGCAACGCGTGGTTAGGATTTGGAATACAGTGCCTGATAGGGTAGTGGATACAGATGCAATAGTAACCTTCGAAAGGGAATTGGATAAATAATTAAAGGAGGAAAAAAAATCACAGGGATATGGGGAAAGAGCAGGGAGTGGGACTAACTGAACTACTCTTCGAAAGTATTGGCACAGACTTGATGGGCCGAATGGTCTTTTTTTGTGTCTATTTATGATTTCATAATTCTATGATCCCACTTTTTGTTTTGTCCCTATCTCTATGTCTATTTCTATCTGTTTCTATCCCTCCCTGAACTTCTAGAAATGAAAAATATGCGAATGAATAGTCAGCATGGATCTCAAAAGGGAAAATCTTGCTTGACAAACCTTATTGAACTTCTTAAGGAGGTGACAGAGAGAGTAGACAATGGCAATGCAGTAGATGTAATGTATCTGGCTTTTCAAAAGGCCTTCAATAAGATGTCCCATAATAGACCAATGAATAAGGTCAGAGAATGCGGAGTCAGGGGACAAGTGGCAGAATGAATTGTTAGCTGGCTCCAAGACAGAAAGCAGAGTGTGAGTAAAGGGTAGTTATTCAGAGTGGCAGAAGGTGGGAAGTGATGTTCTACAAGGATCAGTGCTGGGACCGCTGCTGTTCACAATTTACATTAATGATTTAGAATTTGGAATCAAAAACACAATTTCGAAATTTGCAGACCCATCAGGCTGTGGGGGATGGTCAGTACTGAGGAGGACTGCATCAAATTACAGGAGGACATTAATAAACCTGCAGAATGGGAAAATAATTGGCAAATGTGAGGTAGTACATTTTGGGAGGAGGTACAAGGAGGTCACTGATTACATGGAAGGGCCGAGTTTAGGTGGGGTGGAGGAACAAAGGGTCCTGGGAATACAAAGACACCAATCACTAAAAGTTACACCACAGATTAACAAGGCCATAAACAGAGCAAACCAAGCACTAGGCTTTATTACTAGAGGGATAGCATTGAAAAGTAGGGAAGTTATGCTAAACCTGTATTGAAGCTTGAATGAACCACAGTTAAGAGTACTGTGTATAGTTCTGGTCTCCATATTATAAAAAGGATATTGACTGGGACTCACTTAGTGCTAGGGGCTTGGATGGGGCAGAATTTGTGAGGAGCATCCAGGAGGGCTTCTTGAAACAGTATGTAGATAGTCCAACTAGGGATGGGGCCATTCTGGACCTGGTATTGGGGAATGAGCCCGGCCAGGTGGTCGAAATTTCAGTGGGGGAGCATTTCGGGAACAGTGACCATAATCCCATAAGTTTTAAGGTACTTGTGGATAAGGATAAGAGTAGTCCTCGGGTGAAGGTGCTAAATTGGGGGAAGGCTAATTATAACAATATTAGGCAGGAATTGAAGAATTTAGATTGGGGGCGGCTGTTTGAGGGTAAATCAACATCTGACATGTGGGAGTCTTTCAAACGTCAGCTGATTAGAATCCAGGACCAGCATGTTCCTGTGAGGAAGAAAGACAAGTTTGGCAAGTTTCGGGAAGCTTGGATAACACGGGATATTGTGAGCCTAGTCAAAAAGAAACAGGAAGCATTTGTAAGGGCTGAAAGGCTAGGAACAGATGAAGCACTTGAGGAATATAAAGACAGTAGGAAGGAACTTAGGCATGGAGTTAGGAGGGCTAAAAGGGGTCATGAAAAGTCATTGGCAAACAGGATTAAGGAAAATCCCAAGGCTTTTTATACATATATAAAGAGAAAGAGGGTAACCAGGGAAAGGGTTGGCCCACTAAAGGACAGAGATGGGAATCTATGCGTGGAGCCAGAGGAAATGGGTGAGGTGCTAAATGAGTACTTTGCATCAATATTCACCAAAGTGAAGGACTTGGTGGATGATGAGTCTCGGGAAGGGAGTGCAGATAGTCTCAGTCATCTCATTATCAAAAAGGAGGAGGTGTTGGGTGTCTTGCAAAGCATTAAGGTAGATAAGTCCCCAGGGCCTGATGGGATCTGCCCTAGAATACTGAGGGAGGCAAGGGAAGAAATTGCTGGGGCCTTGACAGAAATCTTTGCATCCTCATTGGCTACAGGTGAGGTCCCAGAGGACTGGAGAATAGCCAATGTTGTTCCTTTGTTTAAGAAGGGTGGCAAGGATAATCCAGGAAATTATAGGCCGGTGAGCCTTACGTCAGTGGAAGGGAAACTATTAGAGAGGATTCTTCGGGACAGGATTTACTCCCATTTGGAAACAAACTTATTAGTGAGAGACAGCATGGTTTTGTGAAGGGGAGGTCGTGTCTTACTAATTTGATTGAGTTTTTTGAGGAAGTGACAAAGATGATTGATGAAGGAAGGGCAGTGGACTTCAGTAAAGCCTTTGACAAGGTCCCGCATGGCAGACTGGTGCAAAAGGTGAAGTCACACGGGATCAGAGGTGAGCTGGCAAGATGGATACAGAACTGGCTCAGTCACAGAAGACAGAGGGTAACAGCGGATGGGTGTTTTTCTGAATGGAGGGATGTGACTAGTGGTGTTCCGCAGGGATCAGTGCTGGGGCCTTTGCTGTTTGTAGTATATATAAATGATTTGGAGGAAAATGTAGCTGGTCTGATTAGTAAGTTTGCGGACGACACAAAGGTTGGTGGAGTTGCGGATAATGATAAGGATTCTCAGAGGATACAGCAGGATATAGATCGGTTGGAGACTTGGGCGGAGAAATGGCAGATGGAGTTTAATCCGGACAAATGTGAGGTAATGCATTTTGGAAGGTCTAATGCAGGTGGGAGGTATACAGTAAATGGCAGAACCCTTAGGAGTATTGACAGGCAGAGAGATCTGGGCGTACAGGTCCACAGGTCACTGAAAGTGGCAACGCAGGTGGATAAGGTAGTCAAGAAGGCATACGGCATGCTTGCCTTCATCGGTCGGGGCATAGAGTATAAAAATTGGCAAGTCATGTTGCAGCTGTACAGAACCTTAGTTAGGCCACACTTAGAATATTGCGTGCAATTCTGGTCGCCACACTACCAGAAGGACGTGGAGGCTTTGGAGAGGGTACAGAGGAGGTTTACCAGGATGTTGCCTGGTCTGGAGGGCATTAGCTATGAGGAGAGGTTGGAAAAACTCGGATTGTTTTCACTGGAACGACGGAGGTGGAGGGGCGACATGATAGAGGTTTACAAAGTTATGAGCGGCATGGACAGAGTGGATAGTCAGAAGCTTTTTCCCAGGGTGGAAGAGTCAGTTACGAGGGGACATAGGTTTAAGGTGTGAGGGACAAAGTTTAGAGGGGATGTGCGAGGCAAGATATTTACACAGAGGGTGGTGAGTGCCTGGAACTTGCTGCCAGGGGAGGTGGTGGAAGCAGATACAATAGCGACGTTTAAGAGACATCTTGACAAATATATGAATAGGAAGGGAATAGAGGGATAAGGTCCCCGGATTTGCAGAAGGTGTTAGTTTAGGCAGGCATCAAGATCGGCGCAGGCTTGGAGGGCTGAATGGCCTGTTCCTGTGCTGTACTGTTCTTTGTTCTTTGAGGCATTGGTGAGGATGCAGAGAAGAGTTACAAGGATGATACCAGAATGCAAGGGTATACATATCAGGAAAGGTTTGACAGGCTGGGTCTCTTTTCTCTTGAAAAGAGAAGGCTGAGGGGTGACCTAATCAAGGTCTTTAAAATTATGAAAGGTTTTGATCGCCTGGATACAGAGAGAATGTTTCTTCTTGTGAGGAAGAGCATAACTCGAGCCATCAATATAAGAAAATCACTAAGAAATCCAATAAGGAATTCAGAAGAAACCTTTTTACCTAAAGAATGGTGAGAATGTGGGAATGGTTGAAGCGAATAGTATTGATGTATTTAAGGAGAAGTTAGATAGGCATTTGAGGGGACAGGGAATAGAGGGTTACACTGATAGATTTAAATGAAGTAAGATGGGAGGAAGTTCGAGTGGAGCATAAACGCTGGCATAGACCAGTTGGGCCGAATGGCCTGTTCCTGTGCCATATATCCTATAGAATATATACATTCCTCTATCCATCTCCATCCATCTCTCCATCCCTATTTATATCTGTCATCCTTGCTCTCTTTGTCTCCATCCTTCTTCTGGCTCCATTTCTCATTGTCCGTCCTTCTCTCTATCTCTATTACCATCTGTCTTCATCCCTTGTACTGTCTCCATCCTTCTCTCTGTTCATTCTTCTTTCTATTGCCATTTCCATCTGTCACCATCCCTCTCTCTGTTCCCATTGATTTCTTCACCCACCCCCTCTCTGTCAATCCGTGTCCTGTCCTGCACAGGCCCCTCTGACCGCCAATGTCTTATTAAAGTGCGCGCACACTGTGTCACAGTAAATTTGGACAGTATGACACCTAGTGGGAAATTGTACACAGTGGGACATGGCGGGAGTGGGGTGTCCCCACTCCATCTTGCCCTGTATGGATACGAATGAGTCAGCTGGTCTGGTGAAGACACAGTCCCAGCAGGTCTGGTGGAGATTCAGTTCCAGCAGGTCTGGTGGAGATTCAGTCCCAGCAGGTCTGGTGGAGATTCAGTCACACAGCTGTTGACGCTATGAGTATTTAAATGTTTATACAGAGGTATCGGAATTGACTCTTCGCTCTAGGATTACCGATGTTTTAAACATTTGAGCACATATTTCTAAGATCTTCAGATGTTTATTATGTTGCTGTCAGTTCTAAGGCATTAATGACTGGAAATGAAACACAGAGAAAGAATTGTTGTGTCCTATTCAGCAATTTCGCCCATTAAATATAGAACCAAATATAACAGGAGATAAAATGCGAATTGATCAGTTTCATTCCATTCTGTCGCTTTCCAATTCAGTGTTAAACTCCTTGTTAACCTGTGTCCCATTACCTTTTAACCATTGTCCCATTCTCTCTTGCACTCTGTCCTGTTCCCTAGCAGTCTATTTCTGCCTTTGTCTCTACATTACCAGCAGTAAAATGGGAGATGTGTCAGTGTTCATCTTCTTTGTGCATCCCAGAAGTACCTGACCATCGTAGCCTGATGTCAGTTCCTAACAACCTGATGGGAAATCTCAGAGTGGCTTGTCTGGGTTTGCAGGATTTCTCTGACAGGTTTACATAGTGATGTTGAGAGTCTTCTGTCATCTCTAACCCTCTGATACACTTCACAGATGTAAAAAGCAGCCAGTGTGAGAACGGAGATATAGACTGTGACCAAGATCATCATGGAAGCACAAGTGTCCCAAACTGCACTGGTAAGGACCAACAACTCAATGGCTCAAGGGTTAAACCTGTGGAATCTGAGGCTGAATTTTCCTCTCCGTTACCCTGCCTCAGTTGTGGATGGATTTTGGGTGCAAAACAATGTAAAATGAGGCAGTAATCCATGCCACCTAAACAACACCAGGCAAGCATCATTACCTCACAAAAAATTGCCAATGTCCTTTGCGGTCCTGGAGTTCCTCCCATCTCGTGTCGCAGTGGCAATGCAAGGACCCGTAAGGTGTCCCTGAGGCAAACACTTCTCGTAGGGTGCCAATGTGTTAGCAGCGGCTGAAGATTTGTGAATCAATCTGTTGAGTAAGAGTTTAGAGGTTTTGCCAGGACTTTCAAACTGAGCAATTTAAGACTGAGAGCATGGATTTCCCATTGGAAATCTCTCTGTCGATTTGTTACGGAGAGGAGGATAACAAGAAGATGCAATGGGTAAGATTGGAAGCATTTTGAGTGAGGCACCACAGAAAGCACCATTTCTCTTTGAGTTCCTACAACTCACCAGGATCTACAGACCAAAAAGGTCTAACTATGGCTCAACGGTTCAAGTCCCAGTCTGAAGACTTGAGCACATAATCTAGGCTGACACCTAGAACTGAGGGAGTTCTGCATTGTGAGTGGTGTCATCTTTCAGATAAGCCATTAAACCAAGAAAGCACCTGCCCTCTCAGATGGGCATAAAAGATCTGAAGGTACCATTTGCCTCAGAACACTGCTCTTACCTCTCAGGGCATACTGGGGCCATATGCCAATTGCACACTAAAGACCTGCAGCCCATTTCCACCAGGAGAGCAGCACCATCTGCATCAATACAGGTCATTGGTGTCTTGAATTTCTTTGCAACTACATCCTTCCAAGCTGCATCTTATGATCTTTATTATATTAGGCAGCTGTTCACTACTGCAGCAAGATGGTCACTGGTGCTCTATTCAGAAGGGCTATGTAATTCATCCCCTTCCCAATGTAACTAAAGTAACAAAGGGAGAGAGATATCTAGCTGTATAGACTAGCACCATTTCCACAGGTCTATTACATAGGGTTGTGGGGGGGTGGTGAGGGGGGAGCGGGGATAAGGAGGGTGAAATTCAGTACATAAGAGTTAATATATTAGAGGGAAATTTGCTAATGCACAGAGCTGTGTGCATAGTTGGGTGAATTTGCTAACAGAGTGACATGTTAAACAGAGTAGTGATGGGAATTTGGTGAGAGTGGGAATTCGACGCAAAGGCAGAAGGAGGTGCAAAGTAATTTAAACCAAGGGAGAACAGCAAATAAGTGAATATATGAATAAATAATCACTGTATAAATTAGATCTTGGGATAAAATTTAAATAAACTAGTCGAGGAAATCAACATTAAAGGCATCTGAACTGCATTAAATAGAAATCTGGTTTGCATTAGTAATCGGAGTTAAGCGGATACTAAAATAAAAATATTAATTAACAAAAACAAGACTCATTAGTTTCAAAGTAACCTGAAATTAAGCTAAATCCTTCTATGAAATATAATCTAGATCTCAAGTAATTCCATTCTGCCTAGAATTAAATTACTAATAGCAAAGAGATAAATAAAAACTAGAAATGGCAGCATCGGCAGTCTACTGGGACTGTGATTTGTGGATGTTTTATGGAGATTGAGATTGTCCCAGATTGCCACATCTACAGTCAGTGTCTCCGCCTTGAGATACTCCAGCTCAAATTCGTTGAGCCATAGTATGAGGTTGATACACTCTGACATATAGTTGGGGGTGGAGGAGTTTCTGGACAGTTTTCCAAAGTACAGTCACACCTCAGAGAAAAACACAGGCACAGGAAGGAGAGAGTGTGACTGTTAGTCAGCAAGGTAAGGAGAAGGGAAAGGAGATAGATGAGGAGATGCCAGAGACACCTGTTCTATTGAACATGTACAATGATAAGAAGAGAGACAGAACAACACAATGGTGACCTCGGCACTGTGGAACAGAGGGCTATCCAAATCCGGGAATTTCAGAATAGAAAGGCTATGGGTATAGGGGATTCAGTAATCAACCACAATCGAGAGTCAGGAAGGGTGTGTTACCCTGGTGCCAGGATAAGGGGTAACATGATACATCCGGAAAGGAGTTTGGAAAGGGAGGAGTTGATCCAATTGTCATGTTGAGACCAATGGGTTAGGAATGAAAAGGAGGAGATCCTGCTGAGGGAGTATCAGTGGTAGATGTTAAATTTAAAAGCAGGAGCTCAAGGGTGGTACTCTCAGGATTATTACCCAAGCCACGAGCTGATTGGCATAGGGACAAACCGAGCATTGCTAAAGGAGTGGTGTGGGAAGGAGGGGTTCCACTTTATGAGACATTGACACCAATCCTGGGGCAGGAAGGTTAGAAACTGCGATGTCAACTGTTGATCACATCAATCAAGTCACAGAATTCAGAAATTAGACAGGCTTGTAGCAAAAGCAAAGTTGTTTTCATGGGAAACTTTACTTTTCAAATAGATTAAAAAGAGCAGGGTAACTCAAGACAGTTAGGTCATGAATTTCTTGAGAGCTTTCAAGAGAGGTTTCTGGAGCAATGGACAGGATTTTCCCGGCCCCTGGGTGATGGGCTGTAAGGTGGAGGGTAGGGCCAGGAGATTCACCAGACTAATCCCTGGGATGGCAGGATTGTCTTATGAGGAGAGATTGTAGAAACTGGGCCTGAATTCTCTAGAGTTTCGAAGATTGAGAATTGATCTCATTGAAATTTACAAAATTCTTACAGGGTGTGACAGGGTAGATGTGGATAGGATGTTTCCCCTGGCTGGTGAGTCTAGAACCAGGCACACAGTCTCAGAATAAGGGGAAGGCCATTTAAGAATGAGATGAGGAAGAATTTCTTCATTCAGAGGATGATAAATCTTTAGAATTCTCTACCCCAGAGGGCTGTGGAAACTCAATCATTGAGCATGTTCAACTCACAAATCAATAAATTTCTGAATACTAATGACATCAACGGATATGGGAATAGTGGTGAAAAATGGTGTAGAGGTAGATGATCAGCCATGATCTGTTTAAACGGTGGAGCAGGCTCGACAGGCTGAATGGCCTACTCCTGTTCCTATTTCCTATGATCATATGAAAAGTGATGAGCTGTGTCAGGACAACTCCCTGGCAGAGTACCAGCACCAGGGAAGTTTCCCAGCGGCCGGACCAGACGCAGATTGGTGCCTGGCGAATGGAGACAGGCATCCTATTTAAATAATTAAAGGCCGTATTAAGGGTGACTTTCCCAGGCCACCGGCGAGCGACCCCTCCCCCCCTCCACACCCCACCCCCCCTACCCCCAGGTGGGGAAGCCACCAGCTTCAAGAAGGCTGCCTCTTTTTTGCGGGTTGGGGGGCCCTTGGAGCGGTAGGCTTCATAGCAACATCGAAAATAGAAGCAGGAGTAGGCCATTCGGCCCTTCAGGCCTGCTCAGCCATTCAAAAAAGATCATGGCTGATTGTCTAATTCAGTACCTTCTTCCCGCTTTCTCCCCAAATCCCTTGATCCCTTTGGCATTAAGAAATATATCTATCTCCTTCTTGAATATATTTAATGGCTTGGCCTCCATTGCCTTCTGCAGTAGAGAATTCCACAGGTTGACCACCCTCTGAGTGAAGTAATTTCTCCTCATCTCAGTTCTAAATGGCATACCCCGTATCCTGAGACTGTGACCCCTGGTTCTGGACTCCCCAGCCATCGGGAACTTCCTCCCTGCATCTAGCCTGTCTAGTCCTGTTAGAATTATATAGATTTCTATGAGATCCCCTCTCATTCTTCTGAACTCTATTGAATATAGGCCTAGTCGACCCAATCTCTCCTCATACTTCAATCCTGCCATCCCAAGAATCAGCCTTTTAGATCTTCTTTGCACTCCCTCCATGGCAAGAACATCCTTCCTCAGATAAGGAGACCAAAACTGCACACAATATTCCAGATGTGGTCTCACCAAGATCCAGTATAACTGCAATAAGACATCCTTGCTCCTGTACTCAAATCCTCTTGCAATGAAGGCCAACATGCAAGTCTTTGGCTGTGGGAGGAAACCGGAGCACCCGGCGAAAACCCACGCGGTCATAGGGAAAACTTGCAAACTCTGGGTACTGCCTGTGCGGAGTTTGCAAGTTCTCCCTGTGACCACGTGGGTTTTCGTCGGGTGCTCCAGTTTCCTCCCACAGCCATAGACTTGCAGTTTGATAGGTAAATTGGCCATTATAAATTGCCCCTAGTATAGGTAGGTGGTGGGGGAATTGAGGGAAAGTGGGGATGTGATAGGAATATGGGATTAATGTAGGATTAGTATAAATGGGTGGTTGATGATCGGCACAGACCTGGTGGGCTGAATGGCCTGTTTCAGTGATGTATCTCTAAAAAAAAATACCATTCGCCTTCCTAGCTGCTTGCTGCACCTGAATGCTTGCTTTCAGCGACTGGTGTAAAAGGACACCCAGGTCTCGTTGCATCTCCCCCTTTTCCAATCTATCACCATTCAGATAATAATCTGCCTTTCTGTTTTTACAACCAAAGTGGATAACCTCACATTTATCCATATTATACTGCATCTGCCATGCATTTGCCCACTCACCCAACTTGTCCAAATCACATTGGAGCCTCTTTGCATCCTCCTCACAGCTCACATTCCCCCCCAGCTTTGTGTCATTTGAAAACTTGGAAATGTTACATTTAGTTCCCTCACCCAAGTCATTAATATATATTGTGAATAGCTGGGGCCCAAGCACTGATCCCTGCGGTACCCCTCTAGTCACTGCCTGCCACCTGGAAAAAGACTTGTTTATTCCTACTCTCTGTTTTCTATCTGTCAACCAATTCTCAATCCATGCCAGTATATTACCCCCAATCCCATGTGCTTTAATTTTACACACTAACCTCTTACGTGGGACCTTATCAAAAGCCTTCTGAAAATAAAAATACACCACATCCATTGGTTCTCCCTTATCTATTGAACTAGTTACATCCTCAAAAAACTCCCTTTCGTAAACCCATGTTGACTTTGTCCAATCCCGTTTATGCTTTCCAGGTGTTCTGCTATCACATCCTTTATAACAGACCCTAGTATTTTCCCCACTACTGATGTAAAGCTAACAAGTCTGTAATTCCCTGGGTTTTTTTTCTCTCCCTCCTTTTTTTAAATAATGGGGTGTAATTTGCCACCCTCCAATCTGTAGGAACTGCTCCAGAGTCTGTAGAATTTTGGAAGATGACCACCAATGCATCCACTATTTCCAGGGCCACTTCCTTTAATACTCTGGGATGTAGATTATCAGGCCCTGGGAATTTGTCAGCCTTTAACCCATTAATTTCCCGAGCACTATTTTTTTACTAATACTGATTTTCTTCAGTTCCTCCCTCTCATTAGACCCTTGGTTCCCTAACATTTCTGGGAGGTTATTTATGTCCTCCTTTGTGAAGACAGAACCAAAGTATGTGTTTAATTGTTCTGCCATTTCTTTGTTCCCCATTATAATTTCCCCCATTTCTGACTGTAAGGGACCTACATTTGTCTTCACTAATCTTTTTCTCTTCACATATTTGTAGAAGCTTTTACAGTCAGTTTTTATGATCCCTGCAAGTTTACTCTCATACTCTATTTTCCCCCGCTTAATCAATCTCTTTGTCCTCCTTTGCTGAATTCTTAACTTTATTTTGCACTATGGCCCCATTTGTTTCTCGCCCTTGTACCCTCTGCCTTTCACTTTTGCTTCTTAGCTTTCTGTCTTTCATTTCTATCCTTATTTCCCTCTCCTCTGTCTCCCTGCTCAGATTCCCATCCTCCTGCCATTCTCATTTAAATCCTCCCTGACAGCACTAACAAACACCCCCCCTGCCCCAAAGGAAATTGGTCCCAGTCCTGCCCAGATGCAACCCGTCCAGCATGTACTGGTCCCACCTTCCCCAGAACCTGTCCCAATGTCCCAGGAATCTGAATCCCTCCCCCCTACACCATTTCTCCACGTATTCATCTGATATATCCTGCTATTTCTGCTCTCGCTAGCACATGGCACTTGCAGTAATCCTGAGATTACTACCTTTGAGGTCCTACTTTTTAATTTATGTCCTAACTCCCTATATTCAGCTTGTAGGACCTCTTCCCTTTTTTTTACCTATGTCATTGGTGCCGATAGGTACCACGACAACTGGCTTCTCGCCCTTTCCTCTCAGAATGCCCTGCACGTGCTCAGAGACATCCTTGACCCTAGCACCAGGGAGGCAACATACCATCCTGGAGTCTCTTTGCGGCCGCAGAAACGCCTGTCTGTTCCCCTTGTGATTGAACCTCATATCACTATAGCCCTGCCACTCTTCTTCCTCCCTTCCTGTGATGCAGAGCCAACCATGGCGCCATGAACTTGGCTGTTGCTGCTTTCCCCTGAGCCATCTCCCCCAACAATATCCAAAGCAGTCTATCTGTTAGGGAGGGGGATGGCCACAGGGGTCTCCTGCACTACTTGCCTTCCTCTACTCAGCCTGGTGGTCACCTATTCCCTTTCTGCCTTTGCAGCATTTGCCTGCGGTGTGACAACCTCGCTAAACGTGCTATCCACGACGATCTCAGCATCGCGGATGCTCCACAGTGAATCCACCTGCAGCTCCAGCTCTGCAATGTGGGTAGCCAGTAGCTGCAGATGGATACACTTCCTGCACACATGGTTATCAGGGACACTGGAAGCATCCCTGATTTCCCACATAGCGCAGGAGGAGCATATCACGGGTGCGAGCTCTCCTGCCATGACTTACCTTCAGATTACTTAATTACTCCCTTTAATTAAAAAATACTAATTACGCTAGGGGACTTGTTCTACTCCAAACACTACCCACTACAATCTAAAGTCCTTACCTTTACTTTTGAAGCTATTGATAAATCCTACTAAAAATGAATACAGTTCACTCGTTAAAATAAACCTTACTCAAAAAAAAAAGCTACTCACCTGTTCCTTATTATTAAGCTATTTACACACACACCTTAACACTGGTGTACTAACTCAGCTATTTAAGAGTTATTCCCTAACAGCAGTTCCTCACCAACCAATCACCTTGCAGCTTTCCTGTGCCGTCATTGTTCACTTTGTTTTCAAACTCCGGCGCGCCTGGACTCCTCTCCACTGCTTTCCCGGAAGGTAAGTGATCTAGGCCGCGATCCCTGGGCTGTATTTATCCGCTCCTCGCTCCATGTTCTTCCCGCAGGTCCACTGCTCTCCCAAAGAGGGGGCCGCAGGCAGGGAAGGTCGCCCCAATGGGCCATCCGAAGGGGCCTACCTGCCTGGCGCCTCTGATTTAAACATTTTTCACTTACCTGTCCAAGGGCACCTCATTTCGAAGCACCCTCTCGATAACTGACCTGCCTCAGCAGCACCCAGGACTCCTGACGAGGTTGCCAAGGCTACAGACCTGCCAGCCCTCTGATTAGGCCAGCAGAATATACATCCCGCCCACCCTCCTTGATTGGACAGCTAGCCTGGAGGCAGCCAACACGGAGGCCGCATCCAGTAAAATTACTGAGCCAGTCCCACTGCCAGCAAGTAATCCCGGAGCCCCCAGTAAAATCCTGCAATAAGTTCGACAACCAACAAGAGGGCAGGCTGTGTGAAATTTAGTAATGAGCAATAAGCCTGACTTAGTTAATTATGTAACAGTGAGGGATAATATTTCTAACAGTGATCATAATATGGTCGAATTCAATGTTAGGTTTGAAAAGGCGAAACCTAATACTGTTACTTAAATTCTAGATTTTAGCAAGGCTAACTTTTCTTCAAACTGGTCAAAACTGTTATCGGGTATAACTGCAATTGACCAGTCGGAGGTGTTCAAAAAAGAATTTAGTTTCAGACAAAACCAGTATTTCTAAGGGGCAAGAGCTCTACTTACCAATTAAAACAGCCACGGTCAACAAAACAGGTGAAATGTAATATAAAACTAAAGGAAAGAGGGAAGAATAGTGTAGATCCAGGGGACTGGGAGACATGTACAGAACAGCAAAAGAGACAAAAAAGGTGGTAAGAGCTGCAAAAAAGGAATATGAAAAAAAACATGTGAGGAACATCAAGATTAAACCAAAATGTTTCTACAATTATGTTAGAAGAGAAAGGGTAATGTGAGCCCTTTAAAAACAGATGCAGTTAATGTTGTAAATGAAAATAAGGAAATGACAGATTTGTTGATTAATTACTTTGTATCAGTCCTCATAGTAGAGAAAGAGGATGATATAAAAGCTGTATACTGTATTCGCTGCTCACAATATGGTCTCCTCTACATTGGGGAGACCAAACGCAGACTGGGAGATCGCTTTGCGGAACACCTCCGCTCAGTCCAAAAGCATGACCCTGAGCTTCCAGTTGCTGGCCTTTTCAACACTCAAACCCGCAACCCCCACCACCACCCCCCCCCCCCACCCCCCACCACTCTCATGCCCACATCTCTGTCCTGGGATTGCTGCAGTGTTCCAGTGAACATCAACGCAAGCTCGAGGAACAGCATCTCATTTACCGACTAGGCACACTACAGCCTGCCGGACTGAACATTGAGTTCAATAATTTCAGAGCATGACGGGTCCCCCACTACTTTTTATTTTCAGTTATTTTTTAATTTTTTGTTTTTTTTATTTTATTTTGTTTCATCATTCATTTTTCTTACCATGTGCCTGCCCACTGTTTTTTTCATGTTTGTCCTTTGGGCCAGGGCTGTTCATTTTTCTGTCCATTAACACCCTCTCTTTTACTAACGCTTTTTCTTTCACCACACCATTAACAGACCGTTTGCCTTTGTTCCATGACCTTCTGGCCAGTTATTCTCAGTGAACCTGTCCTATCAACACTATGTCTTTTGTTATCTCTTGCCCCACCCCTGTTTTATTTGCTTAAAACCTATTACATTTCTAACCTTTGCCAGTTCTGATGAAGGGTCACTGACCTGAAACGTTAACTCTGCTTCTCTCTCTAAAGAGGACAATATATCTGGCATTAACAACGAATCTAGAACTGGAACACACTAATTTTAATGCAAGCAAGGAAAGAGTCATAGAGAGATACAGCACTGAAACAGGCCCATCAGCCCACTGAGTCTGTGCCAACCAACAACCACCCATTTATACTAATCCTACATTAATCCCATATTCCCTACCACATCCCCACCATTCTCCTACCACCAATGGGCAATTTACAATGGCCAATTTACCTATCAACCTGCAAGTCTTTGGCAGTGGGAGGAAACCAGAGCACCCAGTGGAAACCCACACAGTCACAGGGAGAACTTGTAAACTCCACACAGGCAGTACCCAGAACTGAACCCAGGTCGCCGGAGCTGTGAGGCTGCAGTGCTAACCACTGCGACACTCTATGCTGCAGAAAATTATGGTGCTAAAGATTGATAAATCTCCAGGATCTGATAGTTAACCCTGGGTTTTAAAGGAAGGAGGTGAGGAATTTACAGATACTATAATCTTACAAATGTCAATTCAGGGACTGTCCCGTTAGATCGGAAAACTACAAATGTAACTCCATTATTTAAGATAGTTGATAAAGAAAAAACAGGAAATTATAGACCTGTTAGTCATAGATCTGTTGTGGTAAAGTTATTGGAACCTATAATTAAGGAGAGTGACTGAGTACTTAGGGAAATTTGAGCTGATTAGAGAGAGAGACAGCTGGATTTGTAAAAGGTAGGTCATGTCTAATGAACGTAATTGAACTTTTTGAGGAAGTAACTAAAGTATTCGTCAACTGGGCAATAAATGCTGGCCTTGCCAGCCATGTCCACATCTCATGAACAAATGAGAAAACAGTTGGTGAATGTCTATGGATGTAATTTATATGGATTTGCAAAAGACATTAACATAAGAGACTGTTAGCTGAAGTTAAAAGTCATGGAATTGAAGGCAAATTATTGTCCTGGAAATGGAGATTGGTTGGTAAAAGGTAGAGAGCAGAGATAATGGTTATGTCCTTGAATTGGAAGTAGATGACTAGTGGTGTCCCAGCAGGACGTGTGTTAGGGTCTTAACTATTCACTATGTTTATTAATAATTTAGATAATGCAATGGTGAGCCATATAGTCAAGCTTTCTGATGACACTAAGATTGGTGTTATAGTAAGTTATGTTGATGGAAGCATAAAATTGCAGAGACATTGATAGAGTAAGTGAGTGGACAAACCTGTGAGAGGTGGCTTTCAACATAGATAAGTATGAGGTCATCCATTTTAGACCAAAAAAGGATAGAAAAGATAGATCTGAGTATTATTTAAATGGTGAAAAGTGAGCAATAGTGGACGTCCAACAGATGTAGGTCTCCAAGTACACAGATCATAGAAATGTAGCAGTCGGGTACAAAATAATCAAAAAGGGCTAATGAAACAGACTTTATAACGAGAGGGCTAGAATATGAAAAGGAGGAAGTTTTTCTACGGCTATACAAAGCCCTGGTTAGACCACATCAATATTCATTCGTGGGATGTGAGCGTCATCTGCTCATCCATTCCAGTATATCTGTCATCCATTTTCTTCTCTGCTTCTCTCTTCTATGTTTTCCATTGATCTTTCCTTCCAATAATTGTCTCTACCTTCTGCTCGAATGATTTAACTCTTTGATGTTATGCATTAATTTCCACTTTTCTCCAGTTATTTCCAGCACTTCCTCATTAGTCTTTCTGTCTGTGTAAGATATGAGGAACATACTCCTATATATCCACATCTTGAATGCATTCATCTTATCAATAGACTCTTAATTTATTGTCCATGTCTCTGAGACATATAACATAGATGACAAAATGTAGCACCTCAGCATTCTTTTCCTAAGATTCAGGGTCAGTTTCTTTGATGTTAACAAGTCCTTCATTCTGACAAAGCTGGTCTTGGCTATCTCAATTCTCCTTTGGATCCAACAGTTTTCCTCTCAGAACTAGATCAGGCGTTCACCCTCTGCTGTTCTTCGTTCCTAGTCCATAAGCTCCTACCACATTTCCATGCCTCCCTCCGCCAACTTTTGTGTTCAAATCACCCATGACTATCAAGATGTCTCCACTCTCCATATGCTTCAATGCTTTTGCACCTCCTCATAGAATACTTCCACTTCTTCATCACTGTGATCCTGCATGGGCCCATACAGTTGTAAACACACAATGGTCATTGGTTTCCCTTTAGATTTTGTCATAATCACTCTCTCTGATATTGGCCTACAGCCCTGCATTGTTCTTGCTACTTTCTTTGTCATCATTATTCCAACTCCATTCTTATGTTCCCTACCACCCCAGAAGATCATCACCTGCTTATCTTTATCTATATTCCCAGATTCCGTCCATTTAACTTCTGCAAATTCTAAAATGAGTCTTGACATCTCTTTCATGCAATTGTCCATTTTACCACTCTGGCAGACTGTCCTCACATTCCATGTTCCAAGTTTTGAAGAGTTCTTGTCTGGGTTTGAGATGGTAGCCTTTCTTCCAAGTTTGGTCTGCCCTGGTCATTCACCCGGCTATTCCTACTTCCGCGCAAGTCCTCTTCTTCCCTGTTCCGCTTTACAGTAGACCTCTCCACAGGGGGCCCAGGTCTGCCTACATCACTCCCACTGTTTAAACTAGATTCTATGACTAACTATGGGTGGATACTTGGTGAGTACCCTGACTCCTCCAAGGTGACTGGCCATTTGTCCTCAAGCATCATGACTCTGCCCTAGATGTGTCAAACATTTTGCTGTTGCAACTTCTGAGCCATTGACTCTGAATAGTGAGTTCTTCTGCCTCAGCCGCCAGTCCAGGCTTTGTGCACTTGTAAAGGGTGACACCCCTTGTACAGCATCTTGTGAAGCTGCTGTTCTCCCTCATTAGTCCAACACACAAGGCGAGGTTGCAGGGTGTGCCCGCTGCTGTGCACTACCAGCTCCTTGGCATCATAAGTAAGAGTTACATAGCAGTGGGAGATCAGTGCTCTTTGTCCACACCCATGCTGTCATGGATGTGCAGCTGACAAAGGTACTACTCCTCACATACTACATTATACATCCAAGGGTTAGATTATGAGGAGACTATTACATAAATTAAGCTTGTATTCTCTGGAATATAGAAGGTTACAAGGTTATTTGATTGAGGTTTTCCAGATTTTTAAAAGGAATTGATAGGATATATAGAGGGAACCTTTTTCATTGTGGGGGTGTCTAGGACAAAGGAACATAACCTTCAAATCTGAGTTGACCATTCAGAGAGAACGTAGGAAACACTTCTTCATGCAAAAGGAGGTAAAAGTATAGAACTCTCTCCCACAAAAACCAGTAGATGCTGGGATGGATTTTGTTGTCCCGCCACCAGGGGCAGCAGTGAGTGCAGAAAATGCCAGCCACCCCATAGGGGACCCACGCCCTCACGTCACTGCAATCATGTGGCGGGCGGCCACTTAATATATTGATGGCGGCCGCCCCACCACCCCCAATCATGTGGCGGGGGCAGCATTGGTGATCCCAATGTGTCCCCACAGAGTCTCACTACCGCCTGGAAGATCGGGCCCAGCAATCCCAGCATTGGGCTCCGTGGTGACCACTGCGCTCCGATTCTCCAGCGCCCTCCCCACCCCCCATCACGAAACCCGACATCAGGCTGAGAATAAAATCCAGCCCGCTATTTCAATTCATTAATTTAAATCTGAGGTTAATAGACTTTAGCTTGACAAATGTATAAAAGGATATGGAGCCAAGACAAGTGGATAGAGTAAGATTAGAGATCAGCCATGATCTCACTGAATGGTGGAGCAGACTCAAGGGTCTGAATGGCTTCCTTCTGTACCGGTGTAATATTCATGATCCAGGGATAATGACAATTACACAAGTAGGTGAAATGCATTAGATGAGCCACCTCAGTCCCACGATCAGAACTCCCCCTTTGCTCAGTGTTCGCACTCTCACCTCCGAGTCGCCCGCCCGACAGACATTCTATTTGCTCCTTTTTAACTATTATCTTTTTGTTTCCCCTCTGCGAGTGTCTAAATCGATGCTGGCTGTGATTGCTGTCATTGGAATGCCCTGTCTGAGTTGCCTATCTTCTTTCTCTCAGGGCCTCTGTGCCTGCCTGGTACTCAGTGCTCCTACTACTCAGCACTTATCCAGAGCCCCAACTACCCAGAGTTCTACCCAGCCAATCAGGACGTCTACTGGTTCCTCAAGTTGACCAAAAACATCAGTGTTGATGGTGAGTGTGCATCAGGAAGCTACGCATCGACATCAGGTAAACTGAGTAAACTTTCATGCTTCTCCCTATCACCCACCTGGATATCAGCGCTAGATCAGCACATATATTAAACTGACTTTATAGAGACTGAGAGTACAAAAGCAATGAAGTTATACTAAACATTTATAAATCACTGATAATGTGTCAACAACAACTTATATTTATACCATTCCTTTAATGTAGTGAAATGTCCCAAGGCGCTTGATGGGAGCATGATAAAACAAAATATGACACTGGGGGACAAAAGGAACTATTAGGTCAGATGACCAAAAGTTTGGTCGAAGAGTTCGGTTTTAAGGAAAGCAAGTAGGAGAGGCGGAGAGGTATAGGGAGGGAATCCCAGAGCTTGGGGCCGAGGCAACTGAAGGCATGGCCACCAATGGTGGAGCGATTAAAATCAGAGATGTTCAAGAGGCCAGAATTAGAGGAGGGCAGATATCTCGGAGGGTTGCAGGGCTGAAGGAGATTAGAGAGTTATGGAGGGGCGAGGCCATGGAGGGATTTGGAAACAAGGATGAGAATTTTAAAATCAAGTTGTTGCTTGACTGGGTGTCAATGTAGGTCCGTGAGCACGGGTAATAGGTAAACGGAACTTGGTGCGAGTTAAACATGGGCAGCAGAGTTCTGGATGACCTCAAATTTATGAGAGTATTCTGTTCAATCTGGGCACCACACTTTAGGAAGGATGTCAAGGACTTAGACAGGGTACAGCGGAGGTTTAGCAGTATGGTACCAGTGATGAAAAACTTCAGTTGTCTGGAAAGACTAGGGAAACTAGGATTATTTTCATTAGAGCAGAGAGGGTTAAAAGAAGATTTAATGGAGTTGTTCAAAATTATGAAGGTTTTTGATGGAGTAAACAAGGAGAAATTGTTTTGACTGGCAAAGGGCTGATAACCAGAGACCACAAATTTAAGATAATTGGGAAATGAACCAGACAGAAGACGAGATTGTTTTTACACAGTGTGTTGTTATGATCTGCAATGCACTGCCTGAAAGGATGGTGGAAGCAATCTCAGTAGTAACTTTCATGTACACTTGGAAAGGAAAAACGTGCAGAGCTATGGGGAAATAGCAAAGGTGTGGGTTGGATTTGACAGCTCTATCAAAGAGCCAGCACAGGCACAATGAGGTGAATGGCCTCCTTCTATGCTGTATGATTCTATGGGCTGAATTTAGTCAGCCCTGAAGAAACCCCATCATGGGGGCCAAAAGAGGATGTTGGCTCCACTCTGGAAGGCAGTGGGACCCTGGGGTGGTGTTTTGCTGGCAGCGTCCAATTAACAGGCCAAATGAGGATGGCAGCACGCCCCTAGAGCTGTCAGCCCAATCAGAGGGCCGGCAGCTCAGCAGCCTCAGCGGTGGCACTGCTGATGCTGCAGCATGAGGATGAGGGTTCCTAAATACCGAGGCACCATGAGTTTTTTTGGGGAAGATGGGACCAGGCAGGCAGGCCCTGACAATCAGTGGGAGGATGGTGGGAGGTAATCATGGTGCTCTGGCAGCGAGTTAGGCATTGATGTTGATCAAACATTGTCTTGGATGGTGTGGAGCTTCTTGAGTGTTGTTGGAGCTGCACCCATCCAGGCACCCATCCATAGACACTCCTGACTTGTGCCTTGGTGGGCAGGTTTTGGGGAGTCAGGAGGTAGTTACTCGCCACAGAATTCACAGCCTCTGACCTGCTCTTGTAGCCAAAGTATTTGTAAGGCTAGTCTAGTTCAGTTTCTAGTCAATGGTAACTCCCAGGATGTTGATGGTGGGGGATTCAGTGGTGGTAATGCCCTGGCGGAATCCAAACTCAGCATCGGTGAGCAGGTTATTTTTTGAGTGCCACTTGGTAATGCTGTCAACAACACTTTCCATCAGTTTGCTGATGGTTAAGAGGAGACAGCTTCTTCTTCTTCTTCTTCTTTGGCCTCCTTATCTCGAGAGACAATGGGTAAGTGCCTAGAGGTGGTCAGTGGTTTGTGGAGCAGCGCCTGGAGTGGCTATAAAGGCCAATTCTAGAGCGACAGACTCTTCCACAGGCACTGCAGATAAAATTGGCTGTTGGGGCTGTTACACAGTTGGCTCTCCCCTTGCGCTTCTGTCTTTTTTCCTGCCAACAGCTAAGTCTCTTCGACTCGCCACTCTTTAGCCCCGCCTTTATGGCTGTCCGCCAGCTCTGGCGATCACTGGCAACTGACTCCCACGACTTGTAATCAATGTCACAGGACTTCATGTCGCATTGGCAGATGTCTTTAAAGCAGAGACATGGATGGCTGGTGGGTCTGATACTAGTGACGAGCTCACTGTACAATGTGTCCTTGGGGATCCTGACATCTTCCATGCGGCTCACGTGGCCAAGCCATCTCAAGCGCCGCTGGCTCAGTAGGGTGTATATGCTGGGGATGTTGACCACCTTGAGGACTTCTACGTTGGAGATACGGTCCTGCCACCTGATGCCAAGGATTCTCCGGAGGCAGCGAAGATGGAATGAATTGAGATGTCGCTCTTGGCTGACATACGTTGTCCAGGCCTCACTGCCGCAGAGCAAGCTACTGAGGACACAAGCTTGATACACTCGGACTTTTGTGTTCCGTGTCAGTGCGCCATTTTTCCACACTCCGTTGGCCAGTCTGGACATAGCAGTGGAAGCCTTTCCCATGCACTTGTTGATTTCTGCATCTAGAGACAGGTTACTGGTGATAGTTGAGCCTAGGTAGGTGAACTCTTGAACCACTTCCGGAGCGTGGTCACCGATATTGATGGATGGAGCATTTCTGACATCCTGTCCCATGATGTTCGTTTTCTTGAGGCAGATGGTTCGGCCAAATTCATTGCAGGCAGCCGCAAACCTATCGATGAGTCTCTGCAGACACTCTTCTGCGTGAGATGTTAATGCAGCATCGTCAGCAAAGAGGAGTTCCCTGATGAGGACTTTCCGTACTTTGGTCTTCGCTCTTAGACGGGCAAGGTTGAACAACCTGCCACCAGATCTTGTGTGGAGGAAAATTCCTTCTACTGAAGCCTTGAACGCATGTGAGAGCAGCAGGTTGGGCGGCACAGCGGCGCAGTGATTAGCACCGCAGCCTCACAGCTCCAGTGACCCGGGTTCAATTCTGGGTACTGCCTGTGCGGAGTTTGCAAGTTCTCCCTGTGACCGCGTGCGTTTCCGCCGGGTGCTCCGGTTTCCTCCCACTGCCAAAGACTTGCTGGTGATAGGTAAGTTGGCCATTGTAAATTGCCCCTAGTGTAGGTAGGTGGTAGGGAATATGGGATTACTGTAGGGTTGGTATAAATGGGTGGTTCTTGGTCGGCACATACTCGGTGGGCCGGAGGGCCTGTTTCAGTGTTGTATCTCTAAATAAAATAAATAAAAGATCCCAAACAGTGTAGGTGCGAGAACACAGCCCTGTTTCACACCACTCAGGATAGGAAAGGGGGCTGATGAGGCGCTGCTATGCTGAATTGTGCCTTTCATATTGTCATGGAATGAGGTGATGATACTTAATAGCTTTGGCGGACATTCGATCTTTTCTAGTAGTCTGAAGAGACCACGTCTGCTGACGAGGTTAAAGGCTCTGGTGAGATCAATGAAAGCAACGTAGAAGGATCTGCTTCAGGGTCAATGTTCCTTGCTGCTGCTGTTGGCTGCCCTGCAGCAGAGTCTATGCCATCATCACACATTCCAGTTTGTGACCTCAGACCCTCGAAGTGAGCCTGGAATTGCAACCTCCAGTGGCTCCAGTGCTCCAGCCCAGCAAGGCTTCAGACTCAGATGACTGAGGGTGTCTCTGGGGAGAAGCCTCCTGATGCAGCTCCAGGGTTGAACGATTTCTGCAACAATATGCATAAAACACTTTCTCAGTCATGTTTGTGTTTGTGATGTCCAGCTGCAGTGATCACAGTTGAAGAGTTCCATGTGGAGAAGGGTCACGACTGGGTCAACATTGGAGTCAGGAATCATTTGGACAGCAGGACCGTACAAGAGTCTCTGACCGGGATCCTGAGGCGGGGACAGACATATCGCATTCCCTTTTCCTTTGGTTTCCAAGTCTACATGCATTTCCACTCAGACAACAGTATCCAATTCAAAGGATTCAAGTTCAGTTACAACATTGGTGAGTTTGAGTGTTAGCTGGGTCCCAGTGGTAGCACGTCCTCTGCAGGGTCAGAGGCCATGGGTTTAAGACCCTTGCCAGACACTTGAGCCCCTGATCCAGGCTGATACTCCCAGTTCAGTACTGAGGGAGCGCTGCACTGTTGGAGGTGCCTTATTTCAGTCAAACATTAATCAAAGGCCCCCTCTGCCCTCTCATGAATGTAAAAGATTGCATGGCACTTTACAAAGAACAGGACAGTTCTCCCTAGCATCCTGGACAACATTTATTCCTACATGAAGATTGTGTGTTATATCCCTGCACCCGGATTGGGTGTTATAGACATTACACCCGATTGTATTACAAATATTTACAGCATCGAAACAGGCCATTCAGCCTGAGAGGTCTATGCTAGTCTTTATTCTCCACAGGAACCTCCTGCCATCCTTCTCCATCTAACCCCATTAACATATCCTTCTATTCCTGTCTCCCTCTTCTACTTATGTAACTTCCACTTAAATACATCTATGCTTGTCACCTCAACTACTCCTTCTCGTGGTGAGTTCCACATTCTAACCACTCTCTGGTAAGGAGGTTTCTCCTGAATTCTCTATTGGATTTATTAGTGACTTTATTATATTTGTTGCTCCTAGTTCTGTCTGGAAAATCTTCTTTACATCTACCCTATCATAATCTTATAGATCTCTATCAGACCAACCCTCAGTCTTCCATTTTGTAGAGAAAACAGCCCCAGCCTGTTCAATCTTTTCTGATAGTATAACTTCTCAGTTCTGGTACTATGCTTGCAAATCTTATTTGTACTTGGTGCAGTGCCTCTGTGTGTGTCCTTTTATGGAGACTAGGACTGTTCACAGTACTTCAGACGTGATCCAATCAAAGTTCTAGACATGTTTAACATAACTTCTCTGCTTTTCAATTCTATTCCTCTCGAAATGAACTCAAATGTTATTTATGCATTTTTATGGGGTAGTTAACTTGTGTCATTACTTTTAATGATTTGTGAATGTGTACCCCAGACCCCTTTGTTCCTTTACCCCTTTAGACACTTATTTTTCCTTATTCTTCCTACAAAATTCACTACCTCCCACTTATCTATATTGAAATTAATTTGACAAATTTGTGCCCATCTGCAAGTTTATTATGTTTCCTTGTATTTTGTCACAGTCCTCCTCTGTATTAATTACACCCCAATTTGGTGTCATCCCTGATTTCAAAATCATGCTTCTGATTCCTGAGTCCAAATTGTTCATATAAATGTTGAATATTGGTCCCATCAATGGTCATTGTGGAACACCACTTCCCATCATTTGTCAATCTGAGTGACTATCTTTCACACCTACTCTCTTATTTGCTTGCTATCCATTCTGCTACTTGTCCCAACTCCACATGTTCTGACCTTAGTCAGGAGTCTACTACATGGTACCTTTTGAGGGCTTTTTTGAAATCCAAATATATAATATCTACCACATTACCCTCATCTACCCTTGCTGTTACTTCTTCAAAGAATTCAATAAGGATACCCAGGCATGACCTTCAGTTATTGAATCCATGCAAATGACTTGTTATTATATTTTCAGTTTCTAGATGTTTTTCTATTAAATCTTTAAATAAGGATTCCATTAGCTGTCTTACCACTGACATCAATCTTTATCTTAAGCCTTATTATGCAATGATCACTATTGCCTAGATGATCTCCTGTATGCAATGCTATGGATCGTACACACAGATTGTATACTGAGAACCTGTACAATGATTTTCTGTTATAGACCCTACATCCTGATTGTATGTTATGAATATGACACCCTGATTATATTTCTTTCTCTTTTATCCAAAAAGTTCCCAAGGATCCACGTCATGTCCAAATTGTGAAGCTGACGTCCAGTTCAGTGTTGTTGAGGTGGGAACCATCTGTGACCAAACCCACAGACACCATCACCTACAAGGTGTACTATGGTCTCTACAACAACCAGTCAACCCTGGCAGGCTTTCAGCTGGTAAATGGCAGATGTGATTACAACTTAACAGGTAGGTTCAGGAACCCTAGGCCCTTAAATTATAGCCAGTGAGTCACTGGGTGTCACTAAGAACTGTAATCACAGTCGGTGGGTCACTGGGTGTAACTGAGAACTGTAATCACAATCGGTGAGTCACTGGGTGTAACTGAGAACTGTAATCACAGTCGGTGGGTCACTGGGTGTAACTGAGAACTGTAATCACAGTTGTTGAGTCACTGGGTGTAACTGAGAACTGTAATCACAATCAGTGAGTCACTGGGTGTAACTGAGAACTGTAATCACAGTCGGTGAGTCACTGGGTGTAACTGAGAACTGTAATCACAGTCGGTGAGTCAGTGGGTGTAACTGAGAACTGTAATCACAGTCAGTGAGTCACTGGGTGTCACTGAGAACTGTAATCACAGTCAGTGAATCACTGGGTGTAACTGAGAACTGTAATCACAGTCGGTGAGTCACTGGGTGTAACTGAGAACTGTAATCACAGTCGGTGAGTCACTGGGTGTAACTGAGAACTGGAATCAGTCTGTGAATCGCTGGGTGTAACAGAATTGTAATAACAGTATGTGAGTCGCTGGGTGTAACAGAACAGTAATCACAGTTGGTGAGTCACTGGGTGTAACAGAACTGTAATCACAGTCAGTGAGTCACTGGGTGTAATGGAACTGTAATCACAGTTGGCGAGTCGCTAGGTGTAACTGAGAACTGTAATCACAGTCAATGAGTCATCGGGTATAACCAAGGTTACAGATTCATTCTGATGAAACCAGCAGTCATGAAGAATATCTGGTCAGTCCCTCAGCCTGGGCTGGAATGGGTGTTGTAAATTGAAGGAAGAGCCTTCTGACATAATGTGTGTTCGAATGCTGGACTGTCCCTCTCTTACTAGGAGAATTGAGGGAAGGTGGGGATGTGAGAGGGAAAATGGGATTAATGTAGGATTAGTATAAATGGGTGGTTGATGTTGGGCGCGGACTCGTTGGGCCGAAGGGCCTGTTTCGGTGCTGTATCTCTCTATGACTCTATAACTCTATAACTGCAGCCACACTTTCTGTCCATTCACAGGGCTGAGAGATTCCACCTCATATTTTGCTTACGTCGTCGAGCTATTGCATTGTGGGCAAGAGGACACCGGCCGTATGGTCAATTTCACCACTAGAAGCAGTAAGTACGGGGCCTAATCTAACCAGGCCCTGGTTACTGAGGGGGGGAGAGAAGCCAAGGACGTTGCTGATATTTCTATATATTTTTATATCACAGGTCATATTCAGTCTCAGAGCTCAGAGATTGTCCAGGAACATCACCAATGGCAATAGGTTGACCAATCACCATAATGGTGAATCTGACCTTTGGCCTAGTCCTGATTCAGCACTTTGCCCTCTGACCTTTGAGGCAGGTCAAGGCTGGGTTTAAAGGGTTGATAAGGCCTTGTACAGTCACCAGTGTGTCAGGAACTTAGAACAGGATGAAATGGGGATGAATCACACTCTGCATAGAGATAACACTGGGCAGACAGTAAAGCTGGTGTCTGTGTTGAGGGAGCTACTGCTCTGGGCTTCATGATAATGAACACTGAACTCATTTCAATTAAACTGGTTAAAACAACACTAAAAGAAATTCAGTACAAACACAGCCGCACATGCACTTGCTCCATGAACTCTGTCTGACTATTTACTCTGAAGGAACTTTGACACTCGGGGTCTCTTCCCTCCTTTAGGCACAAGTTCAATGGTCACACTGTTCCTGCACCTACCAGCTTCCAGCCCAGATGAAGGATGAACCCTTGGTCTCTCAGACCTGTGAGGAGTGAGAGTGGAAAGAGGTTCTAGCAGTTTGAACTGGGGCAGACACTAAAGTCCACCCAATAGACAATCGCACTCAAAGAGGCCACAGAAAGGCTGGAGTGGGAGCTGGAAATGAAATGTCACAGTGTCTGGTAGAGGTGCCCAGAGGTAGTGGCCTAACTACATGATGAGACTACATACAGTACAAATACACTACGGCAGATTTTGAAAGGGTTGGGAGATGATACGGACGCAATTTACAAATTGTAATTGTGGAGGTTGTCTCCAGAACCTGATGCCTCCGGGACAGTCTGCAATTTTCAATGTGAAGCCATGGGGGTGGGAGGGGGAGGGGCTCGTCCCCAAATAAGGTGCCATTAAGGGGGCGGAGGAATCCGGTGAGCCCAACCAATCTGGTGCACGGGGCTAACTTTGTTGTTTGAACAAGAAATGTTTTCAGCCCACGGGGATCTTGTGCCAGGTACCACACAAGCCTTTTTCTTTACTATGGAACGGCTGCCTCACCTGTTCATTCTGCTGGCCCTCTGAGCAGCTGTCTGCTGTGCTTGGCAAGGCAGCAACTGGTCACTTCATGAGTGCCACCTGCCTTTGCCTCTGGCACCGAAGATGGCAACACAGCTGAGGCGCAGGATCAAGACCCAGAAATCATCTGGGCATCGGGTTCCTGGCCCCATTTTGAAAATCCAGCCCTCTATCTAACCTGTTATTGTTTCTTTAGGGAGCTTTACTCTGTATCTAAACCCATGCCATACCTGTCCTGGGAGTGTTTGATGGGATAGTGTAGGGGGAGCTTTACTCTGTATCTAACTCCGTTTTTGGGGGGGGGGGCGGGGGGGGTTCTTTTTCTCATTTTCTTTTTTTTTTAAAACAAAGAAATAAAACAAAACTTAAATTATAATTCCATTTTCGGCATCATTTTCGGTGCCCACCAGTTGCGGAAGGCCTCAAGCGTACCGGCGGACACCGCATGCGCCTTCTCCAGGGATACCCGGACATGAACGTAAGCTCAGAAGAGAGGCAGGCAATCAGGGACGATGGACCGCCCCCCCACCCCCCCCGCCCTGACGGCCTGCAGCCTGGAGCTGTGAATTGCCACCTTGGCCAGGCCCAGGAGCAGACCGACGAGGAGATCCTCCTCCTGGCACACGCCTCTCCACACCGGGTGCCCAAAGATCAGGAGCATGGGGCTGAAATGCAGCCAAAACTTGAGGAGCAGCCCCTTTAAATATGTAAACTGAGGCTGCAAACTTGCACACTCTACATATACATGGAACACAGACTCGTCCAAACCACAGAAATTACAGGCGGCCTGGGAGCCCGTGAACCTGCTTTGAATTCTATTGCATGGGACTGCCCTGTGCAGCACCCTCCACCCCAAGTCCCCGATGTAAAGGGAGAGGACACCCATGTAGAGAGACCTCCACTGGGGTTTCTCCTTGCCGCCAGATGGCAACACGGACCGCCAGGGCATGTCCGGCCGGCTGACAAGGGCGAAGAAGTGGAGAGTGTGCAGGAGCAGCCCGTGCAGGAAACCCCTCTGCGCCAATTGGAATGGCACGGAGAGCATTTCCGAAATGCGGCTCAGGTTGTGCAGGACCGGCTCCCGGGGAGAACAGTCAGCCTGGGCCTGATCCCAGCCATGGGGCAAGTGGTTTCCCCGAGATCGGGCCTTGGGTTGAGCTCAGGCTCGGGTTGTGTCATGGTGTCCAGGGACGCGCCTCTCAGTGTTTATTTTTCCTCTGCGCCTTTTTTCCACTCGGACGGGCACTTCCTTCCCCGCCGGAGGCCGTGAAAACCACAGCCTCCGGAACCAACTGAGCGTTGTCTGTTGGATGTTTGGGGAGAGTGTGAGGACGTGCAGTGGCGCCGAGCTGGAGTTGGCGGATGGGAGGTTGGGGTAGTTCTTACGAATGTGCCCCACCCCCTTGCAGACATGGCACCGAGCCCCATCCGAGGTCCAGAAGACACGGTAGGCCGTCCCCTGGAACTTCACATTGAAGTGGCCCTCCAAGACCTCCTCCCGCACCAGCTGCATAAATACCTGGCAGCGGAAGGAGTAGACATGCCGGAGGCTGTTTTCCCAAAGACCGAGCGGGATTGGGGTGATCCCCAACCTCACCTCCCCCAGATGGTGCAGATGGTGGAGGAGGAGCTCACTGGGAATGAAGGGCGTGACGTTGGACAACATTATCCGCTGTGTGGTAGCCCCCAGAGGGTCCACCGGCAGGAAGGTCCTCCCCCACAGTGAGGCCCTCACTCAGGGCCAGGGACACCATCCACTCGGTCTTCAGGAAGAACACAGTCTTCACGTACATTTTCGAGGCTGCAACAATGGCCGAGGGGCCGACAACCTCAGCCATTGCCTTCACGCAAGCCTTAATTGACATGTTGGGGTGGGCATAGCTCTTCACCCCATGACTAGAAGTGATCAGCTCGGATGGTGACGGGGCCACATGGGCTGGGCTGCCGCAGAGGCGACAGCTGCATAGGTGTTAGAGGGCCCCGCCACAGGCACAGATGGACTCGCCATGGGTCAAGAGTTAAACACCACCCCAATTGTAGGGGTCAAATAAAGCAAAATAATAAATAAATATATAATAAGTTGGGAGAGAGGCAGAGGGTGACTGAAGAGGAAAAGGGAGACAGGGAGTGCTGACCGAGGTGGTATGACAGATAACAGTTCAATCAAGCAGTCCTTTACAAACTCTTCTGGTCTTCCGACTGTGGAGAGGTGTCTTCACCTGGGTCAGCTGAAAGCTGCCTCGGCACTATCTGTCTTCTGCTTTCTTCTTAGCCAGGCAGCTTCAGCTGACCAAGGCTGGGCTATTGGGGTGGGGAGGGAGCTTCCTTGTATATTTAGTGCAACTGCACAGCTCCCTGCTAAATTGTACAGGCCCCACCCCTTGTTCTTCTGGCCTCTCCCACCTCTCCCAACAGTCCAAATCAAATACAAGTCTGGTACTCGACACCCACCTCGAAACACAGTCTTTTCCTCCTCTGTCGCAAAAGTTTTCCAAAATGTTGCAGTTCTCTCCTCAGCTCTCCCTCTCCAGCAGGACCTCCAGCAACTGACTGCAGCACTGTCAGCTGCACCTTGTTGAGGCACTCAGCATTTCCCAATCAGAGAGCAGCCAACCCCGTTTTTTTTTCTCGTTTTTTTTGTAGAGGAAGCTTTACTCTGTATCTAACCCGTTTTTTAAAATTAAACCCCGTGCTGTACCTGGCCTGGGAGTGTTTGATGGGACAGTGTAGAGGGAGCTTTACTCTGTATCTAACCCGTTTTTTTAAATTAAACCCCGTGCTGTACCTGGCCTGGGAGTGTTTGATGGGACAGTGTAGAGGGAGCTTTACTCTTTATCTAACCCATTTTTTTGTTTCTAACCCCTTTTTTGTTTAGGGAGCTTTACTCTGTATCTAACCCTGTTTTTTTTTTCTTTTATGTCGAGGGCTCCTTTATTCCTCAGGCCCCCTTAAGATAGATTTTTTGAAAATAACTTTATTAAAATCAAATAAATAAACAAAAATCTCAAATTAAAATGCCATTCTCAGCGTCGATGATGCACTCCAGTCCCTGCGGTGCCCACCGGTCGCGGAAGGCCTCAAGCGTACAGGCAGACGCCGCATGCTCCTTCTCCAGGGACACCCGGGCGTGAACGTAACCACAGAAGAGGGGCAGGAAATCAGGGAGGATGGACCCCACCCCCACAACAGCCCGCAGCCTGGACCTGTAAATTGCCACCTTGGCCAGGCCCAGGAGCAGACCGACGAGGAGATCCTCCTCCCGGCACATGCCTCTCCGCACCGGGTGCCCAAAGATCAGGTGCGTGGGGCTGAAGTGCAGCCAAGACTTGAGGAGCAACCCCTTCAAATACTCAAAGAGGGACTGCAACCTCACACACTCCATATATACGTGAAACACGGACTCGTCCAGGCCGCAGAAATTACAGACGGCCTGGGAGCCCGTGAACCTGCTTAAAAGTCTATTGCACGGGACTGCCCTGTGCAGCACCCTCCACCCCAGGTCTCCGATGTAAAGGGGGAGGACATCCGCTTAGAGAGACCTCTATCGGGGTTTCCCCTCGCCGCCAGATGGCAACGCGGACCGCCAGGGCATGTCCGTCCGGCTGACGAGAGCGGGGAAGTGGAGAGTGTGCAGCAGCAGCCCGCACAGGAAACCCCTCCGTGCCAATTGGAATGGCACAGAGGGCATTTCCGAGAGGCGGCTCCCGATGAGGGTTTCAGGGCCTGGGTCCGATGAACAGTTCCGGCCAAGTGGGGTTTAGCTCGGCCGAGAGTGCTCCGCACTCCCGAGCCCCCTCGCCACCCGCAGCGAGGGGTGTCCCGGGGGCTTCAGCTACTCCTCCGCCCGCTTGTCCGTCCCTGGAGTCAGCCGCCCGGACATCCGAGGTGCCATCCTCAGCCAGCGGGGGAGCGCCCTGACTGGAGGCGACCATGTTCCAGACTCGGAATAGATCCTAGTAAAAGACAGGCAACTCCCTCAGAGAGGCGCGGCTAACGGTCTCCGCCGGGAGCTGCGTGTCGTCTTGAAGGCAGTGACACTGGCAGAAAAAAAACGTCGCCAGCGCACATCATCTGGGAGGACGCTCGCATACGGGTATCTCTGCAGGGTCCGAAGGCGGAGAGTCGCAGCCTGGGTACGGACGCATACCAGCGACTGGCCGCCCTCCTCGATCGGGAGACTCAGGACCGTGGCAGAGACCCAGTGTTTCCTCTTTCCCCAGAAGAAATCAAAGGGTTTCTTCTGGATCTTGGTGGCGAATGCAGGGGGCGGGGCCAAAGTGACCAACCGGCACCACAACATGGAGGCCACCAGTTGGTTTATGACCAGCGCTCGGCCCCTGTAGGAAAGCACTTGGAGCAGTCCTGTCCAGCCGAGTGTTGACTTTCGCCTCCAACTCCTGCCAGTTTGCCGGCCAGGCTTCCTCAGCGGGACTAAGGTGGACTCCCAGATAGAGGATGTGCGTGGTGCTCCACGCAAAAGGTGTCATCTCCTCCGGCAGGGAGTCCACCCGCCACTGACCCACCAGGAGTCCGGAACATTTCTCCCAATTTATCCTCGCAGAGGACACGGCAGAAAAGGCCTGCTGGCTGTCGCGCATCCTCCGCAAGTCAACGGGATCTGTGACCGCGAGGAGCACATCGTCAGCATAATTCAAGAGGACGACCCGCATGGCCGGCTCGCGCAGAGCCAATCCCGTTAACCTCCTGCAAAGCAGGCACAGGAACGGCTCCATGCAGATGGTGTACAATTTGCCGGACATGGGGCATCCCTGACGCACTCCTCTTCCAAAGCGAAGGGGCGCCGTCAAGGACCCGTTAACCTTGACCAGACACTCTACGGCAGCATATAAAAGTTGGACCCGGACCACAAAATGCGGCCCGAGGCCGAAAGCGCGCAGAGTCCCGAAAAGGTATTCATGATCCATCCTGTCGAACGCTTTCTCCTGATCGAGGGAGAGAAAGGCGACCGACAGACCAATCCTCTGGAAAAGATGGATCAGGTCCCGGACCAGGTGAATGTTGTCCTGGATGGATCGGCCCGGGACCGTGTAGGACTGGTCGGGGTGGATCAAATCGGCCAGCATGGAGCCCAGGCGGGTAGACATAGCCCAGGCAAAGATCTTGTAATCCGTGCTAAGGAGGGAGACCAGATGCCAGTTTTTATGCAGGCAGAGATCGCCCCTCTTCGGCAGCAGGATGATGACCGCCCTGCATCACAAAAGGGGCATCTCCCCGGTCGCCAAGCTTTCCCCCAGAACCCGCGCACAATCGTCCCCCAGGACGTTCTAGAACGCTCTGAGGAACTCCAAGGTCAGCCCGTCCAGCCCCAGGGATTTGCCCCTCGAGAGCTGGTGAAGAGCGTTGGTCAGCTCCGCCAACATGAACGGAGCCTCCAATCCTTCGATGCCCTCCAGGCTGACCTGTGGCAGGTCCTCCCACAGAACTCAGTGCGCATCCTCGCTGGACGGATCCAGAGAGAACAACACACTGTAATAAGCAGGGACCAAGAGGCCCATTCCCTCCAGATCCGTGATGGAGGATCCGTTGTCGGCCAGCAGCTCGATGAGCTGCTTACCAACCCCCACCCCCGCCATTTTTCCAGCAAGTAGAAGAAAGGTGAGGCGCGATCCAAATCTTCCTGGATCTGGATCCACGACCTCACATACACGCCTCAGGACCCTATGATCTGCAGATCCCCCAGCGCGCCCTTCTTCTCTTTGTATGCCTGCCACAGGGCCGGGTTCTCGACGACATGACCAAGGCGCGACTCCAAGTTGAGCACCTCCCGCCTTAGGCGCCTGATCTCGGCTTCCCGCCTCTTGGTCGACCCCTTCGCGTACTCCTGACAGAAGACACGGATGTGAGTCTTGCCCACATCCCACCATAGCCTCAAGGAGGGGAAGCCCCCGTGCTTCTTTCTCTAATCGGCTCAGAATCAACGGACCGAGTCCAGGAATCGCTCGTCCTCCAGCAGACGGTTGTTGAGGTGCCAGTACGTGGACCCCACCCACGTGTGGAGCGGAATGAACTCCGCCCACACCAGGTGGTGGTCCAAGCACGGCACCAGCAGCATGGAGGCCGCCGAGACGCTGGAGACGTATGCCTGCGAAACGTAGAGGCGGTTGATTCAGGACCCTCCTCCTCCAGACCTCCACGTGAAGGCGCTGGAGTTGGGATGGAGATTCCGCCAGACGTCCACCAAGTTGAGGGAGCTGATCAGTCCCTTCAACGTCTCCACCGACGCTTGGCCGCGCTGGGGACCGGAGCGATCCCCCACCTCGAGGGTACAGTTAAAATCCCCCCCAAAGATGATGAACTCGCCGCTATCGATGGAGCTCAAGAGTGCAGACACTTCTTCAAAGAAGCGCACTTGCAACGCGCCGGACCTGGCCGCGTACACATTCACAAGGTCGAGTGACATGCGACCCAGGCGAACGGCGAGATGGAGCAAGCGGCCCGGCACTAGCTCCTTGACACCAAAGGCTGAAAAGTCGGGGCCAACAAGATAGCCATCCCACTGGAGATAGGGGTGAGGTGACTCATGTAGACCCCACCCTGCCACTCCAGGAACCAGGTGGCTTCGTCTCCCGGAACAGTGTGGGTTTCCTGCAGAAAGCTCACCGCGTATCTCCCTTCCCTGAGGACTGAGAGATTGTGAAATCTGCAGTGAGCCCCCCTGCTGCCATTGATGTTGAGGCTGGCTATGGTTATCTTCATGTCAAAGGTACTTAAAAACCATCACCAACACCTCACTGTGAGGAGGGAGTGGAGGTGCACCTGGCCTTCCACTCCCCCAGCAACCCATTGAGGAACGCAAAAAATCGGCGCTTCTCATCCAGTTTCATGCCCGCTCCCTTCCATGCTTTCTTGAGGGCGCCACGGATGGATTGAATGATC
Source organism: Heterodontus francisci (assembly GCF_036365525.1). Classification (NCBI taxonomy): domain Eukaryota; kingdom Metazoa; phylum Chordata; class Chondrichthyes; order Heterodontiformes; family Heterodontidae; genus Heterodontus; species Heterodontus francisci. The sequence goes on from NC_090395.1 coordinate 21,866,029, forward strand.
ACCGCCAGATTCGACCAATGGCCGATGGCCAGCTGAACTTTATTGCAGCAACCCCTGCAAGCCGCAAGGAAATCCCGGAGTTCCGCTGAGGGATGAGAGGAGACTCGGTGGGAGGCACCTCACTGGCGATGGAATCAAGATTGTCCTGCGTGTCCCACACTAAGTCCCCATCCTCCTCCGGGTCGTCAGCGCCAGCGGCCGACACACCCACCACAAACTGTGGGGCGGACGTCCCGGCTGTGCCAGCTGGTCCCGCCTCCGTCACGATCCCACCCCTAGGATCAATGGCAGAGGAGTCCTTTCTGGGTTCTAGAATGGAACTGGAGCCTGTGAGTACCAGCGGTTCAGGACCCCCTCCCCCTCCGTCCCCAGGCCAATGAGTGGTCCGGGGAGATGGAAGTGCCCGACTCCGGAAATCTAGCCGGAGCCGGGACCAGAGGCAGAGAGAGGAGGGCATCTCCTGCCCCGCCCACACCCATAGACCCAGAAGTTGGGGCAAAATTTGCAATTATAACCAGGTTGGGTGTCTCCTGGTTGGTGGTGGATTTTGGCACCCGACCCAGTGGCAGACTGGGAGGCTTCTTCAGGAGCATCCCCAGGCACCCCCGCCACAAGTAGGGCTCCACTTGATCCCACAGGAGGGGCTGCATGTAAAGGGGCCTCCCCCTCCACTCCATCCTGAGGAATAGGGAGCTCCTGCCCAGACTTTGCAGCCTTGATGTTGGTGGTGGCAGGGGGAACATGGAGACCTTAACCAGGAGACAGCTCCCCTCCAACAGATGGGCCCTGCATCTTAGGGCCCTGATTTACCTCCGTGGAGGGGTGCCTTCTCCTCTTTTTCCCACTAGGGCGCAGAGGCTCAGAGACCTCCATGTCTTCACACCCACCTTTTGCCTGGTCACTCTGGGCCTGAGCCCAGCCCTGGAGCAGGTGGATTCCCCAGGAGCGGGCCTTGGGCTGAGTTCAGGCTCGAGTTGTGCCACAGTGTCCAGGGGACACGCCTCTCGATGTTTATTTTTCCTCCGCGCCTTCCTTCCACTTGGACGGGCACCCCCGTCCCCACTGGAGGCCGTGAAAACCTCAGCCTCTGGCACCAACTGAACGGTATCTGGTGGAGGTGTAGGGGGGGTGGGAGGAGGTGCAGCTGCGCCACTCTGGGCTGCCGTGGTGGAGTTGGCAGCCGGGAGGTTGGGGCAGTTCTTACGAACATGCTCCACCCCCTTGCAGACATGGCACTGTGCCCCGTCCAAGGTCCAGAAGATGCGGTAGGCCGTCCCCTGGAACTCTACATTAAAATGGCCATCTGTGACCTCCTCCCATGCCAGCTGCATGAAGAGCTGGCAGCGAAAGGAGTACACATGCCGGAGGCTGTTATCCCAAAGAACGAGCAGGACAGGGGTGAGCCCTGTCTTTACTTCCCCCAGATGGTGCAGGTGGGGAAGGAGGAGCTCACCAGGAATGAAGGGCGGGACACTTGACAAAATGATTCGTTGTGCAGTGGCCTCCAGGGAGTCCACTGGCAGAAAGGTCCCGCCCATGGTAAGCCCCTTGCTCAGGGCCAGGGACTCCACCCACTCGGTCTTCAGGAATAACACAGCCTTCCCGTACATTTTAGAGGCAGCAAGAATGGCTGAAGGGCCAACAACCTCAGCCATTGCTTTCATGCATGCCTCTATCGTCATGTTCGGTAGATGTAGTTCTTGACCCCATGCGTAGATGTGAAAAGTGCAAACGGTGATGGGGCAAAGGTGCAGCTGCAGCAGCACATGTACAGGAGGGCCCCACCACCGGTGAAGGAGGGCTTGCCATGGGGTCTAAGAGACACGTCCACTGCTAAGAAACAAAGCAAATTTACACAATTGAAACATTAAAAAAAAACTTTAAACAAAGTGGTGTGGGAGTAGAGGAGGATAGGGTAGGAAAGAAAAGGAAAAGGGGAGGATAGGTGACTGAGAGGAGGAAGGGGAGAAAGGCTGAAAAGCATGTTTGTTCCAACTGCCAGTTGGAGCACCTTTATAACAATTAGTCCAAAATTATTTGTTGTCTTCCAGTTGGGGGAGGCTTCTTCGCCCGGGACGGCTAGAGCCGCCTGGCACTCTCCTCTACTGATTTTCACAAAAAGTCTTCACCCGGGCAACTCCAGTGGTCCCGAGCAGGCAGTTGGGGTGGGGAGGAAGCTCCCTGTGTGCAAGCACCAATACAAATACCAGGGCCCCCTACCGGATTTGGCAGCCCCACCTCTGAGTTTTCCAGCCTCTTATTCCTCCCCTAAACAGTTCAAACTTAGAGCCTATCAGGTGCTGTGCCACCCACCTCTCCAAAACAATTGCAGCCTTTCTTGATGGATTCACTTATTTGGTTTCACTCCACTCCGCAGTCTCCTCTCTCCAAGTTGTGCAGTCTCCTCTCTCCAATTAATGCAGTCTCCTCCCTCCACTCTGCAGTCTCCTGTCTCAAGTTACTGCAGTCTCCTCTCTCCAATTACTGCAGTCTCCTCTCTCCAAATACTGCAGTCTCCTCTCTCCAATTACTGCAGTCTCCTCTCTCCAGTTACTGCAGTCTCCTCTCTCCAGTTACTGCAGTCTCCTCTCTCCAATTACTGCAGTCTCCTCTCTCCAGTTACTGCAGTCTCCTCTCTCCAGTTACTGCAGTCTCCTCTCTCCACTCTGCAACCTCCCCTCTCCAGTTACTGCAGTCTTCGCTCTCCAGTTACTGCAGTCTCCTCTCTCCAATTACTGCAGTCTCCTCTCTCCAATTACTGCAGTCTCCTCTCTCCAGTTACTGCATTCACCTCTCTCCAGTTACTGCAGTCTCCTCTCTCCAATTTGTGCAGCCTCCTCTCTCCAATTACTGCAGTCTCCTCTCTCCACTCTGCAGTCTCCTCTCTCCAGTTACTGCAGTCTCCTCTCTCCAGTTACTGCATTCTCCTCTCTCCAGTTACTGCAGTCTCCTCTCTCCAATTTGTGCAGTCTCCTCTCTCCAATTACTGCAGTCTCCTCCCTCCACTCTGCAGTCTCCTCTCTCCAGTTACTGCATTCTCCTCTCTCCAGTTACTGCAGTCTCCTCTCTCCAATTTGTGCAGTCTCCTCTCTCCAATTACTGCAGTCTCCTCCCTCCACTCTGCAGTCTCCTCTCTCCAGTTACTGCAGTCTCCTCTCTCCAATCTGCAGTCTCCTCTCTCCAATTACTGCAGTAACCTCTCTCCAGTCTGCAGTCTCCTCTCTCCAATTACTGCAGTCTCCACTCTCCACTCTGCAGTCTCCACTCCCAGTTATTGCAGTCTCCTCTCTCCACTCTGCAGTCTCCTCTCTCCACTCTGCAGTCTCATCTCCCAGTTACTGCAGTCTCCTCTCTCCAATTACTGCAGTCTCCTCTCTCCAATTACTGCAGTCTCCTCTCTCCACTCTGCAGTTTCCACTCTCCAGTTACTGCAGTTTCCTCTCTCCACTCTGCAGTCTCCTCTCTCCACTCTGCAGTCTCCTCTCTCCGGTTACTGCAGTCTCCTCTCTCCAATTTGTGCAGTCTCCTCTCTCCAATTACTGCAGTCTCCTCCCTCCACTCTGCAGTCTCCTCTCTCCAGTTACTGCAGTCTCCTCTCACCAATCTGCAGTCTCCTCTCTCCAATTACTGCAGTCACCTCTCTCCAGTCTGCAGTCTGCTCTCTCCAATTACTGCAGTCTCCTCTCTCCACTCTGCAGTCTCCTCTCACAGTTACTGCAGTTTCCTCTCTCCAATTACTGCAGTCACCTCTTTCCAATTACTGCAGTCTCCTCTCTCCATTCTGCAGTCTCCTCTCTCCAATTACTGCAGTCACCTCTCTCCACTCTGCAGTCTCCTCTCTCCACTCTGCATTCTCCTCTCCCAGTTATTGCAGTCTCCTCTCTCCACTCTGCAGTCTCCTCTCTCCACTCTGCAGTCTCCTCTCTCCACTCTGCAGTCTCCTCTCTCCAATTACTGCAGTCACCTCTCTCCACTCTGCAGTCTCCTCTCTCCACTCTGCATTCTCCTCTCCCAGTTATTGCAGTCTCCTCTCTCCACTCTGCAGTCTCCTCTCTCCACTCTGCAGTCTCCTCTCCCAGTTACTGCAGTCTCCTCTCTCCAATTACTGCAGTTTCCTCTCTCCACTCTGCAGTCTCCTCTCTCCAGTTACTGCATTCTCCTGCCTCCAGTTACTGCAGTCTCCTCTCTCCAATATGTGCAGTCTCCTCTCTCCAATTACTGCAGTCACCTCTCTCCACTCTGCAGTCTCCTCTCTCCACTCTGCAGTCTCCACTCCCAGTTATTGCAGTCTCCTCTCTCCACTCTGCAGTCTCCTCTCTCCACTCTGCAGTCTCCTCTCCCAGTTACTGCAGTCTCCTCTCTCCAATTACTGCAGTTTCCTCTCTCCACTCTGCAGTCTCAGCTCTCCAGTTACTGCATTCTCCTGTCTCCAGTTACTGCAGTCTCCTCTCTCCAATTTGTGAAGTCTCCTCTCTCCAATTACTGCAGTCACCTCTCTCCACTCTGCAGTCTCCTCTCTCCAGTTACTGCAGTCTCCTCTCTCCAGTTACTGCAGTCTCCGGTCTCCAATTACTGCAGTCTCCTCTCTCCAATTACTGCAGTTAAGTCTCTCCACTCTGTAGTCTCCTCTCTCCAGTTACTAGAGTCTCCTCTCTCCAGTTAATGGAGTCTCCTCTCTCCAGTTACTGCAGTCTCCTCTCTCCAATTACTACAGTCTCCTCTCTCCAATTACTGCAGTCTCCTCTCTCCAATTACTGCAGTTTCCTCTCTCCACTCTGCAGTTTCCACTCTCCAGTTACTGCAGTTTCCTCTCTCCACTCTGCAGTCTCCTCTCTCCACTCTGCAGTCTCCTCTCTCCAGTTACTGTAGTCTCCTCTCTCCAGTTACTGCAGTCACCTCTCTCCACTCTGCAGTCTCCTCTCTCCAATAACTGCAGTCTCCTCTTTCCACTCTGCAGTCTCCTCTCTCCAGTTACTGCAGTCTCCTCTCTCCAGTTACTGCAGTCTCCACTCTCCAATTACTGCAGTCTCCTCTCTCCAGTTACTGCAGTCTCCTCTCTCCACGCTGCAGTTTCCTCTCTCCAATTACTGCAGTCTCCTCTCTCCAGTTACTGCAGTCTCCTCTCTCCACTCTGCAGTCTCCTCTCTCCAATTACTGCAGTCTCCTCTCTCCACGCTGCAGTTTCCTCTCTCCAATTACTGCAGTTTCCTCTCTCCAGTTACTGCAGTCTCCTCTCTCCATTCTGCAGTCTCCTCTCTCCAGTTACTGCAGTCTCCTCTCTCCAATTACTGCAGTCTCCTCTCTCCAGTTAAAGCAGTCTCCTATCTCCACTCTTCAGTTTCCTCTCTCCAATTACTGCAGTCTCCTCTCTCCACTCTGCAGCCTCCTCTCTCCAGTTGCTGCAGTCTCCTCTCTCCAGTTACTGCAGTCTCCTCTCTCCAGTTACTGCAGTCTCCTCTTTCCACTCTGCAGCCTCCTCTCTCCAGTTATTGCAGTCTCCTCTCTCCAGTTACTGCGGTCTCCTCTCTCCACTCTGCAGTTTCCTTGTTCCAATTACTGCAGGCTCCTCTCTCCGCTCTGCAGTCTCCTCTCTCCACTCTGCAGCCTCCTCTCTCCAGTTACTGCAGTCTCCTCTCTCCAGTTTCTGCAGTCTCCTCTCTCCACTCTGCAGTCTACTCTCTCCACTCTGCAGCCTCCTCTCTCCAGTTACTGCAGTCACCTCTCTCCACTCTGCAGTCTCCTCTCTCCACTCTGCAGTCTCCTCTCTCCAGTTTACTGCAGTCTCCTCTCTCCAGTTACTGCAGTCTCCTCTCTCCAATTACTGCAGACACCTCTCTCCAATTACTGCAGTCTCCTCTCTCCAATTACTGCAGTCACCTCTCTCCAGTCTGCAGTCTCCTCTCTCCACTCTGCACTCTCCTCTCCAGTTACTGCAGTCTCCTCTTTCCAATTACTGCAGTCTCCTCTCTCCACTCTGCAGTCTCCTCTCTCCAATTACTGCAGTCACCTCTCTCCACTCTGCAGTCTCCTCTCTCCACTCTGCAGTCTCCTCTCCCAGTTAATACAGTCTCCTCTCTCCACTCTGCAGTCTCCTCCCTCCATTCTGCAGTCTCCTCTCCCAGTTACTGCAGTCTCCTCTCTCCAATTACTGCAGTCACCTCTTTCCAATTACTGCAGTCTCCTCTCTCCACTCTGCAGTCTCCTCTCTCCAATTACTGCAGTCACCTCTCTCCTCTCTGCAGTTTCCTCTCTCCACTCTGCAGTCTCCTCTCTCCAGTTACTGCATTCTCCTGTCTCCAGTTACTGCAGTCTCCTCTCTCGAATTTGTGCAGTCTCCTCTCTCCAATTACTGCAGTCACCTCTCTCCACTCTGCAGTCTCCTCTCTCCACTCTGCAGTCTCCTCTCCCAGTTACTGCAGTCTCCTCTCTCCAATTACTGCAGTTTCCTCTCTCCACTCTGCAGTCTCCTCTCTCCAGTTACTGCAGTCTCCTCTCTCCAGTTTCTGCAGTCTCCTCTCTCCACTCTGCAGTCTCCTCTCTCCACTCTGCAGCCTCCTCTCTCCAGTTACTGCAGTCACCTCTCTCCACTCTGCAGTCTCCTCTCTCCACTCTGCAGTCTCCTCTCTCCAGTTTACTGCAGTCTCCTCTCTCCAGTTACTGCAGTCTCCTCTCTCCAATTACTGCAGACACCTCTCTCCAATTACTGCAGTCTCCTCTCCCCAATTACTGCAGTCACCTCTCTCCAGTCTGCAGTCTCCTCTCTCCACTCTGCACTCTCCTCTCCAGTTACTGCAGTCTCCTCTTTCCAATTACTGCAGTCTCCTCTCTCCACTCTGCAGTCTCCTCTCTCCAATTACTGCAGTCACCTCTCTCCACTCTGCAGTCTCCTCTCTCCACTCTGCAGTCTCCTCTCCCAGTTACTGCAGTCTCCTCTCTCCACTCTGCAGTCTCCTCTCTCCAGTTACTGCAGTCTCCTCTCTCCAATTACTGCACTCTCCTCTCTCCAATTACTGCAGTCTCTTCTCTCCAGTTACTGCATTCACCTCTCTCCAGTTACTGCAGTCTCCTCTCTCCAATTTGTGCAGTCTCCTCTCTCCAGTTACTGCAGTCTCCTCTCTCCAGTTACTGCATTCTCCTCTCTCCAGTTACTGCAGTCTCCTCTCTCCAATTTGTGCAGTCTCCTCTCTCCAATTACTGCAGTCTCCTCCCTCCAGTCTGCAGTCTCCTCTCTCCAGTTACTGCATTCTCCTCTCTCCAGTTACTGCAGTCTCCTCTCTCCAATTTGTGCAGTCTCCTCTCTCCAATTACTGCAGTCTCCTCCCTCCGCTCTGCAGTCTCCTCTCTCCAGTTACTGAAGTCTCCTCTCTCCAATCTGCAGTCTCCTCTCTCCAATCTGCAGTCTCCTCTCTCCAATTACTGCAGTCACCTCTCTCCAGTCTGCAGTCTCATCTCTCCAATTACTGCAGTCTCCTCTCTCCACTCTGCAGTCTCCTCTCACAGTTACTGCAGTTTCCTCTCCCCAATTACTGCCGTCACCTCTTTCCAATTACTGCAGTCTCCTCTCTCCATTCTGCAGTCTCCTCTCTCCAATTACTGCAGTCAACTCTCTCCACTCTGCAGTCTCCTCTCTCCACTCTGCATTCTCCTCTCCCAGTTATTGCAGTCTCCTCTCTCCACTCTGCAGTCTCCTCTCTCCACTCTGCAGTCTCCTCTCTCCAATTACTGCAGTCACCTCTCTCCACTCTGCAGTCTCCTCTCTCCACTCTGCATTCTCCTCTCCCAGTTATTGCAGTCTCCTCTCTCCACTCTGCAGTCTCCTCGCTCCACTCTGCAGTCTCCTCTCCCAGTTACTGCAGTCTCCTCTCTCCAATTACTGCAGTTTCCTCTCTCCACTCTGCAGTCTCCTCTCTCCAGTTACTGCATTCTCCTGCCTCCAGTTACTGCAGTCTCCTCTCTCCAATATGTGCAGTCTCCTCTCTCCAATTACTGCAGTCACCTCTCTCCACTCTGCAGTCTCCTCTCTCCACTCTGCAGTCTCCACTCCCAGTTATTGCAGTCTCCTCTCTCCACTCTGCAGTCTCCTCTCTCCACTCTGCAGTCTCCTCTCCCAGTTACTGCAGTCTCCTCTCTCCAATTACTGCAGTCTCCTCTCTCCAATTACTGCAGTCTCCTCTCTCCACTCTGCAGTTTCCACTCTCCAGTTACTGCAGTTTCCTCTCTCCACTCTGCAGTCTCCTCTCTCCACTCTGCAGTCTCCTCTCTCCAGTTACTGCAGTCTCCTCTCTCCAATTTGTGCAGTCTCCTCTCTCCAATTACTGCAGTCTCCTCTCTCCAATTACTGCAGTCACCTCTCTCCAGTCTGCAGTCTCCTCTCTCCACTCTGCACTCTCCTCTCCAGTTACTGCAGTCTCCTCTTTCCAATTACTGCAGTCTCCTCTCTCCACTCTGCAGTCTCCTCTCTCCAATTACTGCAGTCACCTCTCTCCACTCTGCAGTCTCCTCTCTCCACTCTGCAGTCTCCTCTCCCAGTTAATACAGTCTCCTCTCTCCACTCTGCAGTCTCCTCCCTCCATTCTGCAGTCTCCTCTCCCAGTTACTGCAGTCTCCTCTCTCCAATTACTGCAGTCACCTCTTTCCAATTACTGCAGTCTCCTCTCTCCACTCTGCAGTCTCCTCTCTCCAATTACTGCAGTCACCTCTCTCCTCTCTGCAGTTTCCTCTCTCCACTCTGCAGTCTCCTCTCTCCAGTTACTGCATTCTCCTGTCTCCAGTTACTGCAGTCTCCTCTCTCGAATTTGTGCAGTCTCCTCTCTCCAATTACTGCAGTCACCTCTCTCCACTCTGCAGTCTCCTCTCTCCACTCTGCAGTCTCCTCTCCCAGTTACTGCAGTCTCCTCTCTCCAATTACTGCAGTTTCCTCTCTCCACTCTGCAGTCTCCTCTCTCCAGTTACTGCAGTCTCCTCTCTCCAGTTTCTGCAGTCTCCTCTCTCCACTCTGCAGTCTCCTCTCTCCACTCTGCAGCCTCCTCTCTCCAGTTACTGCAGTCACCTCTCTCCACTCTGCAGTCTCCTCTCTCCACTCTGCAGTCTCCTCTCTCCAGTTTACTGCAGTCTCCTCTCTCCAGTTACTGCAGTCTCCTCTCTCCAATTACTGCAGACACCTCTCTCCAATTACTGCAGTCTCCTCTCCCCAATTACTGCAGTCACCTCTCTCCAGTCTGCAGTCTCCTCTCTCCACTCTGCACTCTCCTCTCCAGTTACTGCAGTCTCCTCTTTCCAATTACTGCAGTCTCCTCTCTCCACTCTGCAGTCTCCTCTCTCCACTCTGCAGTCTCCTCTCCCAGTTACTGCAGTCTCCTCTCTCCACTCTGCAGTCTCCTCTCTCCAGTTACTGCAGTCTCCTCTCTCCAATTACTGCAGTCTCCTCTCTCCAATTACTGCAGTCTCTTCTCTCCAGTTACTGCATTCACCTCTCTCCAGTTACTGCAGTCTCCTCTCTCCAATTTGTGCAGTCTCCTCTCTCCAGTAACTGCAGTCTCCTCTCTCCAGTTACTGCATTCTCCTCTCTCCAGTTACTGCAGTCTCCTCTCTCCAATTTGTGCAGTCTCCTCTCTCCAATTACTGCAGTCTCCTCCCTCCACTCTGCAGTCTCCTCTCTCCAGTTACTGCATTCTCCTCTCTCCAGTTACTGCAGTCTCCTCTCTCCAATTTGTGCAGTCTCCTCTCTCCAATTACTGCAGTCTCCTCCCTCCGCTCTGCAGTCTCCTCTCTCCAGTTACTGAAGTCTCCTCTCTCCAATCTGCAGTCTCCTCTCTCCAATCTGCAGTCTCCTCTCTCCAATTACTGCAGTCACCTCTCTCCAGTCTGCAGTCTCATCTCTCCAATTACTGCAGTCTCCTCTCTCCACTCTGCAGTCTCCTCTCACAGTTACTGCAGTTTCCTCTCCCCAATTACTGCCGTCACCTCTTTCCAATTACTGCAGTCTCCTCTCTCCATTCTGCAGTCTCCTCTCTCCAATTACTGCAGTCAACTCTCTCCACTCTGCAGTCTCCTCTCTCCACTCTGCATTCTCCTCTCCCAGTTATTGCAGTCTCCTCTCTCCACTCTGCAGTCTCCTCTCTCCACTCTGCAGTCTCCTCTCTCCAATTACTGCAGTCACCTCTCTCCACTCTGCAGTCTCCTCTCTCCACTCTGCATTCTCCTCTCCCAGTTATTGCAGTCTCCTCTCTCCACTCTGCAGTCTCCTCGCTCCACTCTGCAGTCTCCTCTCCCAGTTACTGCAGTCTCCTCTCTCCAATTACTGCAGTTTCCTCTCTCCACTCTGCAGTCTCCTCTCTCCAGTTACTGCATTCTCCTGCCTCCAGTTACTGCAGTCTCCTCTCTCCAATATGTGCAGTCTCCTCTCTCCAATTACTGCAGTCACCTCTCTCCACTCTGCAGTCTCCTCTCTCCACTCTGCAGTCTCCACTCCCAGTTATTGCAGTCTCCTCTCTCCACTCTGCAGTCTCCTCTCTCCACTCTGCAGTCTCCTCTCCCAGTTACTGCAGTCTCCTCTCTCCAATTACTGCAGTCTCCTCTCTCCAATTACTGCAGTCTCCTCTCTCCACTCTGCAGTCTCCTCTCTCCACTCTGCAGTCTCCTCTCCCAGTTACTGCAGTCTCCTCTCTCCAATTTGTGCAGTCTCCTCTCTCCAGTTACTGCAGTCTCCTCTCTCCAGTTACTGCATTCTCCTCTCTCCAGTTACTGCAGTCTCCTCTCTCCAATTTGTGCAGTCTCCTCTCTCCAATTACTGCAGTCTCCTCCCTCCACTCTGCAGTCTCCTCTCTCCAGTTACTGCATTCTCCTCTCTCCAGTTACTGCAGTCTCCTCTCTCCAATTTGTGCAGTCTCCTCTCTCCAATTACTGCAGTCTCCTCCCTCCGCTCTGCAGTCTCCTCTCTCCAGTTACTGAAGTCTCCTCTCTCCAATCTGCAGTCTCCTCTCTCCAATCTGCAGTCTCCTCTCTCCAATTACTGCAGTCACCTCTCTCCAGTCTGCAGTCTCATCTCTCCAATTACTGCAGTCTCCTCTCTCCACTCTGCAGTCTCCTCTCACAGTTACTGCAGTTTCCTCTCCCCAATTACTGCCGTCACCTCTTTCCAATTACTGCAGTCTCCTCTCTCCATTCTGCAGTCTCCTCTCTCCAATTACTGCAGTCAACTCTCTCCACTCTGCAGTCTCCTCTCTCCACTCTGCATTCTCCTCTCCCAGTTATTGCAGTCTCCTCTCTCCACTCTGCAGTCTCCTCTCTCCACTCTGCAGTCTCCTCTCTCCAATTACTGCAGTCACCTCTCTCCACTCTGCAGTCTCCTCTCTCCACTCTGTATTCTCCTCTCCCAGTTATTGCAGTCTCCTCTCTCCACTCTGCAGTCTCCTCGCTCCACTCTGCAGTCTCCTCTCCCAGTTACTGCAGTCTCCTCTCTCCAATTACTGCAGTTTCCTCTCTCCACTCTGCAGTCTCCTCTCTCCAGTTACTGCATTCTCCTGCCTCCAGTTACTGCAGTCTCCTCTCTCCAATATGTGCAGTCTCCTCTCTCCAATTACTGCAGTCACCTCTCTCCACTCTGCAGTCTCCTCTCTCCACTCTGCAGTCTCCACTCCCAGTTATTGCAGTCTCCTCTCTCCACTCTGCAGTCTCCTCTCTCCACTCTGCAGTCTCCTCTCCCAGTTACTGCAGTCTCCTCTCTCCAATTACTGCAGTCTCCTCTCTCCAATTACTGCAGTCTCCTCTCTCCACTCTGCAGTTTCCACTCTCCAGTTACTGCAGTTTCCTCTCTCCACTCTGCAGTCTCCTCTCTCCACTCTGCAGTCTCCTCTCTCCAGTTACTGCAGTCTCCTCTCTCCAATTTGTGCAGTCTCCTCTCTCCAATTACTGCAGTCTCCTCCCTCCACTCTGCAGTCTCCTCTCTCCAGTTACTGCAGTCTCCTCTCTCCAATCTGCAGTCTCCTCTCACCAATTACTGCAGTCACCTCTCTCCAGTCTGCACTCTGCTCTCTCCAATTACTGCAGTCTCCTCTCTCCACTCTGCAGTCTCCTCTCACCGTTACTGCAGTTTCCTCTCTCCAATTACTGCAGTCACCTCTTTCCAATTACTGCAGTCTCCTCTCTCCATTCTGCAGTCTCCTCTCTCCAATTACTGCAGTCACCTCTCTCCACTCTGCAGTCTCCTCTCTCCACTCTGCATTCTCCTCTCCCAGTTATTGCAGTCTCCTCTCTCCACTCTGCAGTCTCCGCTCTCCACTCTGCAGTCTCCTCTCCCAGTTACTGCAGTCTCCTCTCTCCAATTACTGCAGTTTCCTCTCTCCACTCTGCAGTCTCCTCTCTCCAGTTACTGCATTCTCCTGCCTCCAGTTACTGCAGTCTCCTCTCTCGAATATGTGCAGTCTCCTCTCTCCAATTACTGCAGTCACCTCTCTCCACTCTGCAGTCTCCTCTCTCCACTCTGCAGTCTCCACTCCCAGTTATTGCAGTCTCCTCTCTCCACTCTGCAGTCTCCTCTCTCCACTCTGCAGTCTCCTCTCCCAGTTACTGCAGTCTCCTCTCTCCAATTACTGCAGTTTCCTCTCTCCACTCTGCAGTCTCATCTCTCCAGTTACTGCATTCTCCTGTCTCCAGTTACTGCAGTCACCTCTCTCCACTCTGCAGTCTCCTCTCTCCAGTTACTGCAGTCTCCTCTCTCCAGTTACTGCAGTCTCCGGTCACCAATTACTGCAGTCTCCTCTCTCCAATTACTGCAGTTAAGTCTCTACACTCTGTAGTCTCCTCTCTCCAGTTACTAGAGTCTCCTCTCTCCAGTTAATGGAGTCTCCTCTCTCCAGTTACTGCAGTCTCCTCTCTCCAATTACTGCAGTCTCCTCTCTCCAATTACTGCAGTCTCCTCTCTCCACTCTGCAGTTTCCACTCTCCAGTTACTGCAGTTTCCTCTCTCCACTCTGCAGTCTCCTCTCTCCACTCTGCAGTCTCCTCTCTCCAGTTACTGCAGTCTCCTCTCTCCAGTTACTGCAGTCTCCTCTCTCCACTCTGCAGTCTCCTCTCTCCAGTTACTGTAGTCTCCTCTCTCCAGTTACTGCAGTCACCTCTCTCCACTCTGCAGTCTCCTCTCTCCAATAACTGCAGTCTCCTCTCTCCACTCTGCAGTCTCCTCTCTCCAGTTACTGCAGTCTCCTCTCTCCAGTTACTGCAGTCTCCTCTCTCCACGCTGCAGTTTCCTCTCTCCAATTACTGCAGTCTCCTCTCTACAGTTACTGCAGTCTCCTCTCTCCACTCTGCAGTCTCCTCTCTCCAATTACTGCAGTCTCCTCTCTCCACGCTGCAGTTTCCTCTCTCCAATTACTGCAGTTTCCTCTCTCCAGTTACTGCAGTCTCCTCTCTCCATTCTGCAGTCTCCTCTCTCCAGTTACTGCAGTCTCCTCTCTCCAGTTAAAGCAGTCTCCTCTTTCCACTCTGCATCCTCCTCTCTCCAGTTATTGCAGTCTCCTCTCTCCAGTTACTGCAGTCTCCTCTCTCCACTCTGCAGTTTCCTTGTTCCAATTACTGCAGGCTCCTCTCTCCGCTCTGCAGTCTCCTCTCTCCACTCTGCAGCCTCCTCTCTCCAGTTACTGCAGTCTCCTCTCTCCAGTTTCTGCAGTCTCCTCTCTCCACTCTGCAGTCTACTCTCTCCACTCTGCAGCCTCCTCTCTCCAGTTACTGCAGTCACCTCTCACCACTCTGCAGTCTCCTCTCTCCACTCTGCAGTCTCCTCTCTCCAGTTTACTGCAGTCTCCTCTCTCCAGTTACTGCAGTCTCCTCTCTCCAATTACTGCAGACACCTCTCTCCAATTACTGCAGTCTCCTCTCTCCAATTACTGCAGTCACCTCTCTCCAGTCTGCAGTCTCCTCTCTCCACTCTGCACTCTCCTCTCCAGTTACTGCAGTCTCCTCTTTCCAATTACTGCAGTCTCCTCTCTCCACTCTGCAGTCTCCTCTCTCCAATTACTGCAGTCACCTCTCTCCACTCTGCAGTCTCCTCTCTCCACTCTGCAGTCTCCTCTCCCAGTTAATACAGTCTCCTCTCTCCACTCTGCAGTCTCCTCCCTCCACTCTGCAGTCTCCTCTCCCAGTTACTGCAGTCTCCTCTCTCCAATTACTGCAGTCACCTCTTTCCAATTACTGCAGTCTCCTCTCTCCACTCTGCAGTCTCCTCTCTCCAATTACTGCAGTCACCTCTCTCCGCTCTGCAGTTTCCTCTCTCCACTCTGCAGTCTCCTCTCTCCAGTTACTGCATTCTCCTGTCTCCAGTTACTGCAGTCTCCTCTCTCGAATTTGTGCAGTCTCCTCTCTCCAATTACTGCAGTCACCTCTCTCCACTCTGCAGTCTCCTCTCTCCACTCTGCAGTCTCCTCTCCCAGTTACTGCAGTCGCCTCTATCCAATTACTGCAGTTTCCTCTCTCCACTCTGCAGTCTCCTCTCTCCAGTTACTGCATTCTCCTGTCTCCAGTTACTGCAGTCACCTCTCTCCAATTTGTGCAGTCTCCTCTCTACAATTACTGCAGTCACCTCTCTCCACTCTGCAGCCTCCTCTCTCCAGTTACTGCAGTCTCCTCTCTCCAGTTTCTGCAGTCTCCTCTCTCCACTCTGCAGTCTACTCTCTCCACTCTGCAGCCTCCTCTCTCCAGTTACTGCAGTCACCTCTCTCCACTCTGCAGTCTCCTCTCTCCAGTTTACTGCAGTCTCCTCTCTCCAGTTACTGCAGTCTCCTCTCTCCAATTACTGCAGACACCTCTCTCCAATTACTGCAGTCTCCTCTCTCCAATTACTGCAGTCACCTCTCTCCAGTCTGCAGTCTCCTCTCTCCACTCTGCACTCTCCTCTCCAGTTACTGTAGTCTCCTCTTTCCAATTACTGCAGTCTCCTCTCTCCACTCTGCAGTCTCCTCTCTCCAATTACTGCAGTCACCTCTCTCCACTCTGCAGTCTCCTCTCTCCACTCTGCATTCTCCTCTCCCAGTTAATACAGTCTCCTCTCTCCACTCTGCAGTCTCCTCCCTCCACTCTGCAGTCTCCTCTCCCAGTTACTGCAGTCTCCTCTCTCCAATTACTGCAGTCACCTCTTTCCAATTACTGCAGTCTCCTCTCTCCACTCTGCAGTCTCCTCTCTCCAATTACTGCAGTCACCTCTCTCCGCTCTGCAGATTCCCCTCTCCACTCTGCAGTCTCCTCTCTCCAGTTACTGCATTCTCCTGTCTCCAGTTACTGCAGTCTCCTCTCTCGAATTTGTGCAGTCTCCTCTCTCCAATTACTGCAGTCACCTCTCTCCACTCTGCAGTCTCCTCTCTCCACTCTGCAGTCTCCTCTCCCAGTTACTGCAGTCTCCTCTCTCCAATTACTGCAGTTTCCTCTCTCCACTCTGCAGTCTCCTCTCTCCAGTTACTGCATTCTCCTGTCTCCAGTTACTGCAGTCTCCTCTCTCCAGTTTCTGCAGTCTCCTCTCTCCACTCTGCAGTCTACTCTCTCCACTCTGCAGCCTCCTCTCTCCAGTTACTGCAGTCACCTCTCACCACTCTGCAGTCTCCACTCTCCACTCTGCAGTCTCCTCTCTCCAGTTTACTGCAGTCTCCTCTCTCCAGTTACTGCAGTCTCCTCTCTCCAATTACTGCAGACACCTCTCTCCAATTACTGCAGTCTCCTCTCTCCAATTACTGCAGTCACCTCTCTCCAGTCTGCAGTCTCCTCTCTCCACTCTGCACTCTCCTCTCCAGTTACTGCAGTCTCCTCTTTCCAATTACTGCAGTCTCCTCTCTCCACTCTGCAGTCTCCTCTCTCCAATTACTGCAGTCACCTCTCTCCACTCTGCAGTCTCCTCTCTCCACTCTGCAGTCTCCTCTCCCAGTTAATACAGTCTCCTCTCTCCACTCTGCAGTCTCCTCCCTCCACTCTGCAGTCTCCTCTCCCAGTTACTGCAGTCTCCTCTCTCCAATTACTGCAGTCACCTCTTTCCAATTACTGCAGTCTCCTCTCTCCACTCTGCAGTCTCCTCTCTCCAATTACTGCAGTCACCTCTCTCCGCTCTGCAGTTTCCTCTCTCCACTCTGCAGTCTCCTCTCTCCAGTTACTGCATTCTCCTGTCTCCAGTTACTGCAGTCTCCTCTCTCGAATTTGTGCAGTCTCCTCTCTCCAATTACTGCAGTCACCTCTCTCCACTCTGCAGTCTCCTCTCTCCACTCTGCAGTCTCCTCTCCCAGTTACTGCAGTCGCCTCTATCCAATTACTGCAGTTTCCTCTCTCCACTCTGCAGTCTCCTCTCTCCAGTTACTGCATTCTCCTGTCTCCAGTTACTGCAGTCACCTCTCTCCAATTTGTGCAGTCTCCTCTCTACAATTACTGCAGTCACCTCTCTCCACTCTGCAGCCTCCTCTCTCCAGTTACTGCAGTCTCCTCTCTCCAGTTTCTGCAGTCTCCTCTCTCCACTCTGCAGTCTACTCTCTCCACTCTGCAGCCTCCTCTCTCCAGTTACTGCAGTCACCTCTCTCCACTCTGCAGTCTCCTCTCTCCAGTTTACTGCAGTCTCCTCTCTCCAGTTACTGCAGTCTCCTCTCTCCAATTACTGCAGACACCTCTCTCCAATTACTGCAGTCTCCTCTCTCCAATTACTGCAGTCACCTCTCTCCAGTCTGCAGTCTCCTCTCTCCACTCTGCACTCTCCTCTCCAGTTACTGTAGTCTCCTCTTTCCAATTACTGCAGTCTCCTCTCTCCACTCTGCAGTCTCCTCTCTCCAATTACTGCAGTCACCTCTCTCCACTCTGCAGTCTCCTCTCTCCACTCTGCATTCTCCTCTCCCAGTTAATACAGTCTCCTCTCTCCACTCTGCAGTCTCCTCCCTCCACTCTGCAGTCTCCTCTCCCAGTTACTGCAGTCTCCTCTCTCCAATTACTGCAGTCACCTCTTTCCAATTACTGCAGTCTCCTCTCTCCACTCTGCAGTCTCCTCTCTCCAATTACTGCAGTCACCTCTCTCCGCTCTGCAGTTTCCCCTCTCCACTCTGCAGTCTCCTCTCTCCAGTTACTGCATTCTCCTGTCTCCAGTTACTGCAGTCTCCTCTCTCGAATTTGTGCAGTCTCCTCTCTCCAATTACTGCAGTCACCTCTCTCCACTCTGCAGTCTCCTCTCTCCACTCTGCAGTCTCCTCTCCCAGTTACTGCAGTCTCCTCTCTCCAATTACTGCAGTTTCCTCTCTCCACTCTGCAGTCTCCTCTCTCCAGTTACTGCATTCTCCTGTCTCCAGTTACTGCAGTCTCCTCTCTCCAATTTGTGCAGTCTCCTCTCTCCAATTACTGCAGTCACCTCTCTCCACTCTGCAGTCTCCTCTCTCCAGTTACTGCAGTCTCCTCTCTCCAGTTTCTGCAGTCTCCTCTCTCCACTCTGCAGTCTCCTCTCTCCACTCTGCAGCCTCCTCTCTCCAGTTACTGCAGTCACCTCTCTCCACTCTGCAGTCTCCTCTCTCCACTCTGCAGTCTCCTCTCTCCAGTTTACTGCAGTCTCCTCTCTCCAGTTACTGCAGTCTCCTCTCTCCAATTACTGCAGACACCTCTCTCCAATTACTGCAGTCTCCTCTCCCCAATTACTGCAGTCACCTCTCTCCAGTCTGCAGTCTCCTCTCTCCACTCTGCACTCTCCTCTCCAGTTACTGCAGTCTCCTCTTTCCAATTACTGCAGTCTCCTCTCTCCACTCTGCAGTCTCCTCTCTCCAATTACTGCAGTCACCTCTCTCCACTCTGCAGTCTCCTCTCTCCACTCTGCAGTCTCCTCTCCCAGTTAATACAGTCTCCTCTCTCCACTCTGCAGCCTCCTCTCCCAGTTACTGCAGTCTCCTCTCTCCACTCTGCAGTCTCCTCTCTCCAGTTACTGCAGTCTCCTCTCTCCAATTACTGCAGTCTCCTCTCTCCAATTACTGCAGTCTCTTCTCTCCAGTTACTGCATTCACCTCTCTCCAGTTACTGCAGTCTCCTCTCTCCAATTTTTGCAGTCTCCTCTCTCCAATTACTGCAGTCTCCTCTCTCCACTCTGCAGTCTCCTCTCTCCAGTTACTGCAGTCTCCTCTCTCCAGTTACTGCATTCTCCTCTCTCCAGTTACTGCAGTCTCCTCTCTCCAATTTGTGCAGTCTCCTCTCTCCAATTACTGCAGTCTCCTCCCTCCACTCTGCAGTCTCCTCTCTCCAGTTACTGCATTCCCCTCTCTCCAGTTACTGCAGTCTCCTCTCTCCAATTTGTGCAGTCTCCTCTCTCCAATTACTGCAGTCTCCTCCCTCCACTCTGCAGTCTCCTCTCTCCAGTTACTGAAGTCTCCTCTCTCCAATCTGCAGTCTCCTCTCTCCAATCTGCAGTCTCCTCTCTCCAGTTACTGCATTCTCCTGTCTCCAGTTACTGCAGTCTCCTCTCTCCAATTTGTGCAGTCTCCTCTCTCCAATTACTGCAGTCACCTCTCTCCACTCTGCAGTCTCCTCTCTCCAGTTACTGCAGTCTCCTCTCTCCAGTTTCTGCAGTCTCCTCTCTCCACTCTGCAGTCTCCTCTCTCCACTCTGCAGCCTCCTCTCTCCAGTTACTGCAGTCACCTCTCTCCACTCTGCAGTCTCCTCTCTCCACTCTGCAGTCTCCTCTCTCCAGTTTACTACAGTCTCCTCTCTCCAGTTACTGCAGTCTCCTCTCTCCAATTACTGCAGACACCTCTCTCCAATTACTGCAGTCTCCTCTCCCCAATTACTGCAGTCACCTCTCTCCAGTCTGCAGTCTCCTCTCTCCACTCTGCACTCTCCTCTCCAGTTACTGCAGTCTCCTCTTTCCAATTACTGCAGTCTCCTCTCTCCACTCTGCAGTCTCCTCTCTCCAATTACTGCAGTCACCTCTCTCCACTCTGCAGTCTCCTCTCTCCACTCTGCAGTCTCCTCTCCCAGTTAATACAGTCTCCTCTCTCCACTCTGCAGCCTCCTCTCCCAGTTACTGCAGTCTCCTCTCTCCACTCTGCAGTCTCCTCTCTCCAGTTACTGCAGTCTCCTCTCTCCAATTACTGCAGTCTCCTCTCTCCAATTACTGCAGTCTCTTCTCTCCAGTTACTGCATTCACCTCTCTCCAGTTACTGCAGTCTCCTCTCTCCAATTTTTGCAGTCTCCTCTCTCCAATTACTGCAGTCTCCTCTCTCCACTCTGCAGTCTCCTCTCTCCAGTTACTGCAGTCTCCTCTCTCCAGTTACTGCATTCTCCTCTCTCCAGTTACTGCAGTCTCCTCTCTCCAATTTGTGCAGTCTCCTCTCTCCAATTACTGCAGTCTCCTCCCTCCACTCTGCAGTCTCCTCTCTCCAGTTACTGCATTCCCCTCTCTCCAGTTACTGCAGTCTCCTCTCTCCAATTTGTGCAGTCTCCTCTCTCCAATTACTGCAGTCTCCTCCCTCCACTCTGCAGTCTCCTCTCTCCAGTTACTGAAGTCTCCTCTCTCCAATCTGCAGTCTCCTCTCTCCAATCTGCAGTCTCCTCTCTCCAATTACTGAAGTCACCTCTCTCCAGTCTGCAGTCTCCTCTCATCAATTACTGCAGTCTCCTCTCTCCACTCTGCAGTCTCCTCTCACAGTTACTGCAGTTTCCTCTCCCCAATTACTGCAGTCACCTCTTTCCAATTACTGCAGTCTCCTCTCTCCATTCTGCAGTCTCCTCTCTCCAATTACTGCAGTCAACTCTCTCCACTCTGCAGTCTCCTCTCTCCACTCTGCATTCTCCTCTCCCAGTTATTGCAGTCTCCTCTCTCCACTCTGCAGTCTCCTCTCTCCACTCTGCAGTCTCCTCTCTCCAATTACTGCAGTCACCTCTCACCACTCTGCAGTCTCCTCTCTCCACTCTGCATTCTCCTCTCCCAGTTATTGCAGTCTCCTCTCTCCACTCTGCAGTCTCCTCGCTCCACTCTGCAGTCTCCTCTCCCAGTTACTGCAGTCTCCTCTCTCCAATTACTGCAGTTTCCTCTCTCCACTCTGCAGTCTCCTCTCTCCAGTTACTGCATTCTCCTGCCTCCAGTTACTGCAGTCTCCTCTCTCCAATATGTGCAGTCTCCTCTCTCCAATTACTGCAGTCACCTCTCTCCACTCTGCAGTCTCCTCTCTCCACTCTGCAGTCTCCACTCCCAGTTATTGCAGTCTCCTCTCTCCACTCTGCAGTCTCCTCTCTCCACTCTGCAGTCTCCTCTCTCCAGTTACTGCAGTCTCCTCTCTCCAATTTGTGCAGTCTCCTCTCTCCAATTACTGCAGTCTCCTCCCTCCACTCTGCAGTCTCCTCTCTCCAGTTACTGCAGTCTCCTCTCTCCAATCTGCAGTCTCCTCTCACCAATTACTGCAGTCACCTCTCTCCAGTCTGCACTCTGCTCTCTCCAATTACTGCAGTCTCCTCTCTCCACTCTGCAGTCTCCTCTCACAGTTACTGCAGTTTCCTCTCTCCAATTACTGCAGTCACCTCTTTCCAATTACTGCAGTCTCCTCTCTCCATTCTGCAGTCTCCTCTCTCCAATTACTGCAGTCACCTCTCTCCACTCTGCAGTCTCCTCTCTCCACTCTGCATTCTCCTCTCCCAGTTATTGCAGTCTCCTCTCTCCTCTCTGCAGTCTCCTCTCTCCACTCTGCAGTCTCCTCTCTCCACTCTGCAGTCTCCTCTCTCCAATTACTGCAGTCACCTCTCTCCACTCTGCAGTCTCCTCTCTCCACTCTGCATTCTCCTCTCCCAGTTATTGCAGTCTCCTCTCTCCACTCTGCAGTCTCCGCTCTCCACTCTGCAGTCTCCTCTCCCAGTTACTGCAGTCTCCTCTCTCCAATTACTGCAGTTTCCTCTCTCCACTCTGCAGTCTCCTCTCTCCAGTTACTGCATTCTCCTGCCTCCAGTTACTGCAGTCTCCTCTCTCCAATATGTGCAGTCTCCTCTCTCCAATTACTGCAGTCACCTCTCTCCACTCTGCAGTCTCCTCTCTCCACTCTGCAGTCTCCACTCCCAGTTATTGCAGTCTCCTCTCTCCACTCTGCAGTCTCCTCTCTCCACTCTGCAGTCTCCTCTCCCAGTTACTGCAGTCTCCTCTCTCCAATTACTGCAGTTTCCTCTCTCCACTCTGCAGTCTCATCTCTCCAGTTACTGCATTCTCCTGTCTCCAGTTACTGCAGTCTCCTCTCTCCAATTTGTGAAGTCTCCTCTCTCCAATTACTGCAGTCACCTCTCTCCACTCTGCAGTCTCCTCTCTCCAGTTACTGCAGTCTCCTCTCTCCAGTTACTGCAGTCTCCGGTCTCCAATTACTGCAGTCTCCTCTCTCCAATTACTGCAGTTAAGTCTCTCCACTCTGTAGTCTCCTCTCTCCAGTTACTAGAGTCTCCTCTCTCCAGTTAATGGAGTCTCCTCTCTCCAGTTACTGCAGTCTCCTCTCTCCAATTACTACAGTCTCCTCTCTCCAATTACTGCAGTCTCCTCTCTCCAATTACTGCAGTCTCCTCTCTCCACTCTGCAGTTTCCACTCTCCAGTTACTGCAGTTTCCTCTCTCCACTCTGCAGTCTCCTCTCTCCACTCTGCAGTCTCCTCTCTCCAGTTACTGCAGTCTCCTCTCTCCAGTTACTGCAGTCTCCTCTCTCCACTCTGCAGTCTCCTCTCTCCAGTTACTGTAGTCTCCTCTCTCCAGTTACTGCAGTCACCTCTCTCCACTCTGCAGTCTCCTCTCTCCAATAACTGCAGTCTCCTCTCTCCACTCTGCAGTCTCCTCTCTCCAGTTACTGCAGTCTCCTCTCTCCAGTTACTGCAGTCTCCACTCTCCAATTACTGCAGTCTCCTCTCTCCAGTTACTGCAGTCTCCTCTCTCCACGCTGCAGTTTCCTCTCTCCAATTACTGCAGTCTCCTCTCTCCAGTTACTGCAGTCTCCTCTCTCCACTCTGCAGTCTCCTCTCTCCAATTACTGCAGTCTCCTCTCTCCACGCTGCAGTTTCCTCTCTCCAATTACTGCAGTTTCCTCTCTCCAGTTAAAGCAGTCTCCTCTCTCCATTCTGCAGTCTCCTCTCTCCAGTTACTGCAGTCTCCTCTCTCCAATTACTGCAGTCTCCTCTCTCCAGTTAAAGCAGTCTCCTCTTTCCACTCTGCAGCCTCCTCTCTCCAGTTATTGCAGTCTCCTCTCTCCAGTTACTGCAGTCTCCTCTCTCCACTCTGCAGTTTCCTTGTTCCAATTACTGCAGGCTCCTCTCTCCGCTCTGCAGTCTCCTCTCTCCACTCTGCAGTCTCCACTCCCAGTTATTGCAGTCTCCTCTCTCCACTCTGCAGTCTCCTCTCTCCACTCTGCAGTCTCCTCTCCCAGTTACTGCAGTCTCCTCTCTCCAATTACTGCAGTTTCCTCTCTCCACTCTGCAGTCTCATCTCTCCAGTTACTGCATTCTCCTGTCTCCAGTTACTGCAGTCTCCTCTCTCCAATTTGTGAAGTCTCCTCTCTCCAATTACTGCAGTCACCTCTCTCCACTCTGCAGTCTCCTCTCTCCAGTTACTGCAGTCTCCTCTCTCCAGTTACTGCAGTCTCCTCTCTCCAATTACTGCAGTTAAGTCTCTCCACTCTGTAGTCTCCTCTCTCCAGTTACTAGAGTCTCCTCTCTCCAGTTAATGGAGTCTCCTCTCTCCAGTTACTGCAGTCTCCTCTCTCCAATTACTACAGTCTCCTCTCTCCAATTACTGCAGTCTCCTCTCTCCAATTACTGCAGTCTCCTCTCTCCACTCTGCAGTTTCCACTCTCCAGTTACTGCAGTTTCCTCTCTCCACTCTGCAGTCTCCTCTCTCCACTCTGCAGTCTCCTCTCTCCAGTTACTGCAGTCTCCTCTCTCCAGTTACTGCAGTCTCCTCTCTCCACTCTGCAGTCTCCTCTCTCCAGTTACTGTAGTCTCCTCTCTCCAGTTACTGCAGTCACCTCTCTCCACTCTGCAGTCTCCTCTCTCCAATAACTGCAGTCTCCTCTCTCCACTCTGCAGTCTCCTCTCTCCAGTTACTGCAGTCTCCTCTCTCCAGTTACTGCAGTCTCCACTCTCCAATTACTGCAGTCTCCTCTCTCCAGTTACTGCAGTCTCCTCTCTCCACGCTGCAGTTTCCTCTCTCCAATTACTGCAGTCTCCTCTCTCCAGTTACTGCAGTCTCCTCTCTCCACTCTGCAGTCTCCTCTCTCCAATTACTGCAGTCTCCTCTCTCCACGCTGCAGTATCCTCTCTCCAATTACTGCAGTTTCCTCTCTCCAGTTACTGCAGTCTCCTCTCTCCATTCTGCAGTCTCCTCTCTCCAGTTACTGCAGTCTCCTCTCTCCAAT
This sequence comes from Heterodontus francisci, assembly GCF_036365525.1. Classification (NCBI taxonomy): domain Eukaryota; kingdom Metazoa; phylum Chordata; class Chondrichthyes; order Heterodontiformes; family Heterodontidae; genus Heterodontus; species Heterodontus francisci. Next base: position 21,889,388 of record NC_090395.1, read on the forward strand.
TACTGCAGTCTCCTCTCTCCAGTTAAAGCAGTCTCCTCTTTCCACTCTGCAGCCTCCTCTCTCCAGTTATTGCAGTCTCCTCTCTCCAGTTACTGCAGTCTCCTCTCTCCACTCTGCAGTTTCCTTGTTCCAATTACTGCAGGCTCCTCTCTCCGCTCTGCAGTCTCCTCTCTCCACTCTGCAGCCTCCTCTCTCCAGTTACTGCAGTCTCCTCTCTCCAGTTTCTGCAGTCTCCTCTCTCCACTCTGCAGTCTACTCTCTCCACTCTGCAGCCTCCTCTCTCCAGTTACTGCAGTCACCTCTCACCACTCTGCAGTCTCCTCTCTCCACTCTGCAGTCTCCTCTCTCCAGTTTACTGCAGTCTCCTCTCTCCAGTTACTGCATTCTCCTCTCTCCAATTACTGCAGACACCTCTCTCCAATTACTGCAGTCTCCTCTCTCCAATTACTGCAGTCACCTCTCTCCAGTCTGCAGTCTCCTCTCTCCACTCTGCACTCTCCTCTCCAGTTACTGCAGTCTCCTCTTTCCAATTACTGCAGTCTCCTCTCTCCACTCTGCAGTCTCCTCTCTCCAATTATTGCAGTCTCCTCCCTCCACTCTGCAGTCTCCTCTCCCAGTTACAGCAGTCTCCTCTCTCCAATTACTGCAGTCACCTCTTTCCAATTACTGCAGTCTCCTCTCTCCACTCTGCAGTCTCCTCTCTCCAATTACTGCAGTCACCTCTCTCCGCTCTGCAGTTTCCTCTCTCCACTCTGCAGTCTCCTCTCTCCAGTTACTGCATTCTCCTGTCTCCAGTTACTGCAGTCTCCTCTCTCGAATTTGTGCAGTCTCCTCTCTCCAATTACTGCAGTCACATCTCTCCACTCTGCAGTCTCCTCTCTCCACTCTGCAGTCTCCTCTCCCAGTTACTGCAGTCTCCTCTCTCCAATTACTGCAGTTTCCTCTCTCCACTCTGCAGTCTCCTCTCCCCAGTTACTGCATTCTCCTGTCTCCAGTTACTGCAGTCTCCTCTCTCCAATTTGTGCAGTCTCCTCTCTCCAATTACTGCAGTCACCTCTCTCCACTCTGCAGTCTCCTCTCTCCAGTTACTGCAGTCTCCTCTCTCCAGTTTCTGCAGTCTCCGCTCTCCACTCTGCAGTATCCTTTCTCCACTCTGCAGCCTCCTCTCTCCAGTTACTGCAGTCACCTCTCTCCACTATGCAGTCTCCTCTCTCCACTCTGCAGTCTCCTCTCTCCAGTTTACTGCAGTCTCCTCTCTCCAGTTACTGCAGTCTCCTCTCTCCAATTACAGCAGACACCTCTCTCCAATTACTGCAGTCTCCTCTCCCCAATTACTGCAGTCACCTCACTCCAGTCTGCAGTCTCCTCTCTCCACTCTGCACTCTCCTCTCCAGTTACTGCAGTCTCCTCTTTCCAATTACTGCAGTCTCCTCTCTCCACTCTGCAGTCTCCTCTCTCCAATTACTGCAGTCACCTCTCTCCACTCTGCAGTCTCCTCTCTCCACTCTGCAGTCTCCTCTCCCAGTTAATACAGTCTCCTCTCTCCACTCTGCAGTCTCCTCCCTCCACTCTGCAGCCTCCTCTCCCAGTTACTGCATTCTCCTCTCTCCAATTACTGCAGTCACATCTTTCCAATTACTGCAGTCTCCTCTCTCCACTCTGCAGTCTCTTCTCTGCAATTACTGCAGTCACCTCTCTCCGCTCTGCAGTTTCCTCTCTCCACTCTGCAGTCTCCTCTCTCCAGTTACTGCATTCTCCTGTCTCCAGTTACTGCAGTCTCCTCTCTCGAATTTGTGCAGTCTCCTCTCTCCAATTACTGCAGTCACCTCTCTCCACTCTGCAGTCTACTCTCTCCAATTACTGCAGTTTCCTCTCTCCACTCTGCAGTCTCCTCTCTCCAATTACTGCAGTCACCTCTCTCCACTCTGCAGTCTCCTCTCTCCAATTACTGCAGTTTCCTCTCTCCACTCTGCAGTCTCCTCTCTCCAGTTACTGCATTCTCCTGTCTCCAGTTACTGCAGTCTCCTCTCTCCAATTACTGCAGTCACCTCTCTCCACTCTGCAGTCTCCTCTCTGCAATTACTGCAGTCTCCTCTCTCCACTCTGCAGTTTCCTCTCTCCAATTACTGCAGTTTCCTCTCTCCAGTTACTGCAGTCTCCTCTCTCCATTCTGCAGTCTCCTCTCTCCAGTTACTGCAGTCTCCTCTCTCCAATTACTGCAGTCTCCTCTCTCCAGTTAAAGCAGTCTCCTCTCTCCACTCTTCAGTTTCCTCTCTCCAATTACTGCAGTCTCCTCTCTCCACTCTGCAGCCTCCTCACTCCAGTTGCTGCAGTCTCCTCTCTCCAGTTACTGCAGTCTCCTCTCTCCAGTTACTGCAGTCTCCACTTTCCGCTCTGCAGTCTCCTCTCTCCACTCTGCAGCCTCCTCTCTCCAGTTATTGCAGTCTCCTCTCTCCAGATAATGCAGTCTCCTCTCTCCACTCTGCAGTCTCCTCTCTCCACTCTGCAGCCTCCTCTCTCCAGTTACTGCAGTCTCCTCTCTCCAGTTTCTGCAGTCTCCTCTCTCCACTCTGCAGTTTCCTATCTCCAATTACTGCAGTCACCTCTCTCCACTCTGCAGTCTCCTCTCTCCACTCTGCAGTCTCCTCTCCCAGATACTGCAGTCTCCTCCCTCCAATTACTACAGTTTCCTCTCTCCACTCTGCAGTCTCCGATCTCCAGTTACTGCATTCTCCTGTCTCCAGTTACTGCAGTCTCATCTCTCCAATTTGTGCAGTCTCCTCTCTCCAATTACTGCAGTCTCCTCTCTCCAGTTCCTGCAGTCTCCTCTCTCCAGTTACTGCAGTCTCCTCTCTCCAATTACTGCAGTCTCCTCTCTTCCGTTCCTGCAGTCTCCTCTCTCCAATTACTGCAGTCTCCTCTCTGCACTCTGCAGTTTCCTCTCTCCAATTACTGCAGTCTCCTCTGTCCAGTTACTGCAGTCTCCTCTCTCCACTCTGCAGTCTCCTCCCTCCAATTACTGCAGTCTCCTCTCTCCACTCTGCAGTCTCCTCTCTCCAGTTACTGCAGTCTCCTCTGTTCAATTACTGCAGTTTCCTCTCTCCATTTACAGCAGTCTCCTCTCTCCACTCTGCAGTCTCCTCTCTCCAGTTACTGCAGTCTCCTCTCTCCAATTACTGCAGTCTCCTCTCTCCAGTTACAGCAGTCACCCCTCTCCAGTTAAAGCGTTCTCCTCTCTCCACTCTTCAGTTTCCTCTCTCCAATTACTGCAGTCTCCTCTCTCCACTCTGCAGCCTCCTCTCTCTAGTTATTGCAGTCTCCTCTCTGCAGTTCCTGCAGTCTCCTCTCTCCTCTCTGCAGTTTCCTCGTTCCAATTACTGCAGGCTCCTCTCTCCACTCTGCATTCTCCGCTCTCCACTCTGCAGCCTCTTCTCTCCAGTTACTGCAGTCTCCTCTCTCCAGTTTCTGCTGTCTCCACTCTGCACTCTGCAGTCTCCTCTCTCCACTCTGCAGCCTCCTCTCTCCAATTACTGCAGATGGCTCTCACCACTCTGCAGTCTCCTCTCTCCACTCTGCAGTCTCCTCTCTCCAGTTACTGTAGTCTCCTCTCTCCAATTACTGCAGTCTCCTCTCTCCAATTATTGCTCTCTCCTCTCTGCACATTGCGGTCTCCTCTCTCCAGTTACTGCTGTCTCCTTTCTCCAATTACTGCACTCTCCTCTCTCCACTTTGCATTCTCCTCTCTCCAATTACTGCAGTCTCCTCTCTCCAATTACTGCAGTCTCCTCTCTCCAGTTACTGCAGTCTCCTCTCGACACTCTGCAGTCTCCTCTCCAATTACTGCGGTGTCCTCTCTCCACTCTGCAGTCACCTCTCTCCACTCTGCAGCCTCCTCTCTCCAGTTACTGCAGTCTCCTCTCTCCAGTTTCTGCAGTCTCCTCTCTCCACTCTGCAGTCTCCTCTCTCCACTCTGCAGTCTCCTCTCTCCAGTTTCTGCAGTCTCCTCTCTCCACTTTGTAGTGTCCTCTCTCCACTCTGCAGTCTCCTCTCTCCAATTACTGCAGTCTCCTCTCTCCACTCTGCTGTCTCCTCTCTCCAGTTACTACAGTTTCCTCTCACCAGTTACTGCAGTCTCCTCTCTCCACTCTGCAGTCTCCTCTCTCCAGTTACTGCAGTCTCCTCTCTCCAATTACTGCAGTCTTCTCTCTCCAGTTACAGCAGTCTCCTCTCTCCAGTTAAAGCAGTCTCCTCTCTCCATTCTTCAGTTTCCTCTCTCCAATTACTGCAGTCTCCTCTCTCCACTCTGCAGCCTCCTCTCTCCAGTTACTGCAGTCTCCTCTCTCCTCTCTGCATTTTCATCGTTCCAATTACTGCAGGCTCCTCTCTCCACTCTGCAGCCTCCTCTCTCCAGTTACTGCAGTCTCCTCTCTCCAATTACTGCAGTCTCCTCTCTCCAGTTACTGCAGTCTCCTCTCTACACTCTGCAGTCTCCTCTCCAATTACTGCAGTGTCCTCTCTCCACTCTGCAGTCACCTCTCTCCACTCTGCAGCCTCCTCTCTCCAGTTACTGCAGTCTCCTCTCTCCAGTTTCTGCAGTCTCCTCTCTCCACTCTGCAGTCTCCTCTCTCCACTCTGCAGTCTCCGATCTCCAGTTACTGCATTCTCCTGTCTCCAGTTACTGCAGTCTCATCTCTCCAATTTGTGAAGTCTCCTCTCTCCAATTACTGCAGTCTCCTCTCTCCAGTTCCTGCAGTCTCCTCTCTCCAGTTACTGCAGTCTCCTCTCTCCAATTACTGCAGTCTCCTCACTTCCGTTACTGCAGTCTCCTCTCTCCAATTACTGCAGTCTCCTCTCTCCACTCTGCAGTTTCCTCTCTCCAATTACTGCAGTCTCCTCTGTCCAGTTACTGCAGTCTCCTCTCTCCACTCTGCAGTCTCCTCTCTCCAGTTACTGCAGTCTCCTCTCTTCAATTACTGCAGTTTCCTCTCTCCATTTACTGCAGTCTCCTCTCTCGACTCTGCAGTCTCCTCTCTCCAGTTACTGCAGTCTCCTCTCTCCAATTACTGCAGTCTCCTCTCTCCAGTTACAGCAGTCTCCTCACTCCAGTTAAAGCATTCTCCTCTCTCCACTCTTCAGTTTCCTCTCTCCAATTACTGCAGTCTCCTCTCTCCACTCTGCAGCCTCCTCTCTCTAGTTATTGCAGTCTCCTCTCTGCAGTTCCTGCAGTCTCCTCTCTCCTCTCTGCAGTTTCCTCGTTCCAATTACTGCAGGCTCCTCTCTCCACTCTGCATTCTCCGCTCTCCACTCTGCAGCCTCTTCTCTCCAGTTACTGCAGTCTCCTCTCTCCAGTTTCTGCTGTCTCCACTCTGCACTCTGCAGTCTTCTCTCTCCACTCTGCAGCCTCCTCTCTCCAGTTACTGCAGATGGCTCTCACCACTCTGCAGTCTCCTCTCTCCACTCTGCAGTCTCCTCTCTCCAGTTACTGTACTCTCCTCTCTCCAATTACTGCAGTCTCCTCTCTCCAATTATTGCACTCTCCTCTCTGCACATTGCAGTCTCCTCTCTCCAGTTACTGCTGTCTCCTTTCTCCAATTACTGCACTCTCCTCTCTCCACTTTGCATTCTCCTCTCTCCAATTACTGCAGTCTCCTCTCTCCAATTACTGCAGTCTCCTCTCTCCAGTTACTGCAGTCTCCTCTCGACACTCTGCAGTCTCCTCTCCAATTACTGCGGTATCCTCTCTCCACTCTGCAGTCACCTCTCTCCACTCTGCAGCCTCCTCTCTCCAGTTACTGCAGTCTCCTCTCTCCAGTTTCTGCAGTCTCCTCTCTCCACTCTGCAGTCTCCTCTCTCCACTCTGCAGCCTCCTCTCTCCAGTTACTGCAGTCTCCTCTCTCCTCTCTGCATTTTCATCGTTCCAATTACTGCAGGCTCCTCTCTCCACTCTGCAGCCTCCTCTCTCCAGTTACTGCAGTCTCCTCTCTCCAATTACTGCAGTCTCCTCTCTCCAGTTACTGCAGTCTCCTCTCTACACTCTGCAGTCTCCTCTCCAATTACTGCAGTGTCCTCTCTCCACTCTGCAGTCACCTCTCTCCACTCTGCAGCCTCCTCTCTCCAGTTACTGCAGTCTCCTCTCTCCAGTTTCTGCAGTCTCCTCTCTCCACTCTGCAGTCTCCTCTCTCCACTCTGCAGTCTCCGATCTCCAGTTACTGCATTCTCCTGTCTCCAGTTACTGCAGTCTCATCTCTCCAATTTGTGCAGTCTCCTCTCTCCAATTACTGCAGTCTCCTCTCTCCAGTTCCTGCAGTCTCCTCTCTCCAGTTACTGCAGTCTCCTCTCTCCAATTACTGCAGTCTCCTCACTTCCGTTACTGCAGTCTCCTCTCTCCAATTACTGCAGTCTCCTCTCTCCACTCTGCAGTTTCCTCTCTCCAATTACTGCAGTCTCCTCTGTCCAGTTACTGCAGTCTCCTCTCTCCACTCTGCAGTCTCCTCTCTCCAGTTACTGCAGTCTCCTCTCTTCAATTACTGCAGTTTCCTCTCTCCATTTACTGCAGTCTCCTCTCTCGACTCTGCAGTCTCCTCTCTCCAGTTACTGCAGTCTCCTCTCTCCAATTACTGCAGTCTCCTCTCTCCAGTTACAGCAGTCTCCTCACTCCAGTTAAAGCATTCTCCTCTCTCCACTCTTCAGTTTCCTCTCTCCAATTACTGCAGTCTCCTCTCTCCACTCTGCAGCCTCCTCTCTCTAGTTATTGCAGTCTCCTCTCTGCAGTTCCTGCAGTCTCCTCTCTCCTCTCTGCAGTTTCCTCGTTCCAATTACTGCAGGCTCCTCTCTCCACTCTGCATTCTCCGCTCTCCACTCTGCAGCCTCTTCTCTCCAGTTACTGCAGTCTCCTCTCTCCAGTTTCTGCTGTCTCCACTCTGCACTGTGCAGTCTCCTCTCTCCACTCTGCAGCCTCCTCTCTCCAGTTACTGCAGATGGCTCTCACCACTCTGCAGTCTCCTCTCTCCACTCTGCAGTCTCCTCTCTCCAGTTACTGTACGCTCCTCTCTCCAATTACTGCAGTCTCCTCTCTCCAATTATTGCACTCTCCTCTCTGCACATTGCAGTCTCCTCTCTCCAGTTACTGCTGTCTCCTTTCTCCAATTACTGCACTCTCCTCTCTCCACTTTGCATTCTCCTCTCTCCAATTACTGCAGTCTCCTCTCTCCAATTACTGCAGTCTCCTCTCTCCAGTTACTGCAGTCTCCTCTCGACACTCTGCAGTCTCCTCTCCAATTACTGCGGTGTCCTCTCTCCACTCTGCAGTCACCTCTCTCCACTCTGCAGCCTCCTCTCTCCAGTTACTGCAGTCTCCTCTCTCCAGTTTCTGCAGTCTCCTCTCTCCACTCTGCAGTCTCCTCTCTCCACTCTGCAGCCTCCTCTCTCCAGTTACTGCAGTCACCTCTCTCCACTCTGCAGTCTCCTCTCTCCACTCTGCAGTCTCCTCTCTCCAGTTTCTGCAGACTCCTCTCTCCACTCTGTAGTCTCCTCTCTCCACTCTGCAGTCTCCTCTCTCCAATTACTGCAGTCTCCTCTCTCCACTCTGCTGTCTCCTCTCTCCAGTTACTACAGTTTCCTCTCACCAGTTACTGCAGTCTCCTCTCTCCACTCTGCAGTCTCCTCTCTCCAGTTACTGCAGTCTCCTCTCTCCAATTACTGCAGTCTCCTCTCTCCAGTTACAGCAGTCTCCACTCTCCAGTTAAAGCAGTCTCCTCTCTCCATTCTTCAGTTTCCTCTCGCCAATTACTGCAGTCTCCTCTCTCCTCTCTGCATTTTCATCGTTCCAATTACTGCAGGCTCCTCTCTCCACTCTGCAGCCTCCTCTCTCCAGTTACTGCAGTCTCCTCTCTCCAATTACTGCAGTCTCCGCACTCCAGTTACTGCAGTCTCCTCTCTACACTCTGCAGTCTCCTCTCCAATTACTGCAGTGTCCTCTCTCCACTCTGCAGTCACCTCTCTCCACTCTGCAGCCTCCTCTCTCCAGTTACTGCAGTCTCCTCTCTCCAGTTTCTGCAGTCTCCTCTCTCCACTCTGCAGTCTCCTCTCTCCACTCTGCAGCCTCCTCTCTCCAGTTACTGCAGTCACCTCTCTCCACTCTGCAGTCTCCTCTCTCCACTCTGCAGTCTCCTCTCTCCAGTTTCTGCAGTCAGCTCTCTCCACTCTGTAGTCTCCTCTCTCCACTCTGCAGTCTCCTCTCTCCAATTACTGCAGTCTCCTCTCTCCACTCTGCAGTCTCCTCTCTCCAGTTACTACAGTTTCCTCTCACCAGTTACTGCAGTCTCCTCTCTCCACTCTGCAGTCTCCTCTCTCCAGTTACTGCAGTCTCCTCTCTCCAATTACTGCAGTCTCCTCTCTCCAGTTACAGCAGTCTCCTCTCTCCAGTTAAAGCAGTCTCCTCTCTCCATTCTTCAGTTTCCTCTCTCCAATTACTGCAGTCTCCTCTCTCCACTCTGCAGCCTCCTCTCTCCAGTTACTGCAGTCTCCTCTCTCCACTTACTGCAGTCTCCTCTTTCCACTCTGCAGTCTCCTCTCTCCTCTCTGCAGCCTCCTCTCTCTCGTTATTGCAGTCTCCTCTCTCCAGTTACTGCAGCCTCCTCTCTCCAATTGCTGCAGTCTCCTCTCTCCAGTTACAGCAGTCTCCTCTCTCCAGTTAAAGCAGTCTCCTCTCTCCACTCTTCAGTTTCCTCTCTCCAATTACTGCAGTCTCCTCGCTCCACTCTGCAGCCACCTCTCTCCAGTTACTGCAGTCTCCTCTCTCCAGTTACTGCAATCTCCTCTTTCCACTCTGCAGGCTCCTCTCTCCACTCTGCAGCCTCCTCTCTCCAGTTATTGCACTCTCCTCTCTCCAGTTACTGCAGTCTCCTCTTTTCACTCTGCAGTCTCCTCTCTCCACTCTGCAGCCTCCTCTCTCTAGTTATTGCAGTCTCCTCTCTCCAGTTACTGCAGCCTCCTCTCTCCAATTGCTGCAGTCTCCTCTCTCCAGTTACTGCAGTCTCCTCTCTCCTCTCTGCATTTTCATCGTTCCAATTACTGCATGCTCCTCTGTCCACTCTGCAGCCTCCTCTCTCCAGTTACTACAGTCTCCTCTCTCCAATTTCTGCAGTCTCCTCTCTCCACTCTGCAGTCTCCTCACTCCACTCTGCAGCCTCCTCTCTCCAGTTACTGCAGTCACCTCTCTCCACTCTGCATTCTCCTCTCTCCACTCTGCAGTCTCCTCTCTCCAGTTTCTGCAGTCTCCTCTCTCCACTCTGCAGTCTCCTCTCTCCAATCTGCAGTCTCCTCTCTCCAATTACTGCAGTCTCCTCTCTCCACTCTGCAGTCTCCTCTCTCCAGTTACTGCATCTCCTCTCTCCAGTTACTGCAGTCTCCTCTCTCAAGTTACAGCAGTCTCCTCTCTCCAGTTAAAGCAGTCTCCTCTCTCCATTCTTCAGTTTGCTCTCTCCAATTACTGCAGTCTCCTCTCTCCACTCTGCAGCCTCCTCTCTCCAGTTACTGCAGTCTCCTCTCTCCAGTTACTGCAGTCTCCTCTTTTCACTCTGCAGTCTCCTCTCTCCACTCTGCAGCCTCCTCTCTCTAGTTATTGCAGTCTCCTCTCTCCAGTTACTGCAGCCTCCTCTCTCCAATTGCTGCAGTCTCCTCTCTCCAGTTACAGCAGTCTCCTCTCTCCAGTTAAAGCAGTCTCCTCTCTCTACTCTTCAGTTTCCTCTCTCCAATTACTGCAGTCTCCTCTCTCAACTCTGCAGCCACCTCTCTCCAGTTACTGCGGTCTCCTCTCTCCAGTTACTGCAATCTCCTCTTTCCACTCTGCAGGCTCCTCTCTCCACTCTGCAGCCTCCTCTCTCCAGTTACTGCAGTCTCCTCTCTCCAATTTCTGCAGTCTCCTCTCTCCACTCTGCAGTCTCCTCACTCCACTCTGCAGCCTCCTCTCTCCTGTTACTGCAGTCACCTCTCTCCACTCTGCAGTCTCCTCTCTCCACTCTGCAGTCTCCTCTCTCCAGTTTCTGCAGTCTCCTCTCTCCACTCTGCAGTCTCCTCTCTCCACTCTGCAGTCTCCTCTCTCCAATTACTGCAGTCTCCTCTCTCCACTCTGCAGTCTCCTCTCTCCAGTTACTGCAGGTTCCCCTCTCCAGTTACTGCAGTCTCCTCTCTCCACTCTGCAGTCTCCTCCATCCAGTTTCCGCAGTCTCCCCGCTCCACTCTGCAGTCTCCACTCTCCACTCTGCAGTCTCCTCTCTCCAATTACTGAAGTCTCCTCTCTCCACTCTGCAGTCTCCTCTCTCCAGTTTCTGCAGTCTCCTCTCTCCACTCTGCAGTCTCCTCTCTCCACTCTGCAGTCTCCTCTCTCCAATTTCTGCAGTCTGCTCCCTCCACTCTGCAGTCTCCTCTCTCCAATTACTGCAGTCTCCTCTCCCCAGCTGCTGCAGACTTCTCTCTCCAATTACTGCAGTCTCATCTCTCCAATTACTGCAGTCTCCTCTCTTCAGTTACTGCATTCTCCTCTCTACACTCTGCAGTCTCCTCTCTCCAATTACTGCAGTGTCCTCTCTCCACTCTGCAGTCTCCTCTCTCCACTGTGCAGCCTCCTCTCTCCAATTACTGCAGTCTCCTCTCTTCAGCTACTGTAGTCTCCTCTTTCCAATTACTGCAGTCTCCCTCTCCAGTTACTGCAATCTCCTCTCTCCAGTTACTGCACTCTCCTCTCTCCAATTACTGCAGTCTCCTCTCTCCAGTTACTGCACTCTCCTCTCTCCACTCTGCAGTCTCCTCTCTCCAGTTACTGCAGTCTCCTCTCTCCAATTACTGCAGTCTCCTCTCTCCAGTTACTGCACTCTCCTCTCTCCACTCTGCAGTCTCCTCTCTCCAATTCCTGCAGTCTCCGCTTTCCAAATACTGCAGTCTCCTCTCTCCAGTTACTGCACTCTCCTCTCTCAACTCTGCAGTCTCCTCTCTCCAGTTACTGCAGTCTCCTCTCTCCACTCTGCAGTCTCCTCTCTCCAATTACTGCAGTCGCCTCTTTCCAATTACTGCAGTCTCCTCTCTCCCGTTACTGCACTCTCCTCTCTCCATTCTGCAGTCTCCTCTCTCCAGTTACTGCAGTCTCCTCTCTCCAAATTACTGCAGTCTCCTCTCTCCAGTTCCTGCAGTCTCCTCTCTCCAGTTACTGCAGTCTCCTCTCTCCAATTACTGCAGTCTCCTCACTTCCGTTACTGCAGTCTCCTCTCTCCAATTACTGCAGTCTCCTCTCTCCACTCTGCAGTTTCCTCTCTCCAATTACTGCAGTCTCCTCTGTCCAGTTACTGCAGTCTCCTCTCTCCACTCTGCAGTCTCCTCTCTCCAGTTACTGCAGTCTCCTCTCTTCAATTACTGCAGTTTCCTCTCTCCATTTACTGCAGTCTCCTCTCTCGACTCTGCAGTCTCCTCTCTCCAGTTACTGCAGTCTCCTCTCTCCAATTACTGCAGTCTCCTCTCTCCAGTTACAGCAGTCTCCTCACTCCAGTTAAAGCATTCTCCTCTCTCCACTCTTCAGTTTCCTCTCTCCAATTACTGCAGTCTCCTCTCTCCACTCTGCAGCCTCCTCTCTCTAGTTATTGCAGTCTCCTCTCTGCAGTTCCTGCAGTCTCCTCTCTCCTCTCTGCAGTTTCCTCGTTCCAATTACTGCAGGCTCCTCTCTCCACTCTGCATTCTCCGCTCTCCACTCTGCAGCCTCTTCTCTCCAGTTACTGCAGTCTCCTCTCTCCAGTTTCTGCTGTCTCCACTCTGCACTGTGCAGTCTCCTCTCTCCACTCTGCAGCCTCCTCTCTCCAGTTACTGCAGATGGCTCTCACCACTCTGCAGTCTCCTCTCTCCACTCTGCAGTCTCCTCTCTCCAGTTACTGTACGCTCCTCTCTCCAATTACTGCAGTCTCCTCTCTCCAATTATTGCACTCTCCTCTCTGCACATTGCAGTCTCCTCTCTCCAGTTACTGCTGTCTCCTTTCTCCAATTACTGCACTCTCCTCTCTCCACTTTGCATTCTCCTCTCTCCAATTACTGCAGTCTCCTCTCTCCAATTACTGCAGTCTCCTCTCTCCAGTTACTGCAGTCTCCTCTCGACACTCTGCAGTCTCCTCTCCAATTACTGCGGTGTCCTCTCTCCACTCTGCAGTCACCTCTCTCCACTCTGCAGCCTCCTCTCTCCAGTTACTGCAGTCTCCTCTCTCCAGTTTCTGCAGTCTCCTCTCTCCACTCTGCAGTCTCCTCTCTCCACTCTGCAGCCTCCTCTCTCCAGTTACTGCAGTCACCTCTCTCCACTCTGCAGTCTCCTCTCTCCACTCTGCAGTCTCCTCTCTCCAGTTTCTGCAGACTCCTCTCTCCACTCTGTAGTCTCCTCTCTCCACTCTGCAGTCTCCTCTCTCCAATTACTGCAGTCTCCTCTCTCCACTCTGCTGTCTCCTCTCTCCAGTTACTACAGTTTCCTCTCACCAGTTACTGCAGTCTCCTCTCTCCACTCTGCAGTCTCCTCTCTCCAGTTACTGCAGTCTCCTCTCTCCAATTACTGCAGTCTCCTCTCTCCAGTTACAGCAGTCTCCACTCTCCAGTTAAAGCAGTCTCCTCTCTCCATTCTTCAGTTTCCTCTCGCCAATTACTGCAGACTCCTCTCTCCACTCTGCAGCCTCCTCTCTCCAGTTACTGCAGTCTCCTCTCTCCTCTCTGCATTTTCATCGTTCCAATTACTGCAGGCTCCTCTCTCCACTCTGCAGCCTCCTCTCTCCAGTTACTGCAGTCTCCTCTCTCCAATTACTGCAGTCTCCGCACTCCAGTTACTGCAGTCTCCTCTCTACACTCTGCAGTCTCCTCTCCAATTACTGCAGTGTCCTCTCTCCACTCTGCAGTCACCTCTCTCCACTCTGCAGCCTCCTCTCTCCAGTTACTGCAGTCTCCTCTCTCCAGTTTCTGCAGTCTCCTCTCTCCACTCTGCAGTCTCCTCTCTCCACTCTGCAGCCTCCTCTCTCCAGTTACTGCAGTCACCTCTCTCCACTCTGCAGTCTCCTCTCTCCACTCTGCAGTCTCCTCTCTCCAGTTTCTGCAGTCAGCTCTCTCCACTCTGTAGTCTCCTCTCTCCACTCTGCAGTCTCCTCTCTCCAATTACTGCAGTCTCCTCTCTCCACTCTGCAGTCTCCTCTCTCCAGTTACTACAGTTTCCTCTCACCAGTTACTGCAGTCTCCTCTCTCCACTCTGCAGTCTCCTCTCTCCAGTTACTGCAGTCTCCTCTCTCCAATTACTGCAGTCTCCTCTCTCCAGTTACAGCAGTCTCCTCTCTCCAGTTAAAGCAGTCTCCTCTCTCCATTCTTCAGTTTCCTCTCTCCAATTACTGCAGTCTCCTCTCTCCACTCTGCAGCCTCCTCTCTCCAGTTACTGCAGTCTCCTCTCTCCACTTACTGCAGTCTCCTCTTTCCACTCTGCAGTCTCCTCTCTCCTCTCTGCAGCCTCCTCTCTCTCGTTATTGCAGTCTCCTCTCTCCAGTTACTGCAGCCTCCTCTCTCCAATTGCTGCAGTCTCCTCTCTCCAGTTACAGCAGTCTCCTCTCTCCAGTTAAAGCAGTCTCCTCTCTCCACTCTTCAGTTTCCTCTCTCCAATTACTGCAGTCTCCTCGCTCCACTCTGCAGCCACCTCTCTCCAGTTACTGCAGTCTCCTCTCTCCAGTTACTGCAATCTCCTCTTTCCACTCTGCAGGCTCCTCTCTCCACTCTGCAGCCTCCTCTCTCCAGTTATTGCACTCTCCTCTCTCCAGTTACTGCAGTCTCCTCTTTTCACTCTGCAGTCTCCTCTCTCCACTCTGCAGCCTCCTCTCTCTAGTTATTGCAGTCTCCTCTCTCCAGTTACTGCAGCCTCCTCTCTCCAATTGCTGCAGTCTCCTCTCTCCAGTTACTGCAGTCTCCTCTCTCCTCTCTGCATTTTCATCGTTCCAATTACTGCATGCTCCTCTGTCCACTCTGCAGCCTCCTCTCTCCAGTTACTACAGTCTCCTCTCTCCAATTTCTGCAGTCTCCTCTCTCCACTCTGCAGTCTCCTCACTCCACTCTGCAGCCTCCTCTCTCCAGTTACTGCAGTCACCTCTCTCCACTCTGCATTCTCCTCTCTCCACTCTGCAGTCTCCTCTCTCCAGTTTCTGCAGTCTCCTCTCTCCACTCTGCAGTCTCCTCTCTCCAATCTGCAGTCTCCTCTCTCCAATTACTGCAGTCTCCTCTCTCCACTCTGCAGTCTCCTCTCTCCAGTTACTGCATCTCCTCTCTCCAGTTACTGCAGTCTCCTCTCTCAAGTTACAGCAGTCTCCTCTCTCCAGTTAAAGCAGTCTCCTCTCTCCATTCTTCAGTTTGCTCTCTCCAATTACTGCAGTCTCCTCTCTCCACTCTGCAGCCTCCTCTCTCCAGTTACTGCAGTCTCCTCTCTCCAGTTACTGCAGTCTCCTCTTTTCACTCTGCAGTCTCCTCTCTCCACTCTGCAGCCTCCTCTCTCTAGTTATTGCAGTCTCCTCTCTCCAGTTACTGCAGCCTCCTCTCTCCAATTGCTGCAGTCTCCTCTCTCCAGTTACAGCAGTCTCCTCTCTCCAGTTAAAGCAGTCTCCTCTCTCTACTCTTCAGTTTCCTCTCTCCAATTACTGCAGTCTCCTCTCTCAACTCTGCAGCCACCTCTCTCCAGTTACTGCGGTCTCCTCTCTCCAGTTACTGCAATCTCCTCTTTCCACTCTGCAGGCTCCTCTCTCCACTCTGCAGCCTCCTCTCTCCAGTTACTGCAGTCTCCTCTCTCCAATTTCTGCAGTCTCCTCTCTCCACTCTGCAGTCTCCTCACTCCACTCTGCAGCCTCCTCTCTCCTGTTACTGCAGTCACCTCTCTCCACTCTGCAGTCTCCTCTCTCCACTCTGCAGTCTCCTCTCTCCAGTTTCTGCAGTCTCCTCTCTCCACTCTGCAGTCTCCTCTCTCCACTCTGCAGTCTCCTCTCTCCAATTACTGCAGTCTCCTCTCTCCACTCTGCAGTCTCCTCTCTCCAGTTACTGCAGGTTCCCCTCTCCAGTTACTGCAGTCTCCTCTCTCCACTCTGCAGTCTCCTCCATCCAGTTTCCGCAGTCTCCCCGCTCCACTCTGCAGTCTCCACTCTCCACTCTGCAGTCTCCTCTCTCCAATTACTGAAGTCTCCTCTCTCCACTCTGCAGTCTCCTCTCTCCAGTTTCTGCAGTCTCCTCTCTCCACTCTGCAGTCTCCTCTCTCCACTCTGCAGTCTCCTCTCTCCAATTTCTGCAGTCTGCTCCCTCCACTCTGCAGTCTCCTCTCTCCAATTACTGCAGTCTCCTCTCCCCAGCTGCTGCAGACTTCTCTCTCCAATTACTGCAGTCTCATCTCTCCAATTACTGCAGTCTCCTCTCTTCAGTTACTGCATTCTCCTCTCTACACTCTGCAGTCTCCTCTCTCCAATTACTGCAGTGTCCTCTCTCCACTCTGCAGTCTCCTCTCTCCACTGTGCAGCCTCCTCTCTCCAATTACTGCAGTCTCCTCTCTTCAGCTACTGTAGTCTCCTCTTTCCAATTACTGCAGTCTCCCTCTCCAGTTACTGCAATCTCCTCTCTCCAGTTACTGCACTCTCCTCTCTCCAATTACTGCAGTCTCCTCTCTCCAGTTACTGCACTCTCCTCTCTCCACTCTGCAGTCTCCTCTCTCCAGTTACTGCAGTCTCCTCTCTCCAATTACTGCAGTCTCCTCTCTCCAGTTACTGCACTCTCCTCTCTCCACTCTGCAGTCTCCTCTCTCCAATTCCTGCAGTCTCCGCTTTCCAAATACTGCAGTCTCCTCTCTCCAGTTACTGCACTCTCCTCTCTCAACTCTGCAGTCTCCTCTCTCCAGTTACTGCAGTCTCCTCTCTCCACTCTGCAGTCTCCTCTCTCCAATTACTGCAGTCGCCTCTTTCCAATTACTGCAGTCTCCTCTCTCCCGTTACTGCACTCTCCTCTCTCCATTCTGCAGTCTCCTCTCTCCAGTTACTGCAGTCTCCTCTCTCCAAATTACTGCAGTCTCCTCTCTCCAGTTACTGCGGTCACCTCTCTCCACTCTGCAGTCTCCTCTCTCCAATTACTGCAGTCTCCTCTCTCCACTCTGCAGTCTCCTCTCTCCAGTTACTGCAGTCTCCTCTCTCCAGTTACTGCACTCTCCTCTCTCCAATTACTGCAGTCTCCTCTCTTCAGTTACTGCAGTCTCCTCTCTCCAATTACTGCAGTCTCCTCTCTCCACTCTGCAGTTTCCTCTCTCCAATTACTGCAGTCTCCTGGCTCCAGTTACTGCAGTCTCCTCTCTCCACTCTGCAGTCTCCTCTCTCCAATTACTGTCGTCTCCTCTCTCCACTCTGCAGTTTCCTCTCTCCAATTACTGCAGTTTCCTCTCTCCAGTAACTGCTGTCTCCTCTCTCCACTCTGCAGTCTCCTCTCTCCAATTACTGCAGTTTCCTCTCTCCACTCTGCAGTCTCCTCTCTCCATTTACTGCAGTCTCCTCTCTCGACTCTGCAGTCTCCTCTCTCCAGTTACTGCAGTCTCCTCTCTCCAATTACTGCAGTCTCCTCTCTCCAGTTACAGCAGTCTCCTCACTCCAGTTAAAGCATTCTCCTCTCTCCACTCTTCAGTTTCCTCTCTCCAATTACTGCAGTCTCCTCTCTCCACTCTGCAGCCTCCTCTCTCTAGTTATTGCAGTCTCCTCTCTGCAGTTCCTGCAGTCTCCTCTCTCCTCTCTGCAGTTTCCTCGTTCCAATTACTGCAGGCTCCTCTCTCCACTCTGCATTCTCCGCTCTCCACTCTGCAGCCTCTTCTCTCCAGTTACTGCAGTCTCCTCTCTCCAGTTTCTGCTGTCTCCACTCTGCACTCTGCAGTCTCCTCTCTCCACTCTGCAGCCTCCTCTCTCCAGTTACTGCAGATGGCTCTCACCACTCTGCAGTCTCCTCTCTCCACTCTGCAGTCTCCTCTCTCCAGTTACTGTACTCTCCTCTCTCCAATTACTGCAGTCTCCTCTCTCCAATTATTGCACTCTCCTCTCTGCACATTGCAGTCTCCTCTCTCCAGTTACTGCTGTCTCCTTTCTCCAATTACTGCACTCTCCTCTCTCCACTTTGCATTCTCCTCTCTCCAATTACTGCAGTCTCCTCTCTCCAATTACTGCAGTCTCCTCTCTCCAGTTACTGCAGTCTCCTCTCGACACTCTGCAGTCTCCTCTCCAATTACTGCGGTGTCCTCTCTCCACTCTGCAGTCACCTCTCTCCACTCTGCAGCCTCCTCTCTCCAGTTACTGCAGTCTCCTCTCTCCAGTTTCTGCAGTCTCCTCTCTCCACTCTGCAGTCTCCTCTCTCCACTCTGCAGCCTCCTCTCTCCAGTTACTGCAGTCACCTCTCTCCACTCTGCAGTCTCCTCTCTCCACTCTGCAGTCTCCTCTCTCCAGTTTCTGCAGACTCCTCTCTCCACTCTGTAGTCTCCTCTCTCCACTCTGCAGTCTCCTCTCTCCAATTACTGCAGTCTCCTCTCTCCACTCTGCTGTCTCCTCTCTCCAGTTACTACAGTTTCCTCTCACCAGTTACTGCAGTCTCCTCTCTCCACTCTGCAGTCTCCTCTCTCCAGTTACTGCAGTCTCCTCTCTCCAATTACTGCAGTCTCCTCTCTCCAGTTACAGCAGTCTCCACTCTCCAGTTAAAGCAGTCTCCTCTCTCCATTCTTCAGTTTCCTCTCTCCAATTACTGCAGACTCCTCTCTCCACTCTGCAGCCTCCTCTCTCCAGTTACTGCAGTCTCCTCTCTCCTCTCTGCATTTTCATCGTTCCAATTACTGCAGGCTCCTCTCTCCACTCTGCAGCCTCCTCTCTCCAGTTACTGCAGTCTCCTCTCTCCAATTACTGCAGTCTCCGCACTCCAGTTACTGCAGTCTCCTCTCTACACTCTGCAGTCTCCTCTCCAATTACTGCAGTGTCCTCTCTCCACTCTGCAGTCACCTCTCTCCACTCTGCAGCCTCCTCTCTCCAGTTACTGCAGTCTCCTCTCTCCAGTTTCTGCAGTCTCCTCTCTCCACTCTGCAGTCTCCTCTCTCCACTCTGCAGCCTCCTCTCTCCAGTTACTGCAGTCACCTCTCTCCACTCTGCAGTCTCCTCTCTCCACTCTGCAGTCTCCTCTCTCCAGTTTCTGCAGTCAGCTCTCTCCACTCTGTAGTCTCCTCTCTCCACTCTGCAGTCTCCTCTCTCCAATTACTGCAGTCTCCTCTCTCCACTCTGCAGTCTCCTCTCTCCAGTTACTACAGTTTCCTCTCACCAGTTACTGCAGTCTCCTCTCTCCACTCTGCAGTCTCCTCTCTCCAGTTACTGCAGTCTCCTCTCTCCAATTACTGCAGTCTCCTCTCTCCAGTTACAGCAGTCTCCTCTCTCCAGTTAAAGCAGTCTCCTCTCTCCATTCTTCAGTTTCCTCTCTCCAATTACTGCAGTCTCCTCTCTCCACTCTGCAGCCTCCTCTCTCCAGTTACTGCAGTCTCCTCTCTCCACTTACTGCAGTCTCCTCTTTCCACTCTGCAGTCTCCTCTCTCCTCTCTGCAGCCTCCTCTCTCTCGTTATTGCAGTCTCCTCTCTCCAGTTACTGCAGCCTCCTCTCTCCAATTGCTGCAGTCTCCTCTCTCCAGTTACAGCAGTCTCCTCTCTCCAGTTAAAGCAGTCTCCTCTCTCCACTCTTCAGTTTCCTCTCTCCAATTACTGCAGTCTCCTCTCTCCACTCTGCAGCCACCTCTCTCCAGTTACTGCAGTCTCCTCTCTCCAGTTACTGCAATCTCCTCTTTCCACTCTGCAGGCTCCTCTCTCCACTCTGCAGCCTCCTCTCTCCAGTTATTGCACTCTCCTCTCTCCAGTTACTGCAGTCTCCTCTCTCCTCTCTGCATTTTCATCGTTCCAATTACTGCATGCTCCTCTGTCCACTCTGCAGCCTCCTCTCTCCAGTTACTACAGTCTCCTCTCTCCAATTTCTGCAGTCTCCTCTCTCCACTCTGCAGTCTCCTCACTCCACTCTGCAGCCTCCTCTCTCCAGTTACTGCAGTCACCTCTCTCCACTCTGCAGTCTCCTCTCTCCACTCTGCAGTCTCCTCTCTCCATTTTCTGCAGTCTCCTCTCTCCACTCTGAAGTCTCCTCTCTCCACTCTGCAGTCTCCTCTCTCCAATTACTGCAGTCTCCTCTCTCCACTCTGCAGTCTCCTCTCTCCAGTTACTGCATCTCCTCTCTCCAGTTACTGCAGTCTCCTCTCTCAAGTTACAGCAGTCTCCTCTCTCCAGTTAAAGCAGTCTCCTCTCTCCATTCTTCAGTTTGCTCTCTCCAATTACTGCAGTCTCCTCTCTCCACTCTGCAGCCTCCTCTCTCCAGTTACTGCAGTCTCCTCTCTCCAGTTACTGCAGTCTCCTCTTTTCACTCTGCAGTCTCCTCTCTCCACTCTGCAGCCTCCTCTCTCTAGTTATTGCAGTCTCCTCTCTCCAGTTACTGCAGCCTCCTCTCTCCAATTGCTGCAGTCTCCTCTCTCCAGTTACAGCAGTCTCCTCTCTCCAGTTAAAGCAGTCTCCTCTCTCTACTCTTCAGTTTCCTCTCTCCAATTACTGCAGTCTCCTCTCTCCACTCTGCAGCCACCTCTCTCCAGTTACTGCGGTCTCCTCTCTCCAGTTACTGCAATCTCCTCTTTCCACTCTGCAGGCTCCTCTCTCCACTCTGCAGCCTCCTCTCTCCAGTTACTGCAGTCTCCTCTCTCCAATTTCTGCAGTCTCCTCTCTCCACTCTGCAGTCTCCTCACTCCACTCTGCAGCCTCCTCTCTCCTGTTACTGCAGTCACCTCTCTCCACTCTGCAGTCTCCTCTCTCCACTCTGCAGTCTCCTCTCTCCAGTTTCTGCAGTCTCCTCTCTCCACTCTGCAGTCTCCTCTCTCCACTCTGCAGTCTCCTCTCTCCAATTACTGCAGTCTCCTCTCTCCACTCTGCAGTCTCCTCTCTCCAGTTACTGCAGGTTCCCCTCTCCAGTTACTGCAGTCTCCTCTCTCCACTCTGCAGTCTCCTCCATCCAGTTTCCGCAGTCTCCCCGCTCCACTCTGCAGTCTCCACTCTCCACTCTGCAGTCTCCTCTCTCCAATTACTGAAGTCTCCTCTCTCCACTCTGCAGTCTCCTCTCTCCAGTTTCTGCAGTCTCCTCTCTCCACTCTGCAGTCTCCTCTCTCCACTCTGCAGTCTCCTCTCTCCACTCTGCAGTCTCCTCTCTCCAATTTCTGCAGTCTGCTCCCTCCACTCTGCAGTCTCCTCTCTCCAATTACTGCAGTCTCCTCTCCCCAGCTGCTGCAGACTTCTCTCTCCAATTACTGCAGTCTCATCTCTCCAATTACTGCAGTCTCCTCTCTTCAGTTACTGCATTCTCCTCTCTACACTCTGCAGTCTCCTCTCTCCAATTACTGCAGTGTCCTCTCTCCACTCTGCAGTCTCCTCTCTCCACTGTGCAGCCTCCTCTCTCCAATTACTGCAGTCTCCTCTCTTCAGCTACTGTAGTCTCCTCTTTCCAATTACTGCAGTCTCCCTCTCCAGTTACTGCAATCTCCTCTCTCCAGTTACTGCACTCTCCTCTCTCCAATTACTGCAGTCTCCTCTCTCCAGTTACTGCACTCTCCTCTCTCCACTCTGCAGTCTCCTCTCTCCAGTTACTGCAGTCTCCTCTCTCCAATTACTGCAGTCTCCTCTCTCCAGTTACTGCACTCTCCTCTCTCCACTCTGCAGTCTCCTCTCTCCAATTCCTGCAGTCTCCGCTTTCCAAATACTGCAGTCTCCTCTCTCCAGTTACTGCACTCTCCTCTCTCAACTCTGCAGTCTCCTCTCTCCAGTTACTGCAGTCTCCTCTCTCCACTCTGCAGTCTCCTCTCTCCAATTACTGCAGTCGCCTCTTTCCAATTACTGCAGTCTCCTCTCTCCCGTTACTGCACTCTCCTCTCTCCATTCTGCAGTCTCCTCTCTCCAGTTACTGCAGTCTCCTCTCTCCAAATTACTGCAGTCTCCTCTCTCCAGTTACTGCGGTCACCTCTCTCCACTCTGCAGTCTCCTCTCTCCAATTACTGCAGTCTCCTCTCTCCACTCTGCAGTCTCCTCTCTCCAGTCACTGCAGTCTCCTCTCTCCAGTTACTGCAGTCTCCTCTCTCCAATTACTGCAGTCTCCTCTCTTCAGTTACTGCAGTCTCCTCTCTCCAATTACTGCAGTCTCCTCTCTCCACTCTGCAGTTTCCTCTCTCCAATTACTGCAGTCTCCTGGCTCCAGTTACTGCAGTCTCCTCTCTCCACTCTGCAGTCTCCTCTCTCCAATTACTGTCGTCTCCTCTCTCCACTCTGCAGTTTCCTCTCTCCAATTACTGCAGTTTCCTCTCTCCAGTAACTGCTGTCTCCTCTCTCCACTCTGCAGTCTCCTCTCTCCAATTACTGCAGTTTCCTCTCTCCACTCTGCAGTCTCCTCTCTCCAGTTACTGCAGCCTCCTCTCTCCAATTGCTGCAGTCTCCTCTCTCCAGTGACAGCAGTCTCCTCTCTCTCAGTTAAAGCAGTCTCCTCTCTCCACTCTTCAGTTTCCTCTCTCCAATTACTGCAGTCTCCTCTCTCCACTCTGCAGCCTCCTCTCTCCAGTTACTGCAATCTCCGCTTTCCACTCTGCAGTCTCCTCTCTCCACTCTGCAGCCTCCTCTCTCCAGTTATTGCACTCTCCTCTCTCCAGTTACTGCAGTCTCCTCTCGCCTCTCTGCATTTTCCTCGGTCCAATTACTGCAGGCTCCTCTCTCCACTCTGCAGCCTCCTCTCTCCAGTTAATGCAGTCTCCTCTCTCCAGTTTCTGCAGTCTCCTCTCTCCACTCTGCAGTCTCCTCTCTCCACTCTGCAGCCTCCTCTCTCCAGTTACTGCAGTCTCCTCTCTACACTCTGCAGTCTCCTCTCTCCAATTACTGCAGTGTCCTCTCTCCACTCTGCAGTCTCCTCTCTCCACTGTGCAGCCTCCTCTCTCCAATTACTGCAGTCTCCTCTCTCCAGTTACTGCACTCTCCTCTCTCCACTCTGCAGTCTCCTCTCTCCAGTTACTGCAGTCTCCTCTCTCCAATTACTGCAGTCTCCTCTCTCCAGTTACTGCACTCTCCTCTCTCCACTCTGCAGTCTCCTCTCACCAATTCCTGCAGTCTCCGCTTTCCAAATACTGCAGTCTCCTCTCTCCAGTTACTGCACTCTCCTCTCTCAACTCTGCAGTCTCCTCTCTCCAGTTACTGCAGTCTCCTCTCTCCACTCTGCAGTCTCCTCTCTCCAATTACTGCAGTCGCCTCTTTCCAATTACTGCAGTCTCCTCTCTCCCGTTACTGCACTCTCCTCTCTCCATTCTGCAGTCTCCTCTCTCCAGTTACTGCAGTCTCCTCTCTCCAAATTACTGCAGTCTCCTCTCTCCAGTTACTGCGGTCACCTCTCTCCACTCTGCAGTCTCCTCTCTCCAATTACTGCAGTCTCCTCTCTCCACTCTGCAGTCTCCTCTCTCCAGTGACTTCAGTCTCCTCTCTCCAGTTACTGCAGTCTCCTCTCTCCAATTACTGCAGTCTCCTCTCTTCAGTTACTGCAGTCTCCTCTCTCCAATTACTGCAGTCTCCTCTCTCCACTCTGCAGTTTCCTCTCTCCAATTACTGCAGTCTCCTGGCTCCAGTTACTGCAATCTCCTCTCTCCACTCTGCAGTCTCCTCTCTCCAATTACTGTCGTCTCCTCTCTCCACTCTGCAGTTTCCTCTCTCCAATTACTGCAGTTTCCTCTCTCCAGTAACTGCTGTCTCCTCTCTCCACTCTGCAGTCTCCTCTCTCCAATTACTGCAGTTTCCTCTCTCCACTCTGCAGTCTCCTCTCTCCAGTTACTGCAGCCTCCTCTCTCCAATTGCTGCAGTCTCCTCTCTCCAGTTACAGCAGTCTCCTCTCTCCAGTTAAAGCAGTCTCCTCTCTCCACTCTTCAGTTCCCTCTCTCCAATTACTGCAGTCTCCTCTCTCCACTCTGCAGCCTCCTCTCTCCAGTTACTGCAATCTCCTCTTTCCACTCTGCAGTCTCCTCTCTCCACTCTGCAGCCTCCTCTCTCCAGTTATTGCACTCTCCTCTCCCCAGTTACTGCAGTCTCCTCTCGCCTCTCTGCATTTTCCTCGGTCCAATTACTGCAGGCTCCTCTCTCCACTCTGCAGCCTCCTCTCTCCAGTTAATGCAGTCTCCTCTCTCCAGTTTCTGCAGTCTCCTCTCTCCACTCTGCAGTCTCCTCTCTCCACTCTGCAGCCTCCTCTCTCCAGTTACTGCAGTCTCCTCTCTACACTCTGCAGTCTCCTCTCTCCAATTACTGCAGTGTCCTCTCTCCACTCTGCAGTCTCCTCTCTACACTGTGCAGCCTCCTCTCTCCAATTACTGCAGTCTCCTCTCTTCAGCTACTGTAGTGTCCTCTTTCCAATTACTGCAGTCTCCCTCTCCAGTTACTGCAGTCTCCTCTCTCCAGTTACTGCACTCTCCTCTCTCCAATTACTGCAGTCTCCTCTCTCCAGTTACTGCACTCTCCTCTCTCCACTCTGCAGTCTCCTCTCTCCAGTTACTGCAGTCTCCTCTCTCCAATTACTGTAGTCTCCTCTCTCCAGTTACTGCACTCTCCTCACTCCACTCTGCAGTCTCCTCTCTCCAATTCCTGCAGTCTCCGCTTTCCAAATACTGCAGTCTCCTCTCTCCAGTTACTGCACTCTCCTCTCTCAACTCTGCAGTCTCCTCTCTCCAGTTACTGCAGTCTCCTCTCTCCACTCTGCAGTCTCCTCTCTCCAATTACTGCAGTCGCCTCTTTCCAATTACTGCAGTCTCCTCTCTCCCGTTACTGCACTCTCCTCTCTCCATTCTGCAGTCTCCTCTCTCCAGTTACTGCAGTCTCCTCTCTCCAAATTACTGCAGTCTCCTCTCTCCAGTTACTGCAGTTTCCTCTCTCCACTCTGCAGTCTCCTCTCTCCAGTTACTGCAGCCTCCTCTCTCCAATTGCTGCAGTCTCCTCTCTCCAGTTACAGCAGTCTCCTCTCTCCAGTTAAAGCAGTCTCCTCTCTCCACTCTTCAGTTTCCTCTCTCCAATTACTGCAGTCTCCTCTTTCCACTCTGCAGTCTCCTCTCTCCACTCTGCACCCTCCTCTCTCCAGTTATTGCACTCTCCTCTCTCCAGTTACTGCAGTCTCCTCTCGCCTCTCTGCATTTTCCTCGTTCCAATTACTGCAGGCTCCTCTCTCCACTCTGCATCCTCCTCTCTCCAGTTAATGCAGTCTCCTCTCTCCAGTTTCTGCAGTCTCCTCTCTCCACTCTGCAGTCTCCTCTCTCCACTCTGCAGCCTCCTCTCTCCAGTTACTGCAGTCACCTCTCTCCACTCTGCAGTCTCCTCTCTCCACTCTGCAGTCTCCTCTCTCCAGTTTCTGCAGTCTCCTCTCTCCACTCTGCAGTCTCCTCTCTCCACTCTGCAGTCTCCTCTCTCCAATTACTGCAGTCTCCTCTCTCCACTCTGCAGTCTCCTCTCTCCAGTTACCGCAGTTTCCTCTCTCCAGTTACTGCAGTCCCCTCTCTCCACTCTGCAGTCTCCTCTCTCCAGTTACTGCAGTCTCCTCTCTCCAATTACTGCAGTCTCCTCTCTCCAGTTACAGCAGTCTCCTCTCTCCAGTTAAAGCAGTCTCCTCTCTCCATTCTTCAGTTTCCTCTCTCCAATTACTGCAGTCTCCTCTCTCCACTCTGCAGCCTCCTCTCTCCATTTACTGCAGTCTCCTCTCTCCAGTTACTGCAGTCTCCTCTTTCCACTCTGCAGTCTCCTCTCTCCACTCTGCAGCCTCCTCTCTCTAGTTATTGCAGTCTCCTCTCTCCAGTTGCTGCAGCCACCTCTCTCCAATTGCTGCAGTCTCCTCTCTCCGGTTACAGCAGTCTCCTCTCTCCAGTTAAAGCAGTCTCCTCTCTCCACTCTTCAGTTTCCTCTCTCCAATTACTGCAGTCTCCTCTCTCCACTCTGCAGCCTCCTCTCTCCAGTTACTGCAGTCTCCTCTCTCCAGTTACTGCAATCTCCTCTTTCCACTCTGCCGGCTGCTCTCTCCACTCTGCAGCCTCCTCTCTCCAGTTATTGCACTCTCCTCTCTCCAGTTACTGCAGTCTCCTCTCTCCTCTCTGCATTT
This sequence comes from Heterodontus francisci, assembly GCF_036365525.1. Taxonomy (NCBI): domain Eukaryota; kingdom Metazoa; phylum Chordata; class Chondrichthyes; order Heterodontiformes; family Heterodontidae; genus Heterodontus; species Heterodontus francisci. The sequence goes on from NC_090395.1 coordinate 21,914,648, forward strand.
TCCTCATTCCAATTACTGCAGGCTCCTCTCTCGACTCTGCAGCCTCCTCTCTCCAGTTACTGCAGTCTCCTCTCTCCAGTTTCTGCAGTCCCCTCTCTCCACACTGCAGTCTCCTCTCTCCACTCTGCAGCCTCCTCTCTCCAGTTACTGCAGTCACCTCTCTCCACTCTGCAGTCTCCTCTCTCCACTCTGCAGTTTCCTCTCTCCAATTACTGCAGTCTCCTCGCTCCAGTTACAGTTACTGCAGTCTCCTCTCTCCACTCTGCAGTCTCCTCTCTCCAATTACTGCCGTCTCCTCTCTCCACTCTGCAGTTTCCTCTCTCCAAGTACTGCAGTTTCCTCTCTCCAGTTACTGCAGTCTCCTCTCTCCACTCTGCAGTCTCCTCTCTCCAATTACTGCAGTTTCCTCTCTCCACTCTGCAGTCTCCTCTCTCCAGTTACTGCAGCCTCCTCTCTCCAATTGCTGCAGTCTCCTCTCTCCAGTTACAGCAGTCTCCTCTTTCCAGTTAATGCAGTCTCCTCTCTCCAGTTTCTGCAGTCTCCTGTCTCCACTCTGCAGTCTCCTCTCTCCACTCTGCAGCCTCCTCTCTCCAGTTACTGCAGTCACCTCTCTCCACTCTGCAGTCTCCTCTCTCCACTCTGCAGTCTCCTCTCTCCAGTTTCTGCAGTCTCCTCTCTCCACTCTGCAGTCTCCTCTCTCCACTCTGCAGTCTCCTCTCTCCAATTACTGCAGTCTCCTCTCTCCACTCTGCAGTCTCCTCTCTCCAGTTACCGCAGTTTCCTCTCTCCAGTTACTGCAGTCTCCTCTCTCCACTCTGCAGTCTCCTCTCTCCAGTTACTGCAGTCTCCTCTCTCCAATTACTGCAGTCTCCTCTCTCCAGTTACAGCAGTCTCCTCTCTCCAGTAAAAGCAGTCTCCTCTCTCCATTCTTCAGTTTCCTCTCTCCAATTACTGCAGTCTCCTCTCTCCACTCTGCAGCCTCCTCTCTCCAGTTACTGCACTCTCCCCTCTCCAGTTACTGCAGTCTCCTCTTTCCACTCTGCAGTCTCCTCTCTCCACTCTGCAGCCTCCTCTCTCTAGTTATTGCAGTCTCCTCTCTCCAGTTGCTGCAGCCTCCTCTCTCCAATTGCTGCAGTCTCCTCTCTCCAGTTACAGCAGTCTCCTCTCTCCAGTTAAAGCAGTCTCCTCTCTCCACTCTTCAGTTTCCTCTCTCCAATTACTGCAGTCTCCTCTCTCCACTCTGCAGCCTCCTCTCTCCAGTTACTGCAGTCTCCTCTCTCCACTTACTGCAATCTCCTCTTTCCACTCTGCAGGCTGCTCTCTCCACTCTGCAGCCTCCTCTCTCCAGTTATTGCACTCTCCTCTCTCCAGTTACTGCAGTCTCCTCTCTCTTCTCTGCATTTTCCTCGTTCCAATTACTGCAGGGTCCTCTCTCGACTCTGCAGCCTCCTCTCTCCAGTTACTGCAGTCTCCTCTCCCCAGTTTCTGCAGTCTCCTCTCTCCACTCTGCAGTCTCCTCTCTCCACTCTGCAGCCTCCTCTCTGCAGTTACTGCAGTCACCTCTCTCCACTCTGCAGTCTCCTCTCTCCACTCTGCAGTTTCCTCTCTCCAATTACTGCAGTCTCCTCGCTCCAGTTACAGTTACTGCAGTCTCCTCTCTCCACTCTGCAGTCCCCTCTCTCCAATTACTGCCGTCTCCTCTCTCCACTCTGCAGTTTCCTCTCTCCAATTACTGCAGTTTCCTCTCTCCAGTTACTGCAGTCGCCTCTCTCCACTCTGCAGTCTCCTCTCTCCAATTACTGCAGTTTCCTCTCTCCACTCTGCAGTCTCCTCTCTCCAGTTACTGCAGCCTCCTCTCTCCAATTGCTGCAGTCTCCTCTCTCCAGTTACAGCAGTCTCCTCTCTCCAGTTAAAGCAGTCATATCTCTCCACTCTTCAGTTTCCTCTCTCCAATTACTGCAGTCTCCTCTCTCCACTCTGCAGCCTCCTCTCTCCAGTTACTGCAATCTCCTCTTTCCACACTGCAGGCTCCTCTCTCCACTCTGCAGCCTCCTCTCTCCAGTTATTGCACTCTCCTCTCTCCAGTTACTGCAGTCTCCTCTCGCCTCTCTGCATTTTCCTCGTTCCAATTACTGCAGGCTCCTCTCTCCACTCTGCAAACTCCTCTGTCCAGTTACTGCAGTCTCCTCTCTCCAGTCTCTGCAGTCTCCTCTCGCCACTCTGCAGTCTCCTCTCTCCACTCTGCAGCCTCCTCTCTCCAGTTACTGCAGTCACCTCTCTCCACTCTGTAGTCTCCTCTCTCCACTCTGCAGTCACCTCTCTCCAGTTTCTGCAGTCTCCTCTCCACTCTGCAGTCTCCTCTCTCCACTCTGCAGTCTCCTCTCTCCAATTACTGCAGTCTCCTCTCTCCACTCTGCAGTTTCCTCTCTCCAGTTACCGCAGTTTCCTCTCTCCAGTTACTGCAGTCTCCTCTGTCCACTCTGCAGTCTCCTCTCTCCAGTTACTGCAGTCTCCTCTCTCCAATTACTGCAGTCTCCTCTCTCCAGTTAAAGCAGTCTCCTCTCTCCATTCTTCAGTTTCCTCTCTCCAATTACTGCAGTCTCCTCTCTCCACTCTGCAGCCTCCTCTCTCCAGTTACTGCAGTCTCCTCTCTCCAGTTACTGCAGTCTCCTCTTTCCACTCTGCAGTCTCCTCTCTCCACTCTGCAGCCTCCTCTCTCTAGTTATTGCAGTCTCCTCTCTCCAGTTGCTGCAGCCTCCTCTCTCCAATTGCTGCAGTCTCCTCTCTCCAGTTACAGCAGTCTCCTCTCTCCAGTTAAAGCAGTCTCTTCTCTCCACTCTTCAGTTTCCTCTCTCCAATTACTGCAGTCTCCTCTCTCCACTCTGCAGCCTCCTCTCTCCAGTTACTGCAGTCTCCTCTCTCCAGTTACTGCAATCTCCTCTTTCCACTCTGCAGGCTCCTCTCTCCACTCTGCAGCCTCCTCTCTCCAGTTATTGCACTCTCCTCTCTCCAGTTACTGCAGTCTCCTCTCTCCTCTCTGCATGTTCCTCGTTCCAATTACTGCAGGCTCCTCTCTCCAGTTACTGCAGTCTCCTCTCTCCAGTTTCTGCAGTCTCCTCTCTCCACTCTGCAGTCTCCTCTCTCCACTCTGCAGCCTCCTCTCTCCAGTTACTGCAGTCACCTCTCTCCACACTGCTGTCTCCTCTCTCCACTCTGCAGTCTCCTCTCTCCAGTTTCGGCAGTCTCCTCTCTCCACTCTGCAGTCTCCTCTCTCCACTCTGCAGTCTCCTCTCTCCAATTACTGCAGTCTCCTCTCTCCACTCTGCAGTCTCCTCGCTCCAGTTACTGCCGTTTCCACTCTCCAGTTACTGCAGTCTCCTCTCTCCACTCTGTAGTCTCCTCTCTCCAGTTGCTGCGGTCTCCTCTCTCCAATTACTGCAGTCTCCTCTCTCCATTTACAGTAGTCTCCTCTCTCCAGTTAAAGCAGTCTCCTCTCTCCATTCTTCAGTTTCCTCTCTCCAATTACTGCAGTCTCCTCTCTCCACTCTGCAGCCTCCTCTCTCCAGTTACTGCAGTCTCATATCTCCAGTTACTGCAGTCTCCTCTTTCCACTCTGCAGTCTCCTCTCTCCACTCTGCAGCCTCCTCTCTCTAGTTATTGCAGTCTCCTCTCTCCAGTTACTGCAGTCTCCGCTCTCCTCTCTGCGGTTTCCTCGTTCCAATTACTGCAGGCTTCTCTCTCCACTCTGCAGTCTCCTCTCTCCACTCTGCAGCCTCCTCTCTCCAGTTACTGCAGTCTCCTCTATCCAGTTTCTGCAGTCTCCTCTCTCCACTCTGCAGTCTCCTCTCTCCACTCTGCAGCCTCCTCTCTCCAGTTACTGCAGTCAGCTCTCTCCACTCTGCTGTCTCCTCTCTCCACTCTGCAGTCTCCTCTCTCCAGTTACTGCAGTCTCCTCTCTCCAATTACTGCAGTCTCCTCTCTCCAATTACTGCAGTCTCCTCTCTCCAATTACTGCAGTCTCCTCTCTCCAATTACTGCAGTCTCCTCTCTCCATTTACAGCACTCTCCTCTCTCCACTCTGCCGTCTCCTCTCTCCAATTACTGCAGTCTCCGCTTTCCAATTACTGCAGTCTCCTCTCTCCAGTTACTGCACTCTCCTCTCTCCACTCTGCAGTCTCCTCTCTCCAATTACTGCAGTCTCCTCTTTCCAATTACTGCAGTCTCCTCTCTTCAGTTACTGCACTCTCCTCTCTCCACTCTGCAGACTCCTCTCTCCAGTTACTGCAGTCTCCTCTCTCCAAATTACTGCAGTCTCCTCTCTCCAATTACTGCAGTCTCCTCTTTCCAATTACTGCAGTCTCCTCTCTCCAGTTACTGCACTCTCCTCTCTCCACTCTGCAGTCTCCTCTCTCCAATTACTGCAGTCTCCTCTTTCCAATTACTGCAGTCTCCTCTCTCCAATTACTGCATTCTCCTCTCTCCACTCTGCAGTCTCCTCTCTCCAGTTACCGCAGTTTCCTCTCTCCAGTTACTGCAGTCTCCTCTCTCCACTCTGCAGTCTCCGCTCTCCAGTTACTGCAGTCTCCTCCCTCCAATTACTGCAGTCTCCTCTCTCCAGTTAAAGCAGTCTCCTCTCTCCATTCTTCAGTTTCCTCTCTGCAATTACTGCAGTCTCCTCTCTCCACTCTGCAGCCTCCTCTCTCCAGTTACTGCAGTCTCCTCTCTCCAGTTACTGCAGTCTCCTCTTTCCACTCTGCAGTCTCCTCTCTCCACTCTGCAGTCTCCTCTCTCCAGTTACTGCAGCCTCCTCTCTCCAATTGCTGCAGTCTCCTCTCTCCAGTTACAGCAGTCTCCTCTCTCCAGTTAAAGCAGTCATATCTCTCCACTCTTCAGTTTCCTCTTTCCAATTACTGCAGTCTCCTCTCTCCACTCTGCAGCCTCCTCTCTCCAGTTACTGCAATCTCCTCTTTCCACACTGCAGGCTCCTCTCTCCACTCTGCAGCCTCCTCTCTCCAGTTATTGCACTCTCCTCTCTCCAGTTACTGCCGTCTCCTCTCGCCTCTCTGCATTTTCCTCGTTCCAATTACTGCAGTCTCCTCTCTCCACTCTGCAGCCTCCTCTCTCCAGTTACTGCAGTCACCTCTCTCCACTCTGCAGTCTCCTCTCTCCACTCTGCAGCCTCCTCTCTCCAGTTATTGCACTCTCCTCTCTCCAGTTACTGCAGTCTCCTCTCTCCTCTCTGCATGTTCCTCGTTCCAATTACTGCAGGCTCCTCTCTCCAGTTACTGCAGTCTCCTCTCTCCAGTTTCTGCAGTCTCCTCTCTCCACTCTGCAGTCTCCTCTCTCCACTCTGCAGCCTCCTCTCTCCAGTTACTGAAGTCACCTCTCTCCACACTGCAGTCTCCTCTCTCCACTCTGCAGTCTCCTCTCTCCAGTTTCTGCAGTCTCCTCTCTCCACTCTGCAGTCTCCTCTCTCCACTCTGCAGTCTCCTCTCTCCAATTACTGCAGTCTCCTCTCTCCACTCTGCAGTCTCCTCTCTCCAGTTACTGCCGTTTCCACTCTCCAGTTACTGCAGTCTCCTCTCTCCACTCTGTAGTCTCCTCTCTCCAGTTGCTGCGGTCTCCTCTCTCCAATTACTGCAGTCTCCTCTCTCCATTTACAGTAGTCTCCTCTCTCCAGTTAAAGCAGTCTCCTCTCTCCATTCTTCAGTTTCCTCTCTCCAATTACTGCAGTCTCCTCTCTCCACTCTGCAGCCTCCTCTCTCCAGTTACTGCAGTCTCCTCTTTCCACTCTGCAGTCTCCTCTCTCCACTCTGCAGCCTCCTCTCTCTAGTTATTGCAGTCTCCTCTCTCCAGTTACTGCAGTCTCCTCTCTCCTCTCTGCGGTTTCCTCGTTCCAATTACTGCAGGCTTCTCTCTCCACTCTGCAGTCTCCTCTCTCCACTCTGCAGTCTCCTCTCTCCACTCTGCAGTCTCCTCTCTCCAGTTACTGCAGCCTCCTCTCTCCAATTGCTGCAGTCTCCTCTCTCCAGTTACAGCAGTCTCCTCTCTCCAGTTAAAGCAGTCATATCTCTCCACTCTTCAGTTTCCTCTTTCCAATTACTGCAGTCTCCTCTCTCCACTCTGCAGCCTCCTCTCTCCAGTTACTGCAATCTCCTCTTTCCACACTGCAGGCTCCTCTCTCCACTCTGCAGCCTCCTCTCTCCAGTTATTGCACTCTCCTCTCTCCAGTTACTGCCGTCTCCTCTCGCCTCTCTGCATTTTCCTCGTTCCAATTACTGCAGGCTCCTCTCTCCACTCTGCAAACTCCTCTGTCCAGTTACTGCAGTCTCCTCTCTCCAGTTTCTGCAGTCTCCTCTCGCCACTCTGCAGTCTCCTCTCTCCACTCTGCAGTCTCCTCTCTCCACTCTGCAGTCTCCTCTCTCCAATTACTGCAGTCTCCTCTCTCCACTCTGCAGTCTCCTCTCTCCAGTTACTGCCGTTTCCACTCTCCAGTTACTGCAGTCTCCTCTCTCCACTCTGTAGTCTCCTCTCTCCAGTTGCTGCGGTCTCCTCTCTCCAATTACTGCAGTCTCCTCTCTCCATTTACAGTAGTCTCCTCTCTCCAGTTAAAGCAGTCTCCTCTCTCCATTCTTCAGTTTCCTCTCTCCAATTACTGCAGTCTCCTCTCTCCACTCTGCAGCCTCCTCTCTCCAGTTACTGCAGTCTCATATCTCCAGTTACTGCAGTCTCCTCTTTCCACTCTGCAGTCTCCTCTCTCCACTCTGCAGCCTCCTCTCTCTAGTTACTGCAGTCTCCTCTCTCCAGTTACTGCAGTCTCCTCTCTCCTCTCTGCGGTTTCCTCGTTCCAATTACTGCAGGCTTCTCTCTCCACTCTGCAGTCTCCTCTCTCCACTCTGCAGCCTCCTCTCTCCAGTTACTGCAGTCTCCTCTATCCAGTTTCTGCAGTCTCCTCTCTCCACTCTGCAGTCTCCTCTCTCCACTCTGCAGCCTCCTCTCTCCAGTTACTGCAGTCAGCTCTCTCCACTCTGCTGTCTCCTCTCTCCACTCTGCAGTCTCCTCTCTCCAGTTACTGCAGTCTCCTCTCTCCAATTACTGCAGTCTCCTCTCTCCAATTACTGCAGTCTCCTCTCTCCAATTACTGCAGTCTCCTCTCTCCAATTACTGCAGTCTCCTCTCTCCATTTACAGCACTCTCCTCTCTCCACTCTGCCGTCTCCTCTCTCCAATTACTGCAGTCTCCGCTTTCCAATTACTGCAGTCTCCTCTCTCCAGTTACTGCACTCTCCTCTCTCCACTCTGCAGTCTCCTCTCTCCAATTACTGCAGTCTCCTCTCTCCAATTACTGCAGTCTCCTCTTTGCAATTACTGCAGTCTCCTCTCTCCAGTTACTGCACTCTCCTCTCTCCACTCTGCAGTCTCCTCTCTCCAATTACTGCAGTCTCCTCTTTCCAATTACTGCAGTCTCCTCTCTCCAATTACTGCAGTCTCCTCTCTCCACTCTTCAGTCTCCTCTCTCCAGTTACCGCAGTTTCCTCTCTCCAGTTACTGCAGTCTCCTCTCTCCACTCTGCAGTCTCCGCTCTCCAGTTACTGCAGTCTCCTCCCTCCAATTACTGCAGTCTCCTCTCTCCAGTTAAAGCAGTCTCCTCTCTCCATTCTTCAGTTTCCTCTCTCCAATTACTGCAGTCTCCTCTCTCCACTCTGCAGCCTCCTCTCTCCAGTTACTGCAGTCTCCTCTCTCCAGTTACTGCAGTCTCCTCTTTCCACTCTGCAGTCTCCTCTCTCCAGTTACTGCAGCCTCCTCTCTCCAATTGCTGCAGTCTCCTCTCTCCAGTTACAGCAGTCTCCTCTCTCCAGTTAAAGCAGTCATATCTCTCCACTCTTCAGTTTCCTCTTTCCAATTACTGCAGTCTCCTCTCTCCACTCTGCAGCCTCCTCTCTCCAGTTACTGCAATCTCCTCTTTCCACACTGCAGGCTCCTCTCTCCACTCTGCAGCCTCCTCTCTCCAGTTATTGCACTCTCCTCTCTCCAGTTACTGCCGTCTCCTCTCGCCTCTCTGCATTTTCCTCGTTCCAATTACTGCAGGCTCCTCTCTCCACTCTGCAAACTCCTCTGTCCAGTTACTGCAGTCTCCTCTCTCCAGTTTCTGCAGTCTCCTCTCGCCACTCTGCAGTCTCCTCTCTCCACTCTGCAGCCTCCTCTCTCCAGTTACTGCAGTCACCTCTCTCCACTCTGCAGTCTCCTCTCTCCACTCTGCAGCCTCCTCTCTCCAGTTATTGCACTCTCCTCTCTCCAGTTACTGCAGTCTCCTCTCTCCTCTCTGCATGTTCCTCGTTCCAATTACTGCAGGCTCCTCTCTCCAGTTACTGCAGTCTCCTCTCTCCAGTTTCTGCAGTCTCCTCTCTCCACTCTGCAGTCTCCTCTCTCCACTCTGCAGCCTCCTCTCTCCAGTTACTGAAGTCACCTCTCTCCACACTGCAGTCTCCTCTCTCCACTCTGCAGTCTCCTCTCTCCAGTTTCTGCAGTCTCCTCTCTCCACTCTGCAGTCTCCTCTCTCCACTCTGCAGTCTCCTCTCTCCAATTACTGCAGTCTCCTCTCTCCACTCTGCAGTCTCCTCTCTCCAGTTACTGCCGTTTCCACTCTCCAGTTACGGCAGTCTCCTCTCTCCACTCTGTAGTCTCCTCTCTACAGTTGCTGCGGTCTCCTCTCTCCAGTTAAAGCAGTCTCCTCTCTCCATTCTTCAGTTTCCTCTCTCCAATTACTGCAGTCTCCTCTCTCCACTCTGCGGTCTCCTCTCTCCAGTTAAAGCAGTCTCCTCTCTCCATTCTTCAGTTTCCTCTCTCCAATTACTGCAGTCTCCTCTTTCCACTCTGCAGTCTCCTCTCTCCACTCTGCAGCCTCCTCTCTCTAGTTATTGCAGTCTCCTCTCTCCAGTTACTGCAGTCTCCTCTCTCCTCTCTGCGGTTTCCTCGTTCCAATTACTGCAGGCTTCTCTCTCCACTCTGCAGTCTCCTCTCTCCACTCTGCAGTCTCCTCTCTCCACTCTGCAGTCTCCTCTCTCCAGTTACTGCAGCCTCCTCTCTCCAATTGCTGCAGTCTCCTCTCTCCAGTTACAGCAGTCTCCTCTCTCCAGTTAAAGCAGTCATATCTCTCCACTCTTCAGTTTCCTCTTTCCAATTACTGCAGTCTCCTCTCTCCACTCTGCAGCCTCCTCTCTCCAGTTACTGCAATCTCCTCTTTCCACACTGCAGGCTCCTCTCTCCACTCTGCAGCCTCCTCTCTCCAGTTATTGCACTCTCCTCTCTCCAGTTACTGCCGTCTCCTCTCGCCTCTCTGCATTTTCCTCGTTCCAATTACTGCAGGCTCCTCTCTCCACTCTGCAAACTCCTCTGTCCAGTTACTGCAGTCTCCTCTCTCCAGTTTCTGCAGTCTCCTCTCGCCACTCTGCAGTCTCCTCTCTCCACTCTGCAGCCTCCTCTCTCCAGTTACTGCAGTCACCTCTCTCCACTCTGCAGTCTCCTCTCTCCACTCTGCAGTCTCCTCTCTCCAGTTATTGCACTCTCCTCTCTCCAGTTACTGCAGTCTCCTCTCTCCTCTCTGCATGTTCCTCGTTCCAATTACTGCAGGCTGCTCTCTCCAGTTACTGCAGTCTCCTCTCTCCAGTTTCTGCAGTCTCCTCTCTCCACTCTGCAGTCTCCTCTCTCCACTCTGCAGCCTCCTCTCTCCAGTTACTGCAGTCACCTCTCTCCACACTGCAGTCTCCTCTCTCCACTCTGCAGTCTCCTCTCTCCAGTTTCTGCAGTCTCCTCTCTCCACTCTGCAGTCTCCTCTCTCCACTCTGCAGTCTCCTCTCTCCAATTACTGCAGTCTCCTCTCTCCACTCTGCAGTCTCCTCTCTCCAGTTACTGCCGTTTCCATTCTCCAGTTACTGCAGTCTCCTCTCTCCACTCTGTAGTCTCCTCTCTCCAGTTGCTGCGGTCTCCTCTCTCCAATTACTGCAGTCTCCTCTCTCCATTTACAGTAGTCTCCTCTCTCCAGTTAAAGCAGTCTCCTCTCTCCATTCTTCAGTTTCCTCTCTCCAATTACTGCAGTCTCCTCTCTCCACTCTGCAGCCTCCTCTCTCCAGTTACTGCAGTCTCATATCTCCAGTTACTGCAGTCTCCTCTTTCCACTCTGCAGTCTCCTCTCTCCACTCTGCAGCCTCCTCTCTCTAGTTATTGCAGTCTCCTCTCTCCAGTTACTGCAGTCTCCACTCTCCTCTCTGCGGTTTCCTCGTTCCAATTACTGCAGGCTTCTCTCTCCACTCTGCAGTCTCCTCTCTCCACTCTGCAGCCTCCTCTCTCCAGTTACTGCAGTCAGCTCTCTCCACTCTGCTGTCTCCTCTCTCCACTCTGCAGTCTCCTCTCTCCAGTTACTGCAGTCTCCTCTCTCCAATTACTGCAGTCTCCTCTCTCCAATTACTGCAGTCTCCTCTCTCCAATTACTGCAGTCTCCTCTCTCCAATTACTGCAGTCTCCTCTCTCCATTTACAGCACTCTCCTCTCTCCACTCTGCCGTCTCCTCTCTCCAATTACTGCAGTCTCCGTTTTCCAATTACTGCAGTCTCCTCTCTCCAGTTACTGCACTCTCCTCTCTCCACTCTGCAGTCTCCTCTCTCCAATTACTGCAGTCTCCTCTTTCCAATTACTGCAGTCTCCTCTCTTCAGTTACTGCACTCTCCTCTCTCCACTCTGCAGACTCCTCTCTCCAGTTACTGCAGTCTCCTCTCTCCAAATTACTGCCGTCTCCTCTCTCCAATTACTGCAGTCTCCTCTTTCCAATTACTGCAGTCTCCTCTCTCCAGTTACTGCACTCTCCTCTCTCCACTCTGCAGTCTCCTCTCTCCAATTACTGCAGTCTCCTCTTTCCAATTACTGCAGTCTCCTCTCTCCAATTACTGCAGTCTCCTCTCTCCACTCTGCAGTCTCCTCTCTCCAGTTACCGCAGTTTCCTCTCTCCAGTTACTGCAGTCTCCTCCCTCCAATTACTGCAGTCTCCTCTCTCCAGTTAAAGCAGTCTCCTCTCTCCATTCTTCAGTTTCCTCTCTCCAATTACTGCAGTCTCCTCTCTCCACTCTGCAGCCTCCTCTCTCCAGTTTCTGCAGTCTCCTCTCTCCAGTTACTGCAGTCTCCTCTTTCCACTCTGCAGTCTCCTCTCTCCACTCTGCAGTCTCCTCTCTCCAGTTACTGCAGCCTCCTCTCTCCAATTGCTGCAGTCTCCTCTCTCCAGTTACAGCAGTCTCCTCTCTCCAGTTAAAGCAGTCATATCTCTCCACTCTTCAGTTTCCTCTTTCCAATTACTGCAGTCTCCTCTCTCCACTCTGCAGCCTCCTCTCTCCAGTTACTGCAATCTCCTCTTTCCACACTGCAGGCTCCTCTCTCCACTCTGCAGCCTCCTCTCTCCAGTTATTGCACTCTCCTCTCTCCAGTTACTGCCGTCTCCTCTCGCCTCTCTGCATTTTCCTCGTTCCAATTACTGCAGGCTCCTCTCTCCACTCTGCAAACTCCTCTGTCCAGTTACTGCAGTCTCCTCTCTCCAGTTTCTGCAGTCTCCTCTCGCCACTCTGCAGTCTCCTCTCTCCACTCTGCAGCCTCCTCTCTCCAGTTACTGCAGTCACCTCTCTCCACTCTGCAGTCTCCTCTCTCCACTCTGCAGTCTCCTCTCCACTTTCTGCAGTCTTCTCTCCACTCTGCAGTCTCCTCTCTCCACTCTGCAGTCTCCTCTCTCCAATTACTGCAGTCTCCTCTCTCCACTCTGCAGTCTCCTCTCTCCAGTTACCGCAGTTTCCTCTCTCCAGTTACTGCAGTCTCCTCTCTCCACTCTGCAGTCACCTCTCTCCAGTTACTGCAGTCTCCTCTCTCCAATTACTGCAGTCTCCTCTCTCCAGTTAAAGCAGTCTCCTCTCTCCATTCTTCAGTTTCCTCTCTCCAATTACTGCAGTCTCCTCTCTCCACACTGCAGCCTCCTCTCTCCGGTTACTGCAGTCTCCTCTCTCCAGTTACTGCAGTCTCCTCTTTCCACTCTGCAGTCTCCTCTCTCCACTCTGCAGCCTCCTCTCTCTAGTTATTGCAGTCTCCTCTCTCCAGTTGCTGCAGCCTCCTCTCTCCAATTGGTGCAGTCTCCTCTCTCCAGTTACAGCAGTCTCCTCTCTCCAGTTAAAGCAGTCTCTTCTCTCCACTCTTCAGTTTCCTCTCTCCAATTACTGCAGTCTCCTCTCTCCACTCTGCAGTCTCCTCTCTCCAGTTTCTGCAGTCTCCTCTCGCCACTCTGCAGTCTCCTCTCTCCACTCTGCAGCCTCCTCTCTCCAGTTACTGCAGTCACCTCTCTCCACTCTGTAGTCTCCTCTCTCCACTCTGCAGTCTCCTCTCTCCAGTTTCTGCAGTCTTCTCTCCACTCTGCAGTCTCCTCTCTCCACTCTGCAGTCTCCTCTCTCCAATTACTGCAGTCTCCTCTCTCCACTCTGCAGTCTCCTCTCTCCAGTTACCGCAGTTTCCTCTCTCCAGTTACTGCAGTCTCCTCTCTCCACTCTGCAGTCTCCTCTCTCCAGTTACTGCAGTCTCCTCTCTCCAATTACTGCAGTCTCCTCTCTCCAGTTAAAGCAGTCTCCTCTCTCCAATCTTCAGTTTCCTCTCTCCAATTACTGCAGTCTCCTCTCTCCACTCTGCAGCCTCCTCTCTCCAGTTACTGCAGTCTCCTCTCTCCAGTTACTGCAGTCTCCTCTTTCCACTCTGCAGTCTCCTCTCTCCACTCTGCAGCCTCCTCTCTCTAGTTATTGCAGTCTCCTCTCTCCAGTTGCTGCAGCCTCCTCTCTCCAATTGCTGCAGTCTCCTCTCTCCAGTTACAGCAGTCTCCTCTCTCCAGTTAAAGCAGTCTCTTCTCTCCACTCTTCAGTTTCCTCTCTCCAATTACTGCAGTCTCCTCTCTCCACTCTGCAGCCTCCTCTCTCCAGTTACTGCAGTCTCCTCTCTCCAGTTACTGCAATCTCCTCTTTCCACTCTGCAGGCTCCTCTCTCCACTCTGCAGCCTCCTCTCTCCAGTTATTGCACTCTCCTCTCTCCAGTTACTGCAGTCTCCTCTCTCCTCTCTGCATGTTCCTCGTTCCAATTACTGCAGGCTCCTCTCTCCACTCTGCAGCCTCCTCTCTCCAGTTACTGCAGTCTCCTCTCTCCAGTTTCTGCAGTCTCCTCTCTCCACTCTGCAGTCTCCTCTCTCCACTCTGCAGCCTCCTCTCTCCAGTTACTGCAGTCACCTCTCTCCACACTGCAGTCTCCTCTCTCCACTCTGCAGTCTCCTCTCTCCAGTTTCTGCAGTCTCCTCTCTCCACTCTGCAGTCTCCTCTCTCCACTCTGCAGTCTCCTCTCTCCAATTACTGCAGTCTCCTCTCTCCACTCTGCAGTCTCCTCTCTCCAGTTACTGCAGTTTCCACTCTCCAGTTACTGCAGTCTCCTCTCTCCACTCTGTAGTCTCCTCTCTCCAGTTGCTGCGGTCTCCTCTCTCCAATTACTGCAGTCTCCTCTCTCCATTTACAGTAGTCTCCTCTCTCCAGTTAAAGCAGTCTCCTCTCTCCATTCTTCAGTTTCCTCTCTCCAATTACTGCAGTCTCCTCTCTCCACTCTGCAGCCTCCTCTCTCCAGTTACTGCAGTCTCATATCTCCAGTTACTGCAGTCTCCTCTTTCCACTCTGCAGTCTCCTCTCTCCACTCTGCAGCCTCCTCTCTCTAGTTATTGCAGTCTCCTCTCTCCAGTTACTGCAGTCTCCTCTCTCCTCTCTGCGGTTTCCTCGTTCCAATTACTGCAGGCTTCTCTCTCCACTCTGCAGTCTCCTCTCTCCACTCTGCAGCCTCCTCTCTCCAGTTACTGCAGTCTCCTCTATCCAGTTTCTGCAGTCTCCTCTCTCCACTCTGCAGTCTCCTCTCTCCACTCTGCAGCCTCCTCTCTCCAGTTACTGCAGTCTCCTCTCTCCAATTACTGCAGTCTCCTCTCTCCAATTACTGCAGTCTCCTCTCTCCAATTACTGCAGTCTCCTCTCTCCAATTACTGCAGTCTCCTCTCTCCAATTACTGCAGTCTCCTCTCTCCATTTACAGCACTCTCCTCTCTCCACTCTGCCGTCTCCTCTCTCCAATTACTGCAGTCTCCGCTTTCCAATTACTGCAGTCTCCTCTCTCCAGTTACTGCACTCTCCTCTCTCCACTCTGCAGTCTCCTCTCTCCAATTACTGCAGTCTCCTCTTTCCAATTACTGCAGTCTCCTCTCTTCAGTTACTGCACTCTCCTCTCTCCACTCTGCAGACTCCTCTCTCCAGTTACTGCAGTCTCCTCTCTCCAAATTACTGCAGTCTCCTCTCTCCAATTACTGCAGTCTCATCTTTCCAATTACTGCAGTCTCCTCTCTCCAGTTACTGCACTCTCCTCTCTCCACTCTGCAGTCTCCTCTCTCCAATTACTGCAGTCTCCTCTTTCCAATTACTGCAGTCTCCTCTCTCCAATTACTGCAGTCTCCTCTCTCCACTCTGCAGTCTCCTCTCTCCAGTTACCGCAGTTTCCTCTCTCCAGTTACTGCAGTGTCCTCTCTCCACTCTGCAGTCTCCTCTCTCCAGTTACTGCAGTCTCCTCCCTCCAATTACTGCAGTCTCCTCTCTCCAGTTAAAGCAGTCTCCTCTCTCCATTCTTCAGTTTCCTCTCTCCAATTACTGCAGTCTCCTCTCTCCACTCTGCAGCCTCCTCTCTCCAGTTACTGCAGTCTCCTCTCTCCAGTTACTGCAGTCTCCTCTTTCCACTCTGCAGTCTCCTCTCTCCACTCTGCAGTCTCCTCTCTCCAGTTACTGCAGCCTCCTCTCTCCAATTGCTGCAGTCTCCTCTCTCCAGTTACAGCAGTCTCCTCTCTCCAGTTAAAGCAATCATATCTCTCCACTCTTCAGTTTCCTCTTTCCAATTACTGCAGTCTCCTCTCTCCACTCTGCAGCCTCCTCTCTCCAGTTACTGCAATCTCCTCTTTCCACACTGCAGGCTCCTCTCTCCACTCTGCAGCCTCCTCTCTCCAGTTATTGCACTCTCCTCTCTCCAGTTACTGCCGTCTCCTCTCGCCTCTCTGCATTTTCCTCGTTCCAATTACTGCAGGCTCCTCTCTCCACTCTGCAAACTCCTCTGTCCAGTTACTGCAGTCTCCTCTCTCCAGTTTCTGCAGTCTCCTCTCGCCACTCTGCAGTCTCCTCTCTCCACTCTGCAGCCTCCTCTCTCCAGTTACTGCAGTCACCTCTCTCCACTCTGCAGTCTCCTCTCTCCACTCTGCAGTCTCCTCTCCAGTTTCTGCAGTCTTCTCTCCACTCTGCAGTCTCCTCTCTCCACTCTGCAGTCTCCTCTCTCCAATTACTGCAGTCTCCTCTCTCCACTCTGCAGTCTCCACTCTCCAGTTACCGCAGTTTCCTCTCTCCAGTTACTGCAGTCTCCTCTCTCCACTCTGCAGTCTCCTCTCTCTAGTTACTGCAGTCTCCTCTCTCCAATTACTGCAGTCTCCTCTCTCCAGTTAAAGCAGTCTCCTCTCTCCATTCTTCAGTTTCCTCTCTCCAATTACTGCAGTCTCCTCTCTCCACACTGCAGCCTCCTCTCTCCGGTTACTGCAGTCTCCTCTCTCCAGTTAATGCAGTCTCCTCTTTCCACTCTGCAGTCTCCTCTCTCCACTCTGCAGCCTCCTCTCTCTAGTTATTGCAGTCTCCTCTCTCCAGTTGCTGCAGCCTCCTCTCTCCAATTGGTGCAGTC
Organism: Heterodontus francisci; assembly: GCF_036365525.1. Taxonomy (NCBI): domain Eukaryota; kingdom Metazoa; phylum Chordata; class Chondrichthyes; order Heterodontiformes; family Heterodontidae; genus Heterodontus; species Heterodontus francisci. The sequence continues at coordinate 21,930,447 of NC_090395.1, forward strand.
TCCTCTCTCCAGTTACAGCAGTCTCCTCTCTCCAGTTAAAGCAGTCTCTTCTCTCCACTCTTCAGTTTCCTCTCTCCAATTACTGCAGTCTCCTCTCTCCACTCTGCAGCCTCCTCTCTCCAGTTACTTCAGTCTCCTCTCTCCAGTTACTGCAATCTCCTCTTTCCACTCTGCAGGCTCCTCTCTCCACTCTGCAGCCTCCTCTCTCCAGTTATTGCACTCTCCTCTCTCCAGTTACTGCAGTCTCCTCTCTCCTCTCTGCATGTTCCTCGTTCCAATTACTGCAGGCTCCTCTCTCCACTCTGCAGCCTCGTCTCTCCAGTTACTGCAGTCTCCTCTCTCCAGTTTCTGCAGTCTCCTCTCTCCACTCTGCAGTCTCCTCTCTCCACTCTGCAGCCTCCTCTCTCCAGTTACTGCAGTCACCTCTCTCCACTCTGCAGTCTCCTCTCTCCACTCTGCAGTCTCCTCTCTCCAGTTTCTGCAGTCTCCTCTCTCCACTCTGCAGTCTCCTCTCTCCACTCTGCAGTCTCCTCTCTCCAATTACTGCAGTCTCCTCTCCACTCTGCAGTCTCCTCTCTCCAGTTACTGCAGTTTCCACTCTCCAGTTACTGCAATCTCCTCTTTCCACACTGCAGGCTCCTCTCTCCACTCTGCAGCCTCCTCTCTCCAGTTATTGCACTCTCCTCTCTCCAGTTACTGCCGTCTCCTCTCGCCTCTCTGCATTTTCCTCGTTCCAATTACTGCAGGCTCCTCTCTCCACTCTGCAAACTCCTCTGTCCAGTTACTGCAGTCTCCTCTCTCCAGTTTCTGCAGTCTCCTCTCGCCACTCTGCAGTCTCCTCTCTCCACTCTGCAGCCTCCTCTCTCCAGTTACTGCAGTCACCTCTCTCCACTCTGCAGTCTCCTCTCTCCACTCTGCAGTCTCCTCTCCAGTTTCTGCAGTCTTCTCTCCACTCTGCAGTCTCCTCTCTCCACTCTGCAGTCTCCTCTCTCCAATTACTGCAGTCTCCTCTCTCCACTCTGCAGTCTCCTCTCTCCAGTTACCGCAGTTTCCTCTCTCCAGTTACTGCAGTCTCCTCTCTCCACTCTGCAGTCTCCTCTCTCCAGTTACTGCAGTCTCCTCTCTCCAATTACTGCAGTCTCCTCTCTCCAGTTAAAGCAGTCTCCTCTCTCCATTCTTCAGTTTCCTCTCTCCAATTACTGCAGTCTCCTCTCTCCACACTGCAGCCTCCTCTCTCCGGTTACTGCAGTCTCCTCTCTCCAGTTACTGCAGTCTCCTCTTTCCACTCTGCAGTCTCCTCTCTCCACTCTGCAGCCTCCTCTCTCTAGTTATTGCAGTCTCCTCTCTCCAGTTGCTGCAGCCTCCTCTCTCCAATTGGTGCAGTCTCCTCTCTCCAGTTACAGCAGTCTCCTCTCTCCAGTTAAAGCAGTCTCTTCTCTCCACTCTTCAGTTTCCTCTCTCCAATTACTGCAGTCTCCTCTCTCCACTCTGCAGCCTCCTCTCTCCAGTTACTTCAGTCTCCTCTCTCCAGTTACTGCAATCTCCTCTTTCCACTCTGCAGGCTCCTCTCTCCACTCTGCAGCCTCCTCTCTCCAGTTATTGCACTCTCCTCTCTCCAGTTACTGCAGTCTCCTCTCTCCTCTCTGCATGTTCCTCGTTCCAATTACTGCAGGCTCCTCTCTCCACTCTGCAGCCTCGTCTCTCCAGTTACTGCAGTCACCTCTCTCCACTCTGCAGTCTCCTCTCTCCACTCTGCAGTCTCCTCTCTCCAGTTTCTGCAGTCTCCTCTCTCCACTCTGCAGTCTCCTCTCTCCACTCTGCAGTCTCCTCTCTCCAATTACTGCAGTCTCCTCTCCACTCTGCAGTCTCCTCTCTCCAGTTACTGCAGTTTCCACTCTCCAGTTGCTGCGTTCTCCTCTCTCCAATTACTGCAGTCTCCTCTCTCCATTTACAGTAGTCTCCTCTCTCCAGTTAAAGCAGTCTCCTCTCTCCATTCTTCAGTTTCCTCTCTCCAATTACTGCAGTCTCCTCTCTCCACTCTGCAGCCTCCTCTCTCCAGTTACTGCAGTCTCATATCTCCAGTTACTGCAGTCTCCTCTTTCCACTCTGCAGTCTCCTCTCTCCACTCTGCAGCCTCCTCTCTCTAGCTATTGCAGTCTCCTCTCTCCAGTTACTGCAGTCTCCTCTCTCCTCTCTGCGGTTTCCTCGTTCCAATTACTGCAGGCTTCTCTCTCCACTCTGCAGTCTCCTCTCTCCACTCTGCAGCCTCCTCTCTCCAGTTACTGCAGTCTCCTCTATCCATTTTCTGCAGTCTCCTCTCTCCACTCTGCAGTCTCCTCTCTCCACTCTGCAGCCTCCTCTCTCCAGTTACTGCAGTCAGCTCTCTCCACTCTGCTGTCTCCTCTCTCCAGTTACTGCAGTCTCCTCTCTCCAATTACTGCAGTCTCTTCTCTCCAATTACTGCAGTCTCCTCTCTCCAATTACTGCAGTCTCCTCTCTCCAGTTACAGCACTCTCCTCTCTCCACTCTGCCGTCTCCTCTCTCCAATTACTGCAGTCTCCGCTTTCCAATTACTGCAGACTCTTCTCTCCAGTTACTGCACTCTCCTCTCTCCACTCTGCAGTCTCCTCTCTCCAATTACTGCAGTCTCCTCTTTCCAATTACTGCAGTCTCCTCTCTCCAGTTACTGCACTCTCCTCTCTCCACTTCGCAGACTCCTCTCTCCAGTTACTGCAGTCTCCTCTCTCCAAATTACTGCAGTCTCCTCTCTCCAATTACTGCAGTCTCCTCTTTCCAATTACTGCAGTCTCGTCTCTCCAGTTACTGCACTCTCCTCTCTCCACTCTGCAGTCTCCTCTCTGCAATTACTGCAGTCTCCTCTTTCCAATTACTGCAGTCTCCTCTCTCCAATTACTGCAGTCTCCTCTCTCCACTCTGCAGTCTCCTCTCTCCAGTTACCGCAGTTTCCTCTCTCCAGTTACTGCAGTCTCCTCTCTCCACTCTGCAGGCTCCTCTCTCCAGTTACTGCAGTCTCCTCTCTCCAGTTACTGCAATCTCCTCTTTCCACTCTGCAGGCACCTCTCTCCACTCTGCAGCCTCCTCTCTCCAGTTATTGCACTCTCCTCTCTCCAGTTACTGCAGTCTCCTCTCTCCTCTCTGCATGTTCCTCGTTCCAATTACTGCAGGCTCCTCTCTCCACTCTGCAGCCTCCTCTCTCCAGTTACTGCAGTCTCCTCTCTCCAGTTTCTGCAGTCTCCTCTCTCCACTCTGCAGTCTCCTCTCTCCACTCTGCAGCCTCCTCTCTCCAGTTACTGCAGTCACCTCTCTCCAATCTGCAGTCTCCTCTCTCCACTCTGCAGTCTCCTCTCTCCAGTTTCTGCAGTCTCCTCTCTCCACTCTGCAGTCTCCTCTCTCCACTCTGCAGTCTCCTCTCTCCAATTACTGCAGTCTCCTCTCTCCACTCTGCAGTCTCCTCTCTCCAGTTACTGCAGTTTCCACTCTCCAGTTACTGCAGTCTCCTCTCTCCACTCTGTAGTCTCCTCTCTCCAGTTGCTGCGGTCTCCTCTCTCCAATTACTGCAGTCTCCTCTCTCCATTTACAGCAGTCTCCTCTCTCCAGTTAAAGCAGTCTCCTCTATCCATTCTTCAGTTTCCTCTCTCCAATTACTGCAGTCTCCTCTCTCCACTCTGCAGCCTCCTCTCTCCAGTTACTGCAGTCTCATATCTCCAGTTACTGCAGTCTCCTCTTTCCACTCTGCAGTCTCCTCTCTCCACTCTGCAGCCTCCTCTCTCTAGTTATTGCAGTCTCCTCTCTCCAGTTACTGCAGTCTCCTCTCTCCTCTCTGCGGTTTCCTCATTCCAATTACTGCAGGCTTCTCTCTCCACTCTGCAGTCTCCTCTCTCCACTCTGCAGCCTCCTCTCTCCAGTTACTGCAGTCTCCTCTATCCAGTTACTGCAGTCTCCTCTCTCCTCTCTGCATGTTCCTCGTTCCAATTACTGCAGGCTCCTCTCTCCACTCTGCAGCCTCCTCTCTCCAGTTACTGCAGTCTCCTCTCTCCAGTTTCTGCAGTCTCCTCTCTCCACTCTGCAGTCTCCTCTCTCCACTCTGCAGCCTCCTCTCTCCAGTTACTGCAGTCACCTCTCTCCAATCTGCAGTCTCCTCTCTCCACTCTGCAGTCTCCTCTCTCCAGTTTCTGCAGTCTCCTCTCTCCACTCTGCAGTCTCCTCTCTCCACTCTGCAGTCTCCTCTCTCCAATTACTGCAGTCTCCTCTCTCCACTCTGCAGTCTCCTCTCTCCAGTTACTGCAGTTTCCACTCTCCAGTTACTGCAGTCTCCTCTCTCCACTCTGTAGTCTCCTCTCTCCAGTTGCTGCGGTCTCCTCTCTCCAATTACTGCAGTCTCCTCTCTCCATTTACAGCAGTCTCCTCTCTCCAGTTAAAGCAGTCTCCTCTATCCATTCTTCAGTTTCCTCTCTCCAATTACTGCAGTCTCCTCTCTCCACTCTGCAGCCTCCTCTCTCCAGTTACTGCAGTCTCATATCTCCAGTTACTGCAGTCTCCTCTTTCCACTCTGCAGTCTCCTCTCTCCACTCTGCAGCCTCCTCTCTCTAGTTATTGCAGTCTCCTCTCTCCAGTTACTGCAGTCTCCTCTCTCCTCTCTGCGGTTTCCTCATTCCAATTACTGCAGGCTTCTCTCTCCACTCTGCAGTCTCCTCTCTCCACTCTGCAGCCTCCTCTCTCCAGTTACTGCAGTCTCCTCTATCCAGTTTCTGCAGTCTCCTCTCTCCACTCTGCAGTCTCCTCTCTCCACTCTGCAGCCTCCTCTCTCCAGTTACTGCAGTCAGCTCTCTCCACTATGCTGTCTCCTCTCTCCACTCTGCAGTCTCCTCTCTCCAGTTACTGCAGTCTCCTCTCTCCAATTACTGCGCTCTCTCCTCTCTCCAATTACTGCAGTCTCCTCTCTCCAATTACTGCAGTCTCCTCTCTCCAGTTACAGCACTCTCCTCTCTCCACTCTGCCGTCTCCTCTCTCCAATTACTGCAGTCTCCGCTTTCCAATTACTGCAGTCTCCTCTCTCCAGTTACTGCACTCTCCTCTCTCCACTCTGCAGTCTCCTCTCTCCAATTACTGCAGTCTCCTCTTTCCAATTACTGCAGTCTCCTCTCTCCAGTTACTGCACTCTCCTCTCTCCACTCTGCAGACTCCTCTCTCCAGTTACTGCAGTCTCCTCTCTCCAAATTACTGCAGTCTCCTCTCTCCAATTACTGCAGTCTCCTCTTTCCAATTACTGCAGTCTCCTCTCTCCAGTTACTGCACTCTCCTCTCTCCACTCTGCAGTCTCCTCTCTCCAATTACTGCAGTTTCCTCTTTCCAATTACTGCAGTATCCTCTCTCCAGTTACTGCATTCTCCGCTGTCCACTCTGCAGTCTCCTCTCTCCAATTTGTGCAGTCTCCTCTCTCCAGTTACTGCAGTCACCTCTCTCCACTCTGCAGTCTCCTCTCTCCAATTACTGCAGTCTCCTCTACCCACTCTGCAGTCTCCTCTCTCCAGTTACTGCTGTCTCCTCTCTCCAGTTACTGCAGTCTCCTCTCTCCAATTACTGCAGTCTCCTCTCTTCAGTTAATGCAGTCTCCTCTCTCCAATTACTGCAGTCTCCTCTCTCCACTCTGCAGTTTCCTCTCTCCAATTACTGCAGTCTCCTCTCTCCAGTTACTGCAGTCACCTCTCTCCACTCTGCAGTCTCCTCTCTCCAATGACTGCCGTCTCCTCTCTCCACTCTGCAGTTTCCTCTCTCCAATTACTGCAGTTTCCTCTCTCCAGTTACTGCAGTCTCCTCTCTCCACTCTGCAGTCTCCTCTCTCCAATTACTGCAGTTTCCTCTCTCCACTCTGCAGTCTCCTCTCTCCAGTTACTGCAGCCTCCTCTCTCCAATTGCTGCAATCTCCTCTCTCCAGTTACAGCAGTCTCCTCTCTCCAGTTAAAGCAGTCTCCTCTCTCCACTCTTCAGTTTCCTCTCTCCAATTACTGCAGTCTCCTCTCTCCACTCTGCAGCCTCCTCTCTCCAGTTACTGCAGTCTCCTCTCTCCAGTTACTGCAATCTCCTCTTTCCACTCTGCAGGCTCCTCTCTCCACTCTGCAACCACCTCTCGTCAGTTATTGCACTCTCCTCTCTCCAGTTAATGCAGTCTCCTCTCTCCTCTCTGCATTTTCCTCGTTCCAATTACTGCAGGCTCCTCTCTTCAGTTAATGCAGTCTCCTCTCTCCAATTACTGCAGTCTCCTCTCTCCACTCTGCAGTTTCCTCTCTCCAATTACTGCAGTCTCCTCTCTCCAGTTACTGCAGTCACCTCTCTCCACTCTGCAGTCTCCTCTCTCCAATGACTGCCGTCTCCTCTCTCCACTCTGCAGTTTCCTCTCTCCAATTACTGCAGTTTCCTCTCTCCAGTTACTGCAGTCTCCTCTCTCCACTCTGCAGTCTCCTCTCTCCAATTAATGCAGTTTCCTCTCTCCACTCTGCAGTCTCCTCTCTCCAGTTACTGCAGCCTCCTCTCTCCAATTGCTGCAATCTCCTCTCTCCAGTTACTGCAGTCTCCTCTCTCCAGTTAAAGCAGTCTCCTCTCTCCACTCTTCAGTTTCCTCTCTCCAATTACTGCAGTCTCCTCTCTCCACTCTGCAGCCTCCTCTCTCCAGTTACTGCAGTCTCCTCTCTCCAGTTACTGCAATCTCCTCTTTCCACTCTGCAGGCTCCTCTCTCCACTCTGCAACCACCTCTCGTCAGTTATTGCACTCTCCTCTCTCCAGTTAATGCAGTCTCCTCTCTCCAGTTACTGCACTCTCCTCTCTACACTCTGCAGTCTCCTCTCTCCAATTACTGCAGTCTCCTCTTTCCAATTACTGCAGTCTCCTCTCTCCAGTTACTGCACTCTCCTCTCTCCACTCTGCAGACTCCTCTCTCCAGTTACTGCAGTCTCCTCTCTCAAAATTACTGCAGTCTCCTCTCTCTAATTACTGCAGTCTCCTCTTTCCAATTACTGCAGTCTCCTCTCTCCAGTTACTGCACTCTCCTCTCTCCACTCTGCAGTCTCCTCTCTCCAATTACTGCAGTCGCCTCTTTCAAATTACTGCAGTCTCCTCTCTCCAGTTACTGCACTCTACGCTCTCCACTCTGCAGTCTCCTCTCTCCAATTACTGCAGTCTCCTCTCTCCAATTACTGCAGTCTCCTCTCTCCAATTACTGCAGTCTCCTCTTTCCAATTACTGCAGTTTCCTCTCTCCAGTTACTGCAGTCTCCTCTCTCCACTCGGCAGTCTCCTCTCTCCAGTTACTGCAGTCTCCTCTCTCCAATTACTGCAGTCTCCTCTCTCCAGTTACAGCAGTCTCCTCTCTCCAGTTAAAGCAGTCTCCTCTCTCCATTCTTCAGTTTCCTCTCTCCAATTACTGCAGTCTCCTCTCTCCACTCTGCAGCCTCCTCTCTCCAGTTACTGCAGTCTCCTCTCTCCAGTTACTGCAGTCTCCTCTTTCCACTCTGCAGTCTCCACTCTCCACTCTGCAGCCTCCTCTCTCTAGTTATTGCAGTCTCCTCTCTCCAGTTACTGCAGTCTCCTCTCTCCTCTCTGCAGTTTCCTCGTTCCAATGACTGCAGGCTTCTCTCTCCACTCTGCAGTCTCCTCTCTCCACTCTGCAGCCTCCTCTCTCCAGTTACTGCAGTCTCCTCTATCCAGTTTTTGCAGTCTCCTCTCTCCACTCTGCAGTCTCCTCTCTCCACTCTGCAGCCTCCTCTCTCCAGTTACTGCAGTCAGCTCTCTCCTCTCTGCAGTCTCCTTTCTCCACTCTGCAGTCTCCTCTCTCCAGTTACTGCAGTCTCCTCTCTCCAGTTACTGCAGTCTCCTCTCTCCAATTACTGCAGTCTCCTCTCTCCAGTTACAGCAGTCTCCTCTCTCCAGTTAAAGCAGTCTCCTCTCTCCATTCTTCAGTTTCCTCTCTCCAATTACTGCAGTCTCCTCTCTCCACTCTGCAGTCTCCTCTCTACAGTTACTGCAGTCTCCTCTCTCCAGTTACTGCAGTCTCCTCTTTCCACTCTGCAGTCTCCACTCTCCACTCTGAAGCCTCCTCTCTCTAGTTATTGCAGTCTCCTCTCTCCAGTTACTGCAGTCTCCTCTCTCCTCTCTGCAGTTTCCTCGTTCCAATTACTGCAGGCTTCTCTCTCCACTCTGCAGCCTCCTCTCTCCAGTTACTGCAGTCTCCTCTATCCAGTTTCTGCAGTCTCCTCTCTCCACTCTGCAGTCTCCTCTCTCCACTCTGCAGCCTCCTCTCTCCAGTTACTGCAGTCAGCTCTCTCCTCTCTGCAGTCTCCTCTCTCCACTCTGCAGTCTCCTCTCTCCAGTTACTGCAGTCTCCTCTCTCCAATTACTGCAGTCTCCTCTCTCCAATTACTGCAGTCTCCTCTTTCCAATTACTGCAGTCTCCTCTCTCCAATTACTGCACTCTCATCTCTCCAATTATTGCACTCTCCTCTCTCCACTTTGCAGTCTCCTCTCTCCAGTTACTGCAGTCTCCTTTCTCCAATTACTGCACTCTCCTCTCTCAACTTTGCAGTCTCCTCTCTCCAGTTACTGCAGTCTCCTCTCTCCATGCTGCATTCTCCTCTCTCCAGTTCCTGCAGTCTCCTCTCTCCAATTGCTGCAGTCTCCTCTCTCCAATTATTCAAGACTCCTCTCTCCAATTACTGCAGTCTCCTCTCTCCAGTAACTGCAGTCTCCTCTCTCCAGTAACTGCTGTCTCCTCTCTCCAGTTACTGCGGTCTCCTCTCTCCACTCTGCAGCCTCCTCTCTCCAATTACAGCAGTCACCTCTCTCCAGTTACTGCAGTCTCCTCTCTCCAGTTACTGCAGTCTCCTCTCTCCACTCTGCAGCCTCCTCTCTCCAATTACTGCAGTCACCTCTCTCCTGTTACTGCAGTCTCCTCTCTCCGGTTACTGCAGTCTCCTCTCTCCAATTACTGCAGTCTCCTCTCTCCAGTAACTGCAGTCTCCTCTCTCCAATTACTGCAGTCTCCTCTCACCACTTACTGCAGACTCCTCTCTCCACTCTGCAGCCTCGTCTCTCCAATTACAGCAGTCACCTCTCTCCAGTTACTGCCGTCTCCTCTCTCCACTCTGCAGTATCCTCTCTCCACTCTGCAGTATCCTCTCTCCAATTACTGCAGTCACCTCTCTCCACTCTGCTGTCTCCTCTCTCCACTCTGCAGCCTCCTCTCTCCACTCTGCAGCCTCCTCACTCCAATTACTGCAGTCTCCACTCTCCAGTTACTGCAGTCTCCTCTCTCCACTCTGCAGTCTCCTCTCTCCAATTACTGCAGTCTCCTCTCTCCAGTTACTGCAGTCAGCTCTCTCCACGCTGCAGTCTCCTCTCTCCAATTACTGCAGTCTCCTCTCTCCAGTTACTGCAGTCTCCTCTCTCCAGTTACTGCAGTCTCCTCTCTCCACTCTGCAGTCTCCTCTCTCCAGTTACTGCAGTCTTCTCTCTCCAGTTACTGCAGTCTCCTCTCTCCAGTTACTGCAGTCTCCTCTCTCCAATTACTGCAGTCTCGTCTCTTCAGTTACTGCAGTCTCCTCTCTCCAAGTAATGCAGTCTCCTCTCTCCACTCTGCAGTTTCCTCTCTCCAATTACTGCAGTCTCCTCTCTCCAGTTACTGCAGTCTCCTCTCTCCACTCTGCTGTCTCCTCTCTCCAATTACTGCAGTCTCCTCTCTCCACTCTGCAGTTTCCTCTCTCCAATTACCGCAGTCTCCTCTCACCAGTTACTGCAGTCCCCTCTCTCCACTCTGCAGCCTCCTCTCTCCAATTACTGCAGTCACCTCTCTCCAATTACTGCAGTCTCCTCTCTCCAGTAACTGCAGTCTCCTCTCTCCAATTACTGCAGTCTCCTCTCTCCACTCTGCAGTTTCCTCTCTCCAATTACTGCAGTCTTCTCTCTCCAGTTACTGCAGTCTCCTCTCTCCAGTTACTGCAGTCTCCTCTCTCCAATTACTGCAGTCTCGTCTCTTCAGTTACTGCAGTCTCCTCTCTCCAATTAATGCAGTCTCCTCTCTCCACTCTGCAGTTTCCTCTCTCCAATTACTGCAGTCTCCTCTCTCCACTCTGCAGCCTCCTCTCTCCAGTTACTGCAGTCTCCTCTCTCCAGTTACTGCAGTCTCCTCTTTCCACTCTGCAGTCTCCTCTCTCCACTCTGCAGCCTCCTCTCTCTAGTTATTGCAGTCTCCTCTCTCCAGTTACTGCAGTCTCCTCTCTCCTCTCTGCAGTTTCCTCGTTCCAATTACTGCAGGCTTCTCTCTCCACTCTGCAGTCTCCTCTCTCCACTCTGCAGCCTCCTCTCTCCAGTTACTGCAGTCTCCTCTATCCAGTTTCTGCAGTCTCCTCTCTCCACTCTGCAGCCTCCTCTCTCCAGTTACTGCAGTCAGCTCTCTCCTCTCTGCAGTCAACTCTCTCCACTCTGCAGTCTCCTCTCTCCAGTTACTGCAGTCTCCTCTCTCCAATTACTGCAGTCTCCTCTCTCCAATTACTGCAGTCTCCTCTTTCCAATTACTGCAGTCTCCTCTCTCCAATTACTGCACTCTCATCTCTCCAATTATTGCACTCTCCTCTCTCCACTTTGCAGTCTCCTCTCTCCAGTTACTGCAGTCTCCTTTCTCCAATTACTGCACTCTCCTCTCTCAACTTTGCAGTCTCCTCTCTCCAGTTACTGCAGTCTCCTCTCTCCATGCTGCATTCTCCTCTCTCCAGTTCCTGCAGTCTCCTCTCTCCAATTGCTGCAGTCTCCTCTCTCCAATTATTCAAGACTCCTCTCTCCAATTACTGCAGTGTCCTCTCTCCACTCTGCAGTCTCCTCTCTCCACTCTGCAGTCTCCTCTCTCCAGTTACTGCAGTCTCCTCTATCCAGTTTCTGCAGTCTCCTCTCTCCACTCTGCAGTCTCCTCTCTCCACTCTGCAGCCTCCTCTCTCCAGTTACTGCAGTCAGCACTCTCCACTCTGCTGCCTCCTCTCTCCACTCTGCAGTCTCCTCTCTCCAGTTACTGCAGTCTCCTCTCTCCAATTTCTGCAGTCTCCTCTCTCCAATTACTGCAGTCTCCTCTCTCCAATTAGTGCAGTCTCCTCTCTCCAGTTACAGCACTCTCCTCTCGCCACTCTGCCGTCTCCACTCTCCAATTACTGCAGTCTCCGCTTTCCAATTACTGCAGTCTCCTCTCTCCAGTTACTGCACTCTCCTCTCTCCACTCTGCAGTCTCCTCTCTCCAATTACTGCAGTCTCCTCTCTCCAGTTACTGCAGTCTCCTCTCTCCTCTCTGCAGTTTCCTCGTTCCAATTACTGCAGGCTTCTCTCTCCACTCTGCAGTCTCCTCTCTCCACTCTGCAGCCTCCTCTCTCCAGTTACTGCAGTCTCCTCTATCCAGTTTCTGCAGTCTCCTCTCTCCACTCTGCAGCCTCCTCTCTCCAGTTACTGCAGTCTCCTCTCTCCACTCGGCAGACTCCTCTCTCCAGTTACTGCAGTCTCCTCTCTCCAATTACTGCAGTCTCCTCTCTCCAGTTACAGCAGTCTCCTCTCTCCAGTTAAAGCAGTCTCCTCTCTCCATTCTTCAGTTTCCTCTCTCCAATTACTGCAGTCTCCTCTCTCCACTCTGCAGCCTCCTCTCTCCAGTTACTGCAGTCTCCTCTCTCCAGTTACTGCAGTCTCCTCTTTCCACTCTGCAGTCTCCACTCTCCACTCTGCAGCCTCCTCTCTCTAGTTATTGCAGTCTCCTCTCTCCAGTTACTGCAGTCTCCTCTCTCCTCTCTGCAGTTTCCACGTTCCAATGACTGCAGGCTTCTCTCTCCACTCTGCAGTCTCCTCTCTCCACTCTGCAGCCTCCTCTCTCCAGTTACTGCAGTCTCCTCTATCCAGTTTTTGCAGTCTCCTCTCTCCACTCTGCAGTCTCCTCTCTCCACTCTGCAGCCTCCTCTCTCCAGTTACTGCAGTCAGCTCTCTCCTCTCTGCAGTCTCCTTTCTCCACTCTGCAGTCTCCTCTCTCCAGTTACTGCAGTCTCCTCTCTCCAGTTACTGCAGTCTCCTCTCTCCAATTACTGCAGTCTCCTCTCTCCAGTTACAGCAGTCTCCTCTCTCCAGTTAAAGCAGTCTCCTCTCTCCATTCTTCAGTTTCCTCTCTCCAATTACTGCAGTCTCCTCTCTCCACTCTGCAGCCTCCTCTCTCCAGTTACTGCAGTCTCCTCTCTCCAGTTACTGCAGTCTCCTCTTTCCACTCTGCAGTCTCCACTCTCCACTCTGAAGCCTCCTCTCTCTAGTTATTGCAGTCTCCTCTCTCCAGTTACTGCAGTCTCCTCTCTCCTCTCTGCAGTTTCCTCGTTCCAATTACTGCAGGCTTCTCTCTCCACTCTGCAGTCTCCTCTCTCCACTCTGCAGCCTCCTCTCTCCAGTTACTGCAGTCTCCTCTATCCAGTTTCTGCAGTCTCCTCTCTCCACTCTGCAGTCTCCTCTCTCCACTCTGCAGCCTCCTCTCTCCAGTTACTGCAGTCAGCTCTCTCCTCTCTGCAGTCTCCTCTCTCCACTCTGCAGTCTCCTCTCTCCAGTTACTGCAGTCTCCTCTCTCCAATTACTGCAGTCTCCTCTCTCCAATTACTGCAGTCTCCTCTTTCCAATTACTGCAGTCTCCTCTCTCCAATTACTGCACTCTCATCTCTCCAATTATTGCACTCTCCTCTCTCCACTTTGCAGTCTCCTCTCTCCAGTTACTGCAGTCTCCTTTCTCCAATTACTGCACTCTCCTCTCTCAACTTTGCAGTCTCCTCTCTCCAGTTACTGCAGTCTCCTCTCTCCATGCTGCATTCTCCTCTCTCCAGTTCCTGCAGTCTCCTCTCTCCAATTGCTGCAGTCTCCTCTCTCCAATTATTCAAGACTCCTCTCTCCAATTACTGCAGTCTCCTCTCTCCAGTAACTGCAGTCTCCTCTCTCCAGTAACTGCTGTCTCCTCTCTCCAGTTACTGCGGTCTCCTCTCTCCACTCTGCAGCCTCCTCTCTCCAATTACAGCAGTCACCTCTCTCCAGTTACTGCAGTCTCCTCTCTCCAGTTACTGCAGTCTCCTCTCTCCACTCTGCAGCCTCCTCTCTCCAATTACTGCAGTCACCTCTCTCCTGTTACTGCAGTCTCCTCTCTCCGGTTACTGCAGTCTCCTCTCTCCAATTACTGCAGTCTCCTCTCTCCAGTAACTGCAGTCTCCTCTCTCCAATTACTGCAGTCTCCTCTCACCACTTACTGCAGACTCCTCTCTCCACTCTGCAGCCTCGTCTCTCCAATTACAGCAGTCACCTCTCTCCAGTTACTGCCGTCTCCTCTCTCCACTCTGCAGTATCCTCTCTCCACTCTGCAGTATCCTCTCTCCAATTACTGCAGTCACCTCTCTCCACTCTGCTGTCTCCTCTCTCCACTCTGCAGCCTCCTCTCTCCACTCTGCAGCCTCCTCACTCCAATTACTGCAGTCTCCACTCTCCAGTTACTGCAGTCTCCTCTCTCCACTCTGCAGTCTCCTCTCTCCAATTACTGCAGTCTCCTCTCTCCAGTTACTGCAGTCAGCTCTCTCCACGCTGCAGTCTCCTCTCTCCAATTACTGCAGTCTCCTCTCTCCAGTTACTGCAGTCTCCTCTCTCCAGTTACTGCAGTCTCCTCTCTCCACTCTGCAGTCTCCTCTCTCCAGTTACTGCAGTCTTCTCTCTCCAGTTACTGCAGTCTCCTCTCTCCAGTTACTGCAGTCTCCTCTCTCCAATTACTGCAGTCTCGTCTCTTCAGTTACTGCAGTCTCCTCTCTCCAAGTAATGCAGTCTCCTCTCTCCACTCTGCAGTTTCCTCTCTCCAATTACTGCAGTCTCCTCTCTCCAGTTACTGCAGTCTCCTCTCTCCACTCTGCTGTCTCCTCTCTCCAATTACTGCAGTCTCCTCTCTCCACTCTGCAGTTTCCTCTCTCCAATTACCGCAGTCTCCTCTCACCAGTTACTGCAGTCCCCTCTCTCCACTCTGCAGCCTCCTCTCTCCAATTACTGCAGTCACCTCTCTCCAATTACTGCAGTCTCCTCTCTCCAGTAACTGCAGTCTCCTCTCTCCAATTACTGCAGTCTCCTCTCTCCACTCTGCAGTTTCCTCTCTCCAATTACTGCAGTCTTCTCTCTCCAGTTACTGCAGTCTCCTCTCTCCAGTTACTGCAGTCTCCTCTCTCCAATTACTGCAGTCTCGTCTCTTCAGTTACTGCAGTCTCCTCTCTCCAATTAATGCAGTCTCCTCTCTCCACTCTGCAGTTTCCTCTCTCCAATTACTGCAGTCTCCTCTCTCCACTCTGCAGCCTCCTCTCTCCAGTTACTGCAGTCTCCTCTCTCCAGTTACTGCAGTCTCCTCTTTCCACTCTGCAGTCTCCTCTCTCCACTCTGCAGCCTCCTCTCTCTAGTTATTGCAGTCTCCTCTCTCCAGTTACTGCAGTCTCCTCTCTCCTCTCTGCAGTTTCCTCGTTCCAATTACTGCAGGCTTCTCTCTCCACTCTGCAGTCTCCTCTCTCCACTCTGCAGCCTCCTCTCTCCAGTTACTGCAGTCTCCTCTATCCAGTTTCTGCAGTCTCCTCTCTCCACTCTGCAGCCTCCTCTCTCCAGTTACTGCAGTCAGCTCTCTCCTCTCTGCAGTCAACTCTCTCCACTCTGCAGTCTCCTCTCTCCAGTTACTGCAGTCTCCTCTCTCCAATTACTGCAGTCTCCTCTCTCCAATTACTGCAGTCTCCTCTTTCCAATTACTGCAGTCTCCTCTCTCCAATTACTGCACTCTCATCTCTCCAATTATTGCACTCTCCTCTCTCCACTTTGCAGTCTCCTCTCTCCAGTTACTGCAGTCTCCTTTCTCCAATTACTGCACTCTCCTCTCTCAACTTTGCAGTCACCTCTCTCCAGTTACTGCAGTCTCCTCTCTCCATGCTGCATTCTCCTCTCTCCAGTTCCTGCAGTCTCCTCTCTCCAATTGCTGCAGTCTCCTCTCTCCAATTATTCAAGACTCCTCTCTCCAATTACTGCAGTGTCCTCTCTCCACTCTGCAGTCTCCTCTCTCCACTCTGCAGTCTCCTCTCTCCAGTTACTGCAGTCTCCTCTATCCAGTTTCTGCAGTCTCCTCTCTCCACTCTGCAGTCTCCTCTCTCCACTCTGCAGCCTCCTCTCTCCAGTTACTGCAGTCAGCACTCTCCACTCTGCTGCCTCCTCTCTCCACTCTGCAGTCTCCTCTCTCCAGTTACTGCAGTCTCCTCTCTCCAATTACTGCAGTCTCCTCTCTCCAATTACTGCAGTCTCCTCTCTCCAATTAGTGCAGTCTCCTCTCTCCAGTTACAGCACTCTCCTCTCGCCACTCCGCCGTCTCCACTCTCCAATTACTGCAGTCTCCGCTTTCCAATTACTGCAGTCTCCTCTCTCCAGTTACTGCACTCTCCTCTCTCCACTCTGCAGTCTCCTCTCTCCAATTACTGCAGTCTCCTCTTTCCAATTACTGCAGTCTCCTCTCTCCAGTTACTGCACTCTCCTCTCTCCACTATGCAGACTCCTCTCTCCAGTTACTGCAGTCTCCTCTCTCCAAATTACTGCAGTCTCCTCTCTCCAATTACTGCAGTCTCCTCTTTCCAATTACTGCAGTCTCCTCTCTCCAGTTACTGCAGTCACCTCTCTCCACTCTGCAGTCTCCTCTATCCAGTTTCTGCAGTCTCCTCTCTCCACTCTGCAGTCTCCTCTCTCCACTCTGCAGCCTCCTCTCTCCAGTTACTGCATTCAGCTCTCTCCTCTCTGCAGTCTCCTCTCTCCACTCTGCAGTCTCCTCTCTCCAGTTACTGCAGTCTCCTCTCTCCAATTACTGCAGTCTCCTCTCTCCAATTACTGCAGTCTCCTCTTTCCAATTACTGCAGTCTCCTCTCTCCAATTACTGCACTCTCATCTCTCCAATTATTGCACTCTCCTCTCTCCACTTTGCAGTCTCCTCTCTCCAGTTACTGCAGTCTCCTTTCTCCAATTACTGCACTCTCCTCTCTCAACTTTGCAGTCTCCTCTCTCCAGTTACTGCAGTCTCCTCTCTCCATGCTGCATTCTCCTCTCTCCAGTTCCTGCAGTCTCCTCTCTCCAATTGCTGCAGTCTCCTCTCTCCAATTATTCAAGACTCCTCTCTCGAATTACTGCAGTGTCCTCTCTCCACTCTGCAGTCTCCTCTCTCCACTCTGCAGCCTCCTCTCTCCAGTTACTGCAGTCTCCTCTATCCAGTTACTGCACTCTCCTCTCTCCACTCTGCAGTCTCCTCTCTCCAATTACTGCAGTCGCCTCTTTCAAATTACTGCAGTCTCCTCTCTCCAGTTACTGCACTCTACGCTCTCCACTCTGCAGTCTCCTCTCTCCAGTTAATGCAGTCTCCTCTCTCCAATTACTGCAGTCTCCTCTCTCCAATTACTGCAGTCTCCTCTTTCCAATTACTGCAGTTTCCTCTCTCCAGTTACTGCAGTCTCCTCTCTCCACTCGGCAGTCTCCTCTCTCCAGTTACTGCAGTCTCCTCTCTCCAATTACTGCAGTCTCCTCTCTCCAGTTACAGCAGTCTCCTCTCTCCAGTTAAAGCAGTCTCCTCTCTCCATTCTTCAGTTTCCTCTCTCCAATTACTGCAGTCTCCTCTCTCCACTCTGCAGCCTCCTCTCTCCAGTTACTGCAGTCTCCTCTCTCCAGTTACTGCAGTCTCCTCTTTCCACTCTGCAGTCTCCTCTCTCCACTCTGCAGCCTCCTCTCTCTAGTTATTGCAGTCTCCTCTCTCCAGTTACTGCAGTCTCCCCACTCCTCTCTGCAGTTTCCTCGTTCCAATTACTGCAGGCTTCTCTCTCCACTCTGCAGTCTCCTCTCTCCACTCTGCAGCCTCCTCTCTCCAGTTACTGCAGTCTCCTCCATCCAGTTTCTGCAGTCTCCTCTCTCCACTCTGCAGTCTCCTCTCTCCACTCTGCAGCCTCCTCTCTCCAGTTACTGCAGTCAGCTCTCTCCTCTCTGCAATCTCCTCTCTCCACTCTGCAGACTCCTCTCTCCAGTTACTGCAGTCTCCTCTCTCCAATTACTGCAGTCTCCTCTCTCCAATTACTGCAGTCTCCTCTTTCCTATTACTGCAGTCTCCTCTCTCCAAATACTGCACTCTCATCTCTCCAATTATTGCACTCTCCTCTCTCCACTTTGCAGTCTCCTCTCTCCAGTTACTGCAGTCTCCTTTCTCCAATTACTGCACTCTCCTCTCTAAACTTTGCAGTCTCCTCTCTCCAGTTACTGCAGTCTCCTCTCTCCATGCTGCATTCTCCTCTCTCCAGTTCCTGCAGTCTCCTCTCTCCAATTGCTGCAGTCTCCTCTCTCCAATTATTCAAGACTCCTCTCTCCAATTACTGCAGTCTCCTCTCTCCAGTAACTGCAGTCTCCTCTCTCCAGTATCTGCTGTCTCCTCTCTCCAGTTACTGCAGTCTCCTCTCTCCACTCTGCAGCCTCCTCTCTCCAATTACAGCAGTCACCTCTCTCCAGTTACTGCAGTCTCCTCTCTCCAGTTACTGCAGTCTCCTCTCTCTACTCTGCAGCCTCCTCTCTCCAATTACTGCAGTCACCTCTCTCCTGTTACTGCAGTCTCCTCTCTCCGGTTACTGCAGTCTCCTCTCTCCAATTACTGCAGTCTCCTCTCTCCAGTAACTGCAGTCTCCTCTCTCCAATTACTGCAGTCCCCTCTCTCCAGTTACTGCCGTGTCCTCTCTCCACTCTGCAGCCTCCTCTCTCCAATTACTGCAGTCTCCTCTCTCCAATTACTGCAGTCTCCTCTCTCCAGTTACTGCAGTCTCCTCTCTCCACTCTGCAGCCTCCTCTCTCCAGTTACTGCAGTCTCCTCTCTCCAATTACTGCAGTGTCCTCTCTCCACTCTGCAGTCTCCTCTCTCCACTCTGCAGCCTCCTCTCTCCAGTTACTGCAGTCTCCTCTCTCCAGTTACTGCACTCTCCTCTCTCCACTCTGCAGTCTCCTCTCTCCAATCTCTGCAGTCTCCTCTTTCCAATTACTGCAGTCTCCTGTCTCCAGTTACTGCACTCTCCTCTCTCCACTCTGCAGTCTCCTCTCTCCAATCTCTGCAGTCTCCTCTTTCCAATTACTGCAGTCTCCTGTCTCCAGTTAATGCAGTTTCCTCTCTCCAGTTACTGCAGTCTCCTCGCTCCACTCTGCAGTCTCCTCTCTCCAGTTACTGCAGTCTCCTCTCTCCAATTACTGCAGTCTCCTCTCTCCAGTTATAGCAGTCTCCTCTCTCCAGTTAAAGCAGTCTCCTCTCTCCACTCTGCAGTTTCCTCTCTCCAATTACTGCAGTCTCCTCTCTCCACTCTGCAGCCTCCTCTCTCCAGTTACTGCCGTCTCCTCTCTCCAGTTACTGCAGACTCCTCTTTCCACTCTGCAGTCTCCTCTCTCCACTCTGCAGCCTCCTCTCTCTAGTTACTGCAGTCTCCTCTCTCCAGTTACTGCAGTCTCCTGTCTCCTCTCTGCAGTTTCCTCGTTGCAATTACTGCAGGCTCCTCTCTCCACTCTGCAGTCTCCTCTCTCCACTCTGCAGCCTCCTCTCTCCAGTTACTGCAGTCTCCTCTATCCAGTTTCTGCAGTCTCCTCTCTCCACGCTGCAGTCTCCTCTCTCCACTCTGCAGCCTCCTCTCTCCAGTTACTCCAGTCAGCTCTCTCCACTCTGCAGTCCCCTCTCTCCAATTACTGCAGTCTCCTCTCTCCAATTACTGCAGTCTCCTCTCTCCAATTACTGCAGTCTCCTATCTCCAATTACTGCAGTCTCGTCTCTTCAGTTACTGCAGTCTCCTCTCTCCAATTAATGCAGTCTCCTCTCTCCACTCTGCAGTTTCCTCTCTCCAATTAATGCAGTCTCCTCTCTCCACTCTGCTGTCTCCTCTCTCCAATTACTGCAGTCTCCTCTCTCCACTCTGCAGTTTCCTCTCTCCAATTACTGCAGTCTCCTCTCTCCAGTTACTGCAGTCCCCTCTCTCCACTCTGCAGTCTCCTCTCTTCAGTTACTGCAGTCTCCTCTCTCCAGTTACTGCAGTCTCCACTCTCCATTCTGCAGTCTCCTCTCTCCAGTTAGTGCAGTCTTCTCTCTCCAGTTACTGCAGTCTCCTCTCTCCAGTTACTGCAGTCTCCTCTCTCCAATTACAGCAGTCTCGTCTCTTCAGTTACTGCAGTCTCCTCTCTCCAATTAATGCAGTCTCCTCACTCCACTCTGCAGTTTCCTCTCTCCAATTACTGCAGTCTCCTCTCTCCAGTTACTGCAGTCTCCTCTCTCCACTCTGCTGTCTCCTCTCTCCAATTACTGCAGTCTCCTCTCTCCACTCTGCAGTTTCCTCTCTCCAATTACTGCAGTCTCCTCTCACCAGTTACTGCAGTCCCCTCTCTCCACTCTGCAGTCTCCTCTCTCCAGTTACTGCAGTCTCCTCTCTCCAATTACTGCACTGTCCTCTCTCCAATTACTGCGCTCTCTTCTCTCCAGTTACTGCAGTCTCCTCTCTCCACTCTGCAGCCTCCTCTCTCCAATTACTGCAGTCTCCTCTGTCCAATTCCTGCAGTCTCCTCTCTCCAGTTACTGCAGTCTCCTCTCTCCACTCTGCAGCCTCCACTCTCCAGTTACTGCAGTCTCCTCTCTCCAATGACTGCAGTGTCCTCTCTCCACTCTGCAGTCTCCTCTCTCCACTCTGCAGCCTCCTCTCTCCAGTTACTGCAGTCTCCTCCATCCAGTTTCAGCAGTCTCCTCTCTCCACTCTGCAGTCTCCTCTCTCCACTCTGCAGCCTCCTCTCTCCAGTTACTGCAGTCAGCTCTCTCCTCTCTGCAGTCTCCTCTCTCCACTCTGCAGTCTCCTCTCTCCAGTTACTGCAGTCTCCTCTCTCCAATTACTGCAGTCTCCTCTCTCCAATTACTGCAGTCTCCTCTTTCCAATTACTGCAGTCTCCTCTCTCCAATTACTGCATTCTCATCTCTCCAATTATTGCACTCTCCTCTCTCCACTTTGCAGTCTCCTCTCTCCAGTTACTGCAGTCTCCTTTCTCCAATTACTGCACTCTCCACTCTCAACTTTGCAGTCTCCTCTCTCCAGTTACTGCAGTCTCCTCTCTCCATGCTGCATTCTCCTCTCTCCAGTTCCTGCAGTCTCCTCTCTCCAATTGCTGCAGTCTCCTCTCTCCAATTATTCAAGACTCCTCTCTCCAATTCCTGCAGTCTCCTCTCTCCAGTAACTGCAGTCTCCTCTCTCCAGTTACTGCAGACTCCTCTTTCCACTCTGCAGTCTCCTCTCTCCACTCTGCAGCCTCCTCTCTCTAGTTACTGCAGTCTCCTCTCTCCAGTTACTGCAGTCTCCTGTCTCCTCTCTGCAGTTTCCTCGTTGCAATTACTGCAGGCTCCTCTCTCCACTCTGCAGTCTCCTCTCTCCACTCTGCAGCCTCCTCTCTCCAGTTACTGCAGTCTCCTCTATCCAGTTTCTGCAGTCTCCTCTCTCCACGCTGCAGTCTCCTCTCTCCACTCTGCAGCCTCCTCTCTCCAGTTACTCCAGTCAGCTCTCTCCACTCTGCAGTCCACTCTCTCCAATTACTGCAGTCTCCTCTCTCCAATTACTGCAGTCTCCTCTCTCCAATTACTGCAGTCTCCTATCTCCAATTACTGCAGTCTCGTCTCTTCAGTTACTGCAGTCTCCTCTCTCCAATTAATGCAGTCTCCTCTCTCCACTCTGCAGTTTCCTCTCTCCAATTAATGCAGTCTCCTCTCTCCACTCTGCTGTCTCCTCTCTCCAATTACTGCAGTCTCCTCTCTCCACTCTGCAGTTTCCTCTCTCCAATTACTGCAGTCTCCTCTCTCCAGTTACTGCAGTCCCCTCTCTCCACTCTGCAGTCTCCTCTCTTCAGTTACTGCAGTCTCCTCTCTCCAGTTACTGCAGTCTCCACTCTCCATTCTGCAGTCTCCTCTCTCCAGTTAGTGCAGTCTTCTCTCTCCAGTTACTGCAGTCTCCTCTCTCCAGTTACTGCAGTCTCCTCTCTCCAATTACAGCAGTCTCGTCTCTTCAGTTACTGCAGTCTCCTCTCTCCAATTAATGCAGTCTCCTCACTCCACTCTGCAGTTTCCTCTCTCCAATTACTGCAGTCTCCTCTCTCCAGTTACTGCAGTCTCCTCTCTCCACTCTGCTGTCTCCTCTCTCCAATTACTGCAGTCTCCTCTCTCCACTCTGCAGTTTCCTCTCTCCAATTACTGCAGTCTCTACTCTCCAGTTACTGCAGTCTCCTCTCTCCACTCTGCAGCCTCCTCTCTCCAATTACTGCAGTCTCCTCTGTCCAATTCCTGCAGTCTCCTCTCTCCAGTTACTGCAGTCTCCTCTCTCCACTCTGCAGCCTCCACTCTCCAGTTACTGCAGTCTCCTCTCTCCAATGACTGCAGTGTCCTCTCTCCACTCTGCAGTCTCCTCTCTCCACTCTGCAGCCTCCTCTCTCCAGTTACTGCAGTCTCCTCCATCCAGTTTCTGCAGTCTCCTCTCTCCACTCTGCAGTCTCCTCTCTCCACTCTGCAGCCTCCTCTCTCCAGTTACTGCAGTCAGCTCTCTCCTCTCTGCAGTCTCCTCTCTCCACTCTGCAGTCTCCTCTCTCCAGTTACTGCAGTCTCCTCTCTCCAATTACTGCAGTCTCCTCTCTCCAATTACTGCAGTCTCCTCTTTCCAATTACTGCAGTCTCCTCTCTCCAATTACTGCATTCTCATCTCTCCAATTATTGCACTCTCCTCTCTCCACTTTGCAGTCTCCTCTCTCCAGTTACTGCAGTCTCCTTTCTCCAATTACTGCACTCTCCACTCTCAACTTTGCAGTCTCCTCTCTCCAGTTACTGCAGTCTCCTCTCTCCATGCTGCATTCTCCTCTCTCCAGTTCCTGCAGTCTCCTCTCTCCAATTGCTGCAGTCTCCTCTCTCCAATTATTCAAGACTCCTCTCTCCAATTCCTGCAGTCTCCTCTCTCCAGTAACTGCTGTCTCCTCTCTCCAGTTACTGCAGTCTCCTCTCTCCACTCTGCAGCCTCCTCTCTCCAATTACAGCAGTCACCTCTCTCCAGTTACTGCAGTCTCCTCTCTCCAGTTACTGCAGTCTCCTCTCTCCACTCTGCAGCCTCCTCTCTCCAATTACTGCAGTCACCTCTCTCCTGTTACTGCAGTCTCCTCTCTCCGGTTACTTCAGTCTCCTCTCTCCAATTACTGCAGTCTCCTCTCTCCAGTAACTGCAGTCTCCTCTCTCCAATTACTGCAGTCCCCTCTCTCCAGTTACTGCCGTGTCCTCTCTCCACTCTGCAGAATCCTCTCTCCAATTACTGCAGTCTCCTCTCTCCAATTACTGCAGTCTCCTCTCTCCAGTTACTGCAGTCTCCTCTCTCCACTCTGCAGCCTCCTCTCTCCAGTTACTGCAGTCTCCTCTCTCCAATTACTGCAGTGTCCTCTCTCCACTCTGCAGTCTCCTCTCTCCACTCTGCAGCCTCCTATCTCCAGTTACTGCAGTCTCTTCTCTCCAGTTACTGCAGTTTCCTCTTTCCAATTACTGCAATCTCCTCTCTCCAGTTACTGCACTCTCCTCTCTCCACTCTGCAGTCTCCTCTCTCCAGTTAATGCAGTCTCCTCTCTCCAATTACTGCAGTCTCCTCTCTCCAGTTACTGCACTCTCCCCTCTCCACTCTGCAGTCTCCTCTCTCCAGTTACTGCAGTCTCCTCTCTCCAATTACTGCAATCTCCTCTCTCCAGTTACTGCACTCTCCTCTCTCCACTCTGCAGTCTCCTCTCTCCAATCTCTGCAGTCTCCTCTTTCCAATGACTGCAGTCTCCTGTCTCCAGTTACTGCAGTTTCCTCTCTCCAGTTACTGCAGTCTCCTCGCTCCACTCTGCAGTCTCCTCTCTCCAGTTACTGCAGTCTCCTCTCTCCAATTACTGCAGTCTCCTCTCTCCAGATATAGCAGTCTCCTCTCTCCAGTTAAAGCAGTCTCCTCTCTCCACTCTGCAGTTTCCTCTCTCCAATTACTGCAGTCTCCTCTCTCCACTCTGCAGCCTCCTCTCTCCAGTTACTGCAGTCTCCTCTCTCCAGTTACTGCAGACTCCTCTTTCCACTCTGCAGTCTCCTCTCTCCACTCTGCAGCCTCCTCTCTCTAGTTACTGCAGTCTCCTCTCTCCAGTTACTGCAGTCTCCTGTCTCCTCTCTGCAGTTTCCTCGTTGCAATTACTGCAGGCTCCTCTCTCCACTCTGCAGTCTCCTCTCTCCACTCTGCAGCCTCCTCTCTCCAGTTACTGCAGTCTCCTCTATCCAGTTTCTGCAGTCTCCTCTCTCCACGCTGCAGTCTCCTCTCTCCACTCTGCAGCCTCCTCTCTCCAGTTACTCCAGTCAGCTCTCTCCACTCTGCAGTCCCCTCTCTCCAATTACTGCAGTCTCCTCTCTCCAATTAGTGCAGTCTCCTCTCTCCAATTACTGCAGTCTCCTATCTCCAATTACTGCAGTCTCGTCTCTTCAGTTACTGCAGTCTCCTCTCTCCAATTAATGCAGTCTCCTCTCTCCACTCTGCAGTTTCCTCTCTCCAATTAATGCAGTCTCCTCTCTCCACTCTGCTGTCTCCTCTCTCCAATTACTGCAGTCTCCTCTCTCCACTCTGCAGTTTACTCTCTCCAATTACTGCAGTCTCCTCTCACCAGTTACTGCAGTCCCCTCTCTCCACTCTGCACTTTCCTCTCTCCAGTTACTGCAGTCTCCTCTCTCCAGTTACTGCAGTCTCCACTCTCCATTCTGCAGTCTCCTCTCTCCAGTTAGTGCAGTCTTCTCTCTCCAGTTACTGCAGTCTCCTCTCTCCAGTTACTGCAGTCTCCTCTCTCCAATTACAGCAGTCTCGTCTCTTCAGTTACTGCAGTCTCCTCTCTCCAATTCATGCAGTCTCCTCACTCCACTCTGCAGTTTCCTCTCTCCAATTACTGCAGTCTCCTCTCTCCAGTTACTGCAGTCTCCTCTCTCCACTCTGCTGTCTCCTCTCTCCAATTACTGCAGTCTCCTCTCTCCACTCTGCAGTTTCCTCTCTCCAATTACTGCAGTCTCCTCTCACCAGTTACTGCAGTCCCCTCTCTCCACTCTGCAGTCTCCTCTCTCCAGTTACTGCAGTCTCCTCTCTCCAATTACTGCACTGTCCTCTCTCCAATTACTGCGCTCTCTTCTCTCCAGTTACTGCAGTCTCCTCTCTCCACTCTGCAGCCTCCTCTCTCCAATTACTGCAGTCTCCTCTCTCCAATTCCTGCAGTCTCCTCTCTCCAGTTACTGCAGTCTCCTCTCTCCACTCTGCAGCCTCCACTCTCCAGTTACTGCAGTCTCCTCTCTCCAATGACTGCAGTGTCCTCTCTCCACTCTGCAGTCTCCTCTCTCCACTCTGCAGCCGCCTCTCTCCAGTTACTGCAGTCTCCTCTCTCCAGTTACTGCAGTCTCCTCTTTCCAATTACTGCATTCTCCTCTCTCCAGTTACTGCACTCTCCTCTCTCCACTCTGCAGTCTACTCTCTCCAGTTACTGCAGTCTCCTCTCTCCAATTACTGCAGTCTCCTCTCTCCACTCTGCAGCCTCCTCTCTCCAGTTACTGCAGTCTCCTCTCTCCAGTTACTGCAGTCTCCTCTTTCCACTCTGCAGTCTCCTCTCTCCACTCTGCAGCCTCCTCTCTCTAGTTATTGCAGTCTCCTCTCTCCAGTTACTGCAGTCTCCTGTCTCCTCTCTGCAGTTTCCTCGTTGCAATTACTGCAAGCTCCTCTCTCCACTCTGCAGTCTCCTCTCTCCACTCTGCAGCCTCCTCTCTCCAGTTACTGCAGTCTCCTCTATCCAGTTTCTGCAGTCTCCTCTCTCCACTCTGCAGTCTCCTCTCTCCACTCTGCAGCCTCCTCTCTCCAGTTACTCCAGTCAGCTCTCTCCACTCTGCAGTCTCCTCTCTCCAATTACTGCAGTCTCCTCTCTCCAATTACTGCAGTCTCCTCTCTCCAATTACTGCAGTCTCCTATCTCCAATTACTGCAGTCTCGTCTCTTCAGTTACCGCAGTCTCCTCTCTCCAATTAATGCAGTCTCCTCTCTCCACTCTGCAGTTTCCTCTCTCCAATTACTGCAGTCTCCTCTCTCCAGTTACTGCAGTCTCCTCTCTCCACTCAGCTGTCTCCTCTCTCCAATTACTGCAGTCTCCTCTCTCCACTCTGCAGTTTCCTCTCTCCAATTACTGCACTCTCCTCTCACCAGTTACTGCAGTCCCCTCTCTCCACTCTGCAGTCTCCTCTCTCCAGTTACTGCAGTCTCCTCTCTCCAGTTACTGCAGTCTCCTCTCTCCATTCTGCAGTCTCCTCTCTCCAGTTAGTGCAGTCTTCTCTCTCCAGTTACTGCAGTCTCCTCTCTCCAGTTACTGCAGTCTCCTCTCTCCAGTTACTGCAGTCTCCTCTCTCCATTCTGCAGTCTCCTCTCTCCAGTTAGTGCAGTCTTCTCTCTTCAGTTACTGCAGTCTCCTCTCTCCAATTAATGCAGTCTCCTCACTCCACTCTGCAGTTTCCTCTCTCCAATTACTGCAGTCTATTCTCTCCAGTTACTGCAGTCTCCTCTCTCCACTCTGCTGTCTCCTCTCTCCAATTACTGCAGTCTCCTCTCTCCACTCTGCAGTTTCCTCTCTCCAATTACTGCAGTCTCCTCTCACCAGTTACTGCAGTCCCCTCTCTCCACTCTGCAGTCTCCTCTCTCCAGTTACTGCAGTCTCCTCTCTCCAATTACTGCAGTGTCCTCTCTCCACTCTGCAGTCTCCTCTCTCCACTCTGCAGCCTCCTCTCTCCAGTTACCGCAGTCTCCTCTCTCCCGTTACTGCAGTCTCCTCTTTCCAATTACTGCAGTCTCCTCTCTCCAGTTACCGCACTCTCCTCTCTTCACTCTGCAGTCTCCTCTCTCCAATTACAGCAGTCTCCTCTCTCCACTCTGCAGTCTCCTCTCTCCAGTTACTGCAGTCTCCTCTCTCCAATTACTGCAGTCTCCTCTCTCCAGTTACAGCAGTCTCCTCTCTCCAGTTAAAGCAGTCTCCTCTCTCCATTCTTCAGTTTCCTCTCTCCAATTACTGCAGTCTCCTCTCTCCACTCTGCTGCCTCCTCTCTCCAGTTACTGCAGTCTCCTCTCTCCAGTTACTGCAGTCTCCTCTTTCCACTCTGCAGTCTCCTCTCTCCACTCTGCAGTTTCCTCTCTCTAGTTATTGCAGTCTCCTCTCTCCAGTTACTGCAGTCTCCTCTCTCCTCTCTGCAGTTTCCTCGTTCCAATTACTGCAGGCTCCTCTCTCCACTCTGCAGTCTCCTCTCTCCACTCTGCAGCCTCCTCTCTCCAGTTACTGCAGTCTCCTCTATCCAGTTTCTGCATTCTCCTCTCTCCACTCTGCAGTCTCCTCTCTCCACTCTGCAGCCTCCTCTCTCCAGTTACTGCAGTCAGCTCTCTCCACTCTGCAGTCTCCTCTCTCCACTCTGCAGTCTCCTCTCTCCAGTTACTGCAGTCTCCTCTCTCCAATTACTGCAGTCTCCTCTCTCCAATTACCGCAGTCTCCTCTCTCCAATTACTGCAGTCTCGTCTCTTCAGTTACTGCAGTCTCCTCTCTCCAATTAATGCAGTCTCCTCTCTCCACTCTGCAGTTTCCTCTCTCCAATTACTGCAGTCTCCTCTCTCCAGTTACTGCAGTCTCCTCTCTCCAATCTGCTGTCTCCTCTCTCCAATTACTGCAGTCTCCTCTCTCCACTCTGCAGTTTCCTCTCTCCAATTACTGCAGTCTCCTCTCACCAGTTACTGCAGTCCCCTCTCTCCACTCTGCAGTCTCTTTTCTCCAGTTACTGCAGTCTCCTCTCTCCAATTACTGCAGTGTCCTCTCTCCTCTCTGCAGTCTGCTCTCTCCACTCTGCAGCCTCCTCTCTCCAGTTACCGCAGTCTCCTCTCTCCCGTTACTGCAGTCTCCTCTTTCCAATTACTGCAGTCTCCTCTCTCCAGTTACTGCACTCTCCTCTCTCCACTCTGCAGTCTCCTCTCTCCAGCTACTGCAGTCTCCTCTCTCCAATTACTGCAGTCTCCTCTCTCCAGTTACTGCACTCTCCTCTCTCCACTCTGCAGTCTCCTCTCTCCAGTTACTGCAGTCTCCTCTCTCCAATTACTGCAATCTCCTCTCTCCAGTTACTGCACTCTCCTCTCTCCACTCTGCAGTCTCCTCTCTCCAATCTCTGCAGTCTCCTCTTCCCAATTACTGCAGTCTCCTCTCTCCAGTTACTGCACTCTCGTCTCTTCACTCTGCAGTCTCCTCTCTCCAATTACAGCAGTCTCCTCTTTCCAATTACTGCAGTCTCCTCTCTCCAGTTACTGCAGTTTCCTCTCTCCAGTTACTGCAGTCTCCTCTCTCCACTCTGCAGTCTCCTCTCTCCAGTTACTGCAGTCTCCTCTCTCCAATTACTGCAGTCTCCTCTCTCCAGTTACAGCAGTCTCCTCTCTCCAGTTAAAGCAGTCTCCTCTCTCCATTCTTCAGTTTCCTCTCTCCAATTACTGCAGTCTCCTCTCTCCACTCCGCAGCCTCCTCTCTCCAGTTACTGCAGTCTCCTCTCTCCAGTTACTGCAGTCTCCTCTTTCCACTCTGCAGTCTCCTCTCTCCACTCTGCAGCCTCCTCTCTCCACTCTGCAGCCTCCTCTCTCTAGTTATTGCAGTCTCCTCTCTCCAGTTACTGCAGTCTCCTCTCTCCTCTCTGCAGTTTCCTCGTTGCAATTACTGCAGGCTCCTCTCTCCACTCTGCAGTCTCCTTTCTCCACTCTGCAGCCTCCACTCTCCAGTTACTGCAGTCTCCTCTATCCAGTTTCTGCATTCTCCTCTCTCCACTCTGCAGTCTCCTCTCTCCAATCTGCAGCCTCCTCTCTCCAGTTACTGCTGTCAGCTCTCTCCACTCTGCAGTCTCCTCTCTCCACTCTGCAGTCTCCTCTCTCCAGTTACTGCAGTCTCCTCTCTCCAATTACTGCAGTCTCCTCTCTCCAATTACTGCAGTCTCCTCTCTCCAATTACTGCAGTCTCCTCTCTCCAGTTACTGCAGTCTCCTCTCTCCACTCTGCAATCTCCTCTCTTCAGTTACTGCAGTCTCCTCTCTCCAATTAATGCAGTCTCCTCTCTCCACTCTGCAGTTTCCTCTCTCCAATTACTGCAGTCTCCTCTCTCCAGTTACTGCAGTCTCCTCTCTCCACTCTGCTGTCTCATCTCTCCAGTTACTGCAGTCTCCTCTCTCCAATTACTGCAGTGTCCTCTCTCCACTCTGCAGTCTCCTCTCTCCACTCTGCAGCCTCCTCTCTCCAGTTACCGCAGTCTCCTCTCTCCCGTTACTGCAGTCTCCTCTTTCCAATTACTGCAGTCTCCTCTCTCCAGTTACTGCACTCTCCTCTCTCCACTCTGCAGTCTCCTCTCTCCAATCTCTGCAGTCTCCTCTTCCCAATTACTGCAGTCTCCTCTCTCCAGTTACTGCACTCTCCTCTCTTCACTCTGCAGTCTCCTCTCTCCAATTACAGCAGTCTCCTCTTTCCAATTACTGCAGTCTCCTCTCTCCAGTTACTGCAGTTTCCTCTCTCCAGTTACTGCAGTCTCCTCTCTCCACTCTGCAGTCTCCTCTCTCCAGTTACTGCAGTCTCCTCTCTCCAATTACTGCAGTCTCCTCTCTCCAGTTACAGCAGTCTCCTCTCTCCAGTTAAAGCAGTCTCCTCTCTCCATTCTTCAGTTTCCTCTCTCCAATTACTGCAGTCTCCTCTCTCCACTCTGCAGCCTCCTCTCTCCAGTTACTGCAGTCTCCTCTCTCCAGTTACTGCAGTCTCCTCTTTCCACTCTGCAGTCTCCTCTCTCCACTCTGCAGCCTCCTCTCTCTAGTTATTGCAGTCTCCTCTCTCCAGTTACTGCAGTCTCCTCTCTCCTCTCTGCAGTTTCCTCGTTCCAATTACTGCAGGCTCCTCTCTCCACTCTGCAGTCTCCTCTCTCCACTCTGCAGCCTCCTCTCTCCAGTTACTGCAGTCTCCTCTATCCAGTTTCTGCATTCTCCTCTCTCCACTCTGCAGTCTCCTCTCTCCACTCTGCAGCCTCCTCTCTCCAGTTACTGCAGTCAGCTCTCTCCACTCTGCAGTCTCCTCTCTCCACTCTGCAGTCTCCTCTCTCCAGTTACTGCAGTCTCCTCTCTCCAATTACTGCAGTCTCCTCTCTCCAATTACTGCAGTCTCCTCTCTCCAATTACTGCAGTCTCCTCTCTCCAGTTACTGCAGTCTCCTCTCTCCACTCTGCAGTCTCCTCTCTTCAGTTACTGCAGTCCCCTCTCTCCAATTAATGCAGTCTCCTCTCTCCACTCTGCAGTTTCCTCTCTCCAATTACTGCACTCTCCTCTCTCCAGTTACTGCAGTCTCCTCTCTCCACTCTGCTGTCTCCTCTCTCCAATTACTGCAGTCTCCTCTCTCCACTCTGCAGTTTCCTCTCTCCAATTACTGCAGTCTCCTCACACCAGTTACTGCAGTCCCCTCCCTCCACTCTGCAGTCTCCTCTCTCCAGTTACTGCAGTCTCCTCTCTCCAATTACTGCAGTCTCCTCTCTCCACTCTGCAGTCTCCTCTCTCCACTCTGCAGCCTCCTCTCTCCAGTTACTGCAGTCTCCTCTCTCCAGTTACTGCAGTCTCCTCTTTCCAATTACTGCAGTCTCCTCTCTCCAGTTACTGCACTCTCCTCTCTCCACTCTGCAGTCTCCTCTCTCCAGTTACTGCAGTCTCCTCTCTCCAATTACTGCAGTCTCCTCTCTCCAGTTACAGCACTCTCCTCTCTCCAGTCTGCAGTCTCCCCTCTCCAGTTACTGCAGTCTCCTCTCTCCAATTACTGCAGTCTCCTCTCTCCAGTTACTGCACTCTCCTCTCTGCAGTCTCCTCTCTCCAATCTCTGCAGTCTCCTCTTCCCAATTACTGCAGTCTCCTCTCTCCAGTTACTGCACTCTCCTCTCTCCACTCTGCAGTCTCCTCTCTCCAATTACTGCAGTCTCCTCTTTCCAATTACTGCAGTCTCCTCTCTCCAGTTACTGCACTCTCCTCTCTCAACTCTGCAGTCTCCTCTCTCCAGTTACTGCAGTCTCCTCTCTCCAAATTAATTCAGACTCCTCTCTCCATTTACTGCTGTCACCTCTCTCCACTCTGCAGTCTCCTCTCTCCAATTACTGCAGTCTCCTCTCTCCACTCTGCAGTCTCCTCTCTCCAGTTACTGCAGTCTCCTCTCTCCAATTACTGCAGTCTCCTCTCTCCAATTACTGCAGTCTCCTCTCTCCAATTACTGCAGTCTCCTCTCTCCAGTTACTGCAGTCTCCTCTCTCCACTCTGCAGTCTCCTCTCTTCAGTTACTGCAGTCCCCTCTCTCCAATTAATGCAGTCTCCTCTCTCCACTCTGCAGTTTCCTCTCTCCAATTACTGCACTCTCCTCTCTCCAGTTACTGCAGTCTCCTCTCTCCACTCTGCTGTCTCCTCTCTCCAATTACTGCAGTCTCCTCTCTCCACTCTGCAGTTTCCTCTCTCCAATTACTGCAGTCTCCTCACACCAGTTACTGCAGTCCCCTCCCTCCACTCTGCAGTCTCCTCTCTCCAGTTACTGCAGTCTCCTCTCTCCAATTACTGCAGTCTCCTCTCTCCACTCTGCAGTCTCCTCTCTCCACTCTGCAGCCTCCTCTCTCCAGTTACTGCAGTCTCCTCTCTCCAGTTACTGCAGTCTCCTCTTTCCAATTACTGCAGTCTCCTCTCTCCAGTTACTGCACTCTCCTCTCTCCACTCTGCAGTCTCCTCTCTCCAGTTACTGCAGTCTCCTCTCTCCAATTACTGCAGTCTCCTCTCTCCAGTTACAGCACTCTCCTCTCTCCAGTCTGCAGTCTCCCCTCTCCAGTTACTGCAGTCTCCTCTCTCCAATTACTGCAGTCTCCTCTCTCCAGTTACTGCACTCTCCTCTCTGCAGTCTCCTCTCTCCAATCTCTGCAGTCTCCTCTTCCCAATTACTGCAGTCTCCTCTCTCCAGTTACTGCACTCTCCTCTCTCCACTCTGCAGTCTCCTCTCTCCAATTACTGCAGTCTCCTCTTTCCAATTACTGCAGTCTCCTCTCTCCAGTTACTGCACTCTCCTCTCTCAACTCTGCAGTCTCCTCTCTCCAGTTACTGCAGTCTCCTCTCTCCAAATTA
This sequence comes from Heterodontus francisci, assembly GCF_036365525.1. Lineage (NCBI taxonomy): Eukaryota > Metazoa > Chordata > Chondrichthyes > Heterodontiformes > Heterodontidae > Heterodontus > Heterodontus francisci. The sequence continues at coordinate 21,961,770 of NC_090395.1, forward strand.
ATTCAGACTCCTCTCTCCATTTACTGCTGTCACCTCTCTCCACTCTGCAGTCTCCTCTCTCCAATTACTGCAGTCTCCTCTCTCCACTCTGCAGTCTCCTGTCTCCAATTACTGCACTCTCCTCTCTCCACTCTGCTGTCTCCTCTCTCCAATTACTGCAGTCTCCTCTCTCCACTCTGCAGTTTCCTCTCTCCAATTACTGCAGTCTCCTCTCACCAGTTACTGCAGTCCCCTCTCTCCACTCTGCAGTCTCCTCTCTCCAGTTACTGCAGTCTCCTCTCTCCAATTACTGCAGTGTACTCTCTCCACTCTGCAGTCTCCTCTCTCCATTCTGCAGCCTCCTCTCTCCAGTTACCGCAGTCTCCTCTCTCCCGTTACTGCAGTCTCCTCTTTCCAATTACTGCAGTCTCCTCTCTCCAGTTACTGCCCTCTCCTCTCTCCACTCTGCAGTCTCCTCTCTCCAGTTACTGCAGTCGCCTCTCTCCAATTACTGCAGGCTCCTCTCTCCAGTTACTGCACTCTCCTCTCTCCACTCTGCAGTCTCCTCTCTCCAGTTACTGCAGTCTCCTCTCTCCAATTACTGCAATCTCCTCTCTCCAGTTACTGCACTCTCCTCTCTCCACTCTGCAGTCTCCTCTCTCCAATCTCTGTAGTCTCCTCTTCCCAATTACTGCAGTCTCCTCTCTCCAGTTACTGCACTCTCCTCTCTTCACTCTGCAGTCTCCTCTCTCCAATTACAGCAGTCTCCTCTTTCCAATTACTGCAGTCTCCTCTCTCCAGTTACTGCAGTTTCCTCTCTCCAGTTACTGCAGTCTCCTCACTCCACTCTGCAGTCTCCTCTCTCCAGTTACTGCAGTCTCCTCTCTCCAATTACTGCAGTCTCCTCTCTCCAGTTACAGCAGTCTCCTCTCTCCAGTTAAAGCAGTCTCCTCTCTCCATTCTTCAGTTTCCTCTCTCCAATTACTGCAGTCTCCTCTCTCCACTCTGCTGCCTCCTCTCTCCAGTTACTGCAGTCTCCTCTCTCCAGTTACTGCAGTCTCCTCTTTCCACTCTGCAGTCTCCTCTCTCCACTCTGCAGTTTCCTCTCTCTAATTATTGCAGTCTCCTCTCTCGAGTTAAAGCAGTCTCCTCTCTCCATTCTTCAGTTTCCTCTCTCCAATTACTGCAGTCTCCTCTCTCCACTCCGCAGCCTCCTCTCTCCAGTTACTGCAGTCTCCTCTCTCCAGTTACTGCAGTCTCCTCTTTCCACTCTGCAGTCTCCTCTCTCCACTCTGCAGCCTCCTCTCTCCACTCTGCAGCCTCCTCTCTCTAGTTATTGCAGTCTCCTCTCTCCAGTTACTGCAGTCTCCTCTCTCCTCTCTGCAGTTTCCTCGTTGCAATTACTGCAGGCTCCTCTCTCCACTCTGCAGTCTCCTCTCTCCACTCTGCAGCCTCCTCTCTCCAGTTACTGCAGTCTCCTCTATCCAGTTTCTGCATTCTCCTCTCTCCACTCTGCAGTCTCCTCTCTCCACTCTGCAGCCTCCTCTCTCCAGTTACTGCAGTCAGCTGTCTCCACTCTGCAGTCTCCTCTCTCCACTCTGCAGTCTCCTCTCTCCAGTTACTGCAGTCTCCTCTCTCCAATTACTGCAGTCTCCTCTCTCCAATTACTGCAGTCTCCTCTCTCCAATTACTGCAGTCTCCTCTCTCCAATTACTGCAGTCTCGTCTCTTCAGTTACTGCAGTCTCCTCTCTCCAGTTACTGCAGTCTCCTCTCTCCAATTACTGCAGTCTCCTCTCTCCAGTTACAGCAGTCTCCTCTCTCCAGTTAAAGCAGTCTCCTCTCTCCATTCTTCAGTTTCCTCTCTCCAATTACTGCAGTCTCCTCTCTCCAGTTACTGCAGTCTCCTCTTTCCACTCTGCAGTCTCCTCTTTCCACTCTGCAGCCTCCTCTCTCCACTCTGCAGCCTCCTCTCTCTAGTTATTGCAGTCTCCTCTCTCCAGTTACTGCAGTCTCCTCTCTCCTCTCTGCAGTTTCCTCGTTGCAATTACTGCAGGCTCCTCTCTCCACTCTGCAGTCTCCTCTCTCCACTCTGCAGCCTCCTCTCTCCAGTTACTGCAGTCTCCTCTATCCAGTTTCTGCATTCTCCTCTCTCCACTCTGCAGTTTCCTCTCTCCACTCTGCAGCCTCCTCTCTCCAGTTACTGCAGTCAGCTGTCTCCACTCTGCAGTCTCCTCTCTCCACTCTGCAGTCTCCTCCCTCAAGTTACTGCAGTCTCCTCACTCCAATTACTGCAGTCTCCTCTCTCCAATTACTGCAGTCTCCTCTCTCCAATTACTGCAGTCTCCTCTCTCCAATTACTGCAGTCTCGTCTCTTCAGTTACTGCAGTCTCCTCTCTCCAATTAATGCAGTCTCCTCTCTCCACTCTGCAGTTTCCTCTCTCCAATTACTGCAGTCTCCTCTCTCCACTCTGCTGTCTCCTCTCTCCAATTATTGCAGTCTCCTCTCTCCACTCTGCAGTTTCCTCTCTCCAATTACTGCAGTCTCCTCTCACCAGTTACTGCAGTCCCCTCTCTCCACTCTGCAGTCTCTTTTCTCCAGTTACTGCAGTCTCCTCTCTCCAATTACTGCAGTGTCCTCTCTCCTCTCTGCAGTCTCCTCTCTCCACTCTGCAGCCTCCTCTCTCCAGTTACCGCAGTCTCCTCTCTCCCGTTACTGCAGTCTCCTCTTTCCAATTACTGCAGTCTCCTCTCTCCAGTTACTGCACTCTCCTCTCTCCACTCTGCAGTCTCCTCTCTCCAGTTACTGCAGTCTCCTCTCTCCAATTACTGCAGTCTCCTCTCTCCAGTTACTGCACTCTCCTCTCTCCACTCTGCAGTCTCCTCTCTCCAGTTACTGCAGTCTCCTCTCTCCAATTACTGCAATCTCCTCTCTCCAGTTACTGCACTCTCCTCTCTCCACTCTGCAGTCTCCTCTCTCCATTCTCTGCAGTCTCCTCTTCCCAATTACTGCAGTCTCCTCTCTCCAGTTACTGCACTCTCGTCTCTTCACTCTGCAGTCTCCTCTCTCCAATTACAGCAGTCTCCTCTTTCCAATTACTGCAGTCTCCTCTCTCCAGTTACTGCAGTTTCCTCTCTCCAGTTAATGCAGTCTCCTCTCTCCACTCTGCAGTCTCCTCTCTCCAGTTACTGCAGTCTCCTCTCTCCAATTACTGCAGTCTCCTCTCTCCAGTTACAGCAGTCTCCTCTCTCCAGTTAAAGCAGTCTCCTCTCTCCATTCTTCAGTTTCCTCTCTCCAATTACTGCAGTCTCCTCTCTCCACTCCGCAGCCTCCTCTCTCCAGTTACTGCAGTCTCCTCTCTCCAGTTACTGCAGTCTCCTCTTTCCACTCTGCAGTCTCCTCTCTCCACTCTGCAGCCTCCTCTCTCCACTCTGCAGCCTCCTCTCTCTAGTTATTGCAGTCTCCTCTCTCCAGTTACTGCAGTCTCCTCTCTCCTCTCTGCAGTTTCCTCGTTGCAATTACTGCAGGCTCCTCTCTCCACTCTGCAGTCTACTCTCTCCACTCTGCAGCCTCCACTCTCCAGTTACTGCAGTCTCCTCTATCCAGTTTCTGCATTCTCCTCTCTCCACTCTGCAGTCTCCTCTCTCCACTCTGCAGCCTCCTCTCTCCAGTTACTGCTGTCAGCTCTCTCCACTCTGCAGTCTCCTCTCTCCACTCTGCAGTCTCCTCTCTCCAGTTACTGCAGTCTCCTCTCTCCAATTACTGCAGTCTCCTCTCTCCAATTACTGCAGTCTCCTCTCTCCAATTACTGCAGTCTCCTCTCTCCAGTTACTGCAGTCTCCTCTCTCCACTCTGCAGTCTCCTCTCTTCAGTTACTGCAGTCTCCTCTCTCCAATTAATGCAGTCTCCTCTCTCCACTCTGCAGTTTCCTTTCTCCAATTACTGCAGTCTCCTCTCTCCAGTTACTGCAGTCTCCTCTCTCCACTCTGCTGTCTCATCTCTCCAGTTACTGCAGTCTCCTCTCTCCAATTACTGCAGTGTCCTCTCTCCACTCTGCAGTCTCCTCTCTCCACTCTGCAGCCTCCTCTCTCCAGTTACCGCAGTCTCCTCTCTCCCGTTACTGCAGTCTCCTCTTTCCAATTACTGCAGTCTCCTCTCTCCAGTTACTGCACTCTCCTCTCTCCACTCTGCAGTCTCCTCTCTCCAGTTACTGCAGTCTCCTCTCTCCAATTACTGCAGTCTCCTCTCTCCAGTTGCTGCACTCTCCTCTCTCCACTCTGCAGTCTCCTCTCTCCAGTTACTGCAGTCTCCTCTCTCCAATTATTGCAATCTCCTCTCTCCAGTTACTGCACTCTCCTCTCTCCACTCTGCACTCTCCTGTCTCCAATCTCTGCAGTCTCCTCTTCCCAATTACTGCAGTCTCCTCTCTCCAGTTACTGCACTCTCCTCTCTTCACTCTGCAGTCTCCTCTCTCCAATTACAGCAGTCTCCTCTTTCCAATTACTGCAGTCTCCTCTCTCCAGTTACTGCAGTTTCCTCTCTCCAGTTACTGCAGTCTCCTCTCTCCACTCTGCAGTCTCCTCTCTCCAGTTACTGCAGTCTCCTCTCTCCAATTACTGCAGTCTCCTCTCTCCAGTTACAGCAGTCTCCTCTCTCCAGTTAAAGCAGTCTCCTCTCTCCATTCTTCAGTTTCCTCTCTCCAATTACTGCAGTCTCCTCTCTCCACTCTGCAGCCTCCTCTCTCCAGTTACTGCAGTCTCCTCTCTCCAGTTACTGCAGTCTCCTCTTTCCACTCTGCAGTCTCCTCTCTCCACTCTGCAGCCTCCTCTCTCTAGTTATTGCAGTCTCCTCTCTCCAGTTACTGCAGTCTCCTCTCTCCTCTCTGCAGTTTCCTCGTTCCAATTACTGCAGGCTCCTCTCTCCACTCTGCAGTCTCCTCTCTCCACTCTGCAGCCTCCTCTCTCCAGTTACTGCAGTCTCCTCCATCCAGTTTCTGCATTCTCCTCTCTCCACTCTGCAGTCTCCTTTCTCCACTCTGCAGCCTCCTCTCTCCAGTTACTGCAGTCAGCTCTCTCCACTCTGCAGTCTCCTCTCTCCACTCTGCAGTCTCCTCTCTCCAGTTACTGCAGTCTCCTCTCTCCAATTACTGCAGTCTCCTCTCTCCAATTACTGCAGTCTCCTCTCTCCAATTACTGCAGTCTCCTCTCTCCAGTTACTGCAGTCTCCTCTCTCCACTCTGCAGTCTCCTCTCTTCAGTTACTGCAGTCTCCTCTCTCCAATTAATGCAGTCTCCTCTCTCCACTCTGCAGTTTCCTCTCTCCAATTACTGCAGTCTCCTCTCTCCAGTTACTGCAGTCTCCTCTCTCCACTCTGCTGTCTCCTCTCTCCAATTACTGCAGCCTCCTCTCTCCACTCTGCAGTTTCCTCTCTCCAATTACTGCAGTCTCCTCACACCAGTTACTGCAGTCCCCTTTCTCCACTCTGCAGTCTCCTCTCTCCAGTTACTGCAGTCTCCACTCTCGAATTACTGCAGTCTCCTCTCTCCACTCTGCAGTCTCCTCTCTCCACTCTGCAGCCTCCTCTCTCCAGTTACTGCAGTCTCCTCTCTCCAGTTACTGCAGTCTCCTCTTTCCAATTACTGCAGTCTCCTCTCTCCAGTTACTGCACTCTCCTCTCTCCACTCTGCAGTCTCCTCTCTCCAGTTAATGCAGTCTCCTCTCTCCAATTACTGCAGTCTCCTCTCTCCAGTTACTGCACTCTCCTCTCTCCACTCTGCAGTCTCCCCTCTCCAGTTACTGCAGTCTCCTCTCTCCAGTTACTGCACTCTCCTCTCTCAACTCTGCAGTCTCATCTCTCCAGTTACTGCAGTCTCCTCTCTCCAAATTAATTCAGTCTCCTCTCTCCATTTACTGCTGTCACCTCTCTCCACTCTGCAGTCTCCTCTCTCCAATTACTGCAGTCTCCTCTCTCCACTCTGCAGTCTCCTCTCTCCAGTTACTGCACTCTCCTCTCTCAACTCTGCAGTCTCCTCTCTCCAGTTACTGCAGTCTCCTCTCTCCAAATTAATTCAGTCTCCTCTCTCCATTTACTGCTGTCCCCTCTCTCCACTCTGCAGTCTCCTCTCTCCAGTTACTGCAGTCTCCTCTCTCCAATTACTGCAGTGTCCTCTCTCCACTCTGCAGTCTCCTCTCTCCACTCTGCAGCCTCCTCTCTCCAGTTACCGCAGTCTCCTCTCTCCCGTTACTGCAGTCTCCTCTTTCCAATTACTGCAGTCTCCTCTCTCCAGTTACTGCACTCTCCTCTCTCCACTCTGCAGTCTCCTCTCTCCAGTTACTGCAGTCGCCTCTCTCCAATTACTGCAGTCTCCTCTCTCCAGTTACTGCACTCTCCTCTCTCCACTCTGCAGTCTCCTCTCTCCAGTTACTGCAGTCTCCTCTCTCCAATTACTGCAATCTCCTCTCTCCAGTTACTGCACTCTCCTCTCTCCACTCTGCAGTCTCCTCTCTCCAATCTCTGTAGTCTCCTCTTCCCAATTACTGCAGTCTCCTCTCTCCAGTTACTGCACTCTCCTCTCTTCACTCTGCAGTCTCCTCTCTCCAATTACAGCAGTCTCCTCTTTCCAATTACTGCAGTCTCCTCTCTCCAGTTACTGCAGTTTCCTCTCTCCAGTTACTGCAGTCTCCTCTCTCCACTCTGCAGTCTCCTCTCTCCAGTTACTGCAGTCTCCTCTCTCCAATTACTGCAGTCTCCTCTCTCCAGTTACAGCAGTCTCCTCTCTCCAGTTAAAGCAGTCTCCTCTCTCCATTCTTCAGTTTCCTCTCTCCAATTACTGCAGTCTCCTCTCTCCACTCTGCTGCCTCCTCTCTCCAGTTACTGCAGTCTCCTCTCTCCAATTACTGCAGTCTCCTCTTTCCACTCTGCAGTCTCCTCTCTCCACTCTGCAGTTTCCTCTCTCTAGTTATTGCAGTCTCCTCTCTCCAGTTACTGCAGTCTCCTCTCTCCTCTCTGCAGTTTCCTCGTTCCAATTACTGCAGGCTCCTCTCTCCACTCTGCAGTCTCCTCTCTCCACTCTGCAGCCTCCTCTCTCCAGTTACTGCAGTCTCCTCTATCCAGTTTCTGCATTCTCCTCTCTCCACTCTGCAGTCTCCTCTCTCCACTCTGCAGCCTCCTCTCTCCAGTTACTGCAGTCAGCTCTCTCCACTCTGCAGTCTCCTCTCTCCACTCTGCAGTCTCCTCTCTCCAGTTACTGCAGTCTCCTCTCTCCAATTACTGCAGTCTCCTCTCTCCAATTACTGCAGTCTCCTCTCTCCAATTACTGCAGTCTCCTCTCTCCAATTACTGCAGTCTCGTCTCTTCAGTTACTGCAGTCTCCTCTCTCCAATTAATGCAGTCTCCTCTCTCCACTCTGCAGTTTCCTCTCTCCAATTACTGCAGTCTCCTCTCTCCAGTTACTGCAGTCTCCTCTCTCCACTCTGCTGTCTCCTCTCTCCAATTACTGCAGTCTCCTCTCTCCACTCTGCAGTTTCCTCTCTCCAATTACTGCAGTCTCCTCTCACCAGTTACTGCAGTCACCTCTCTCCACTCTGCAGTCTCTTTTCTCCAGTTACTGCAGTCTCCTCTCTCCAATTACTGCAGTGTCCTCTCTCCTCTCTGCAGTCTCCTCTCTCCACTCTGCAGCCTCCTCTCTCCAGTTACCGCAGTCTCCTCTCTCCCGTTACTGCAGTCTCCTCTTTCCAATTACTGCAGTCTCCTCTCTCCAGTTACTGCACTCTCCTCTCTCCACTCTGCAGTCTCCTCTCTCCAGTTACTGCAGTCTCCTCTCTCCAATTACTGCAGTCTCCTCTCTCCAGTTACTGCAGTCTCCTCTCTCCAATTACTGCAATCTCCTCTCTCCAGTTACTGCACTCTCCTCTCTCCACTCTGCAGTCTCCTCTCTCCAATCTCTGCAGTCTCCTCTTCCCAATTACTGCAGTCTCCTCTCTCCAGTTACTGCACTCTCGTCTCTTCACTCTGCAGTCTCCTCTCTCCAATTACAGCAGTCTCCTCTTTCCAATTACTGCAGTCTCCTCTCTCCAGTTACTGCAGTTTCCTCTCTCCAGTTACTGCAGTCTCCTCTCTCCACTCTGCAGTCTCCTCTCTCCAGTTACTGCAGTCTCCTCTCTCCAATTACTGCAGTCTCCTCTCTCCAGTTACAGCAGTCTCCTCTCTCCAGTTAAAGCAGTCTCCTCTCTCCATTCTTCAGTTTCCTCTCTCCAATTACTGCAGTCTCCTCTCTCCACTCCGCAGCCTCCTCTCTCCAGTTACTGCAGTCTCCTCTCTCCAGTTACTGCAGTCTCCTCTTTCCACTCTGCAGTCTCCTCTCTCCACTCTGCAGCCTCCTCTCTCCACACTGCAGCCTCCTCTCTCTAGTTATTGCAGTCTCCTCTCTCCAGTTACTGCAGTCTCCTCTCTCCTCTCTGCAGTTTCCTCGTTGCAATTACTGCAGGCTCCTCTCTCCACTCTGCAGTCTCCTCTCTCCACTCTGCAGCCTCCACTCTCCAGTTACTGCAGTCTCCTCTATCCAGTTTCTGCATTCTCCTCTCTCCACTCTGCAGTCTCCTCTCTCCACTCTGCAGCCTCCTCTCTCCAGTTACTGCTGTCAGCTCTCTCCACTCTGCAGTATCCTCTCTCCACTCTGCAGTCTCCTCTCTCCAGTTACTGCAGTCTCCTCTCTCCAATTACTGCAGTCTCCTCTCTCCAATTACTGCAGTCTCCTCTCTCCAATTACTGCAGTCTCCTCTCTCCAGTTACTGCAGTCTCCTCTCTCCACTCTGCAGTCTCCTCTCTTCAGTTACTGCAGTCTCCTCTCTCCAATTAATGCAGTCTCCTCTCTCCACTCTGCAGTTTCCTCTCTCCAATTGCTGCAGTCTCCTCTCTCCAGTTACTGCAGTCTCCTCTCTCCACTCTGCTGTCTCATCTCTCCAGTTACTGCAGTCTCCTCTCTCCAATTACTGCAGTGTCCTCTCTCCACTCTGCAGTCTCCTCTCTCCACTCTGCAGCCTCCTATCTCCAGTTACCGCAGTCTCCTCTCTCCCGTTACTGCAGTCTCCTCTTTCCAATTACTGCAGTCTCCTCTCTCCAGTTACTGCACTCTCCTCTCTCCACTCTACAGTCTCCTCTCTCCAGTTACTGCAGTCTCCTCTCTCCAATTACTGCAGTCTCCTCTCTCCAGTTACTGCACTCTCCTCTCTCCACTCTGCAGTCTCCTCTCTCCAGTTACTGCAGTCTCCTCTCTCCAATTATTGCAATCTCCTCTCTCCAGTTACTGCACTCTCCTCTCTCCACTCTGCAGTCTCCTCTCTCCAATCTCTGCAGTCTCCTCTTCCCAATTACTGCAGTCTCCTCTCTCCAGTTACTGCACTCTCCTCTCTCCACTCTGCAGTCTCCTCTCTCCTATTACTGCAGTCTCCTCTTTCCAATTACTGCAGTCTCCTCTCTCCAGTTACTGCACTCTCCTCTCTCAACTCTGCAGTCTCCTCTCTCCAGTTACTGCAGTCTCCTCTCTCCAAATTAATTCAGTCTCCTCTCTCCATTTACTGCTGTCAACACTCTCCACTCTGCAGTCTCCTCTCTCCAATTACTGCAGTCTCCTCTCTCCACTCTGCAGTCTCCTGTCTCCAATTACTGCACTCTCCCCTCTCCACTCTGCTGTCTCCTCTCTCCAATTTCTGCAGTCTCCTCTCTCCACTCTGCAGTTTCCTCTCTCCAATTACTGCAGTCTCCTCTCACCAGTTACTGCAGTCCCCTCTCTCCACTCTGCAGTCTCCTCTCTCCAGTTACTGCAGTCTCCTCTCTCCAATTACTGCAGTGTCCTCTCTCCACTCTGCAGTCTCCTCTCTCCACTCTGCAGCCTCCTCTCTCCAGTTACCGCAGTCTCCTCTCTCCCGTTACTGCAGTCTCCTCTTTCCAATTACTGCAGTCTCCTCTCTCCAGTTACTGCACTCTCCTCTCTCCACTCTGCAGTCTCCTCTCTCCAGTTACTGCAGTCGCCTCTCTCCAATTACTGCAGTCTCCTCTCTCCAGTTACTGCACTCTCCTCTCTCCACTCTGCAGTCTCCTCTCTCCAGTTACTGCAGTCTCCTCTCTCCAATTACTGCAATCTCCTCTCTCCAGTTACTGCACTCTCCTCTCTCCACTCTGCAGTCTCCTCTCTCCAATCTCTGTAGTCTCCTCTTCCCAATTACTGCAGTCTCCTCTCTCCAGTTACTGCACTCTCCTCTCTTCACTCTGCAGTCTCCTCTCTCCAATTACAGCAGTCTCCTCTTTCCAATTACTGCAGTCTCCTCTCTCCAGTTACTGCAGTTTCCTCTCTCCAGTTACTGCAGTCTCCTCTCTCCACTCTGCAGTCTCCTCTCTCCAGTTACTGCAGTCTCCTCTCTCCAATTACTGCAGTCTCCTCTCTCCAGTTACAGCAGTCTCCTCTCTCCAGTTAAAGCAGTCTCCTCTCTCCATTCTTCAGTTTCCTCTCTCCAATTACTGCAGTCTCCTCTCTCCACTCTGCTGCCTCCTCTCTCCAGTTACTGCAGTCTCCTCTCTCCAATTACTGCAGTCTCCTCTTTCCACTCTGCAGTCTCCTCTCTCCACTCTGCAGTTTCCTCTCTCTAGTTATTGCAGTCTCCTCTCTCCAGTTACTGCAGTCTCCTCTCTCCTCTCTGCAGTTTCCTCGTTCCAATTACTGCAGGCTCCTCTCTCCACTCTGCAGTCTCCTCTCTCCACTCTGCAGCCTCCTCTCTCCAGTTACTGCAGTCTCCTCTATCCAGTTTCTGCATTCTCCTCTCTCCACTCTGCAGTCTCCTCTCTCCACTCTGCAGCCTCCTCTCTCCAGTTACTGCAGTCAGCTCTCTCCACTCTGCAGTCTCCTCTCTCCACTCTGCAGTCTCCTCTCTCCAGTTACTGCAGTCTCCTCTCTCCAATTACTGCAGTCTCCTCTCTCCAATTACTGCAGTCTCCTCTCTCCAATTACTGCAGTCTCCTCTCTCCAATTACTGCAGTCTCGTCTCTTCAGTTACTGCAGTCTCCTCTCTCCAATTAATGCAGTCTCCTCTCTCCACTCTGCAGTTTCCTCTCTCCAATTACTGCAGTCTCCTCTCTCCAGTTACTGCAGTCTCCTCTCTCCACTCTGCTGTCTCCTCTCTCCAATTACTGCAGTCTCCTCTCTCCACTCTGCAGTTTCCTCTCTCCAATTACTGCAGTCTCCTCTCACCAGTTACTGCAGTCACCTCTCTCCACTCTGCAGTCTCTTTTCTCCAGTTACTGCAGTCTCCTCTCTCCAATTACTGCAGTGTCCTCTCTCCTCTCTGCAGTCTCCTCTCTCCACTCTGCAGCCTCCTCTCTCCAGTTACCGCAGTCTCCTCTCTCCCGTTACTGCAGTCTCCTCTTTCCAATTACTGCAGTCTCCTCTCTCCAGTTACTGCACTCTCCTCTCTCCACTCTGCAGTCTCCTCTCTCCAGTTACTGCAGTCTCCTCTCTCCAATTACTGCAGTCTCCTCTCTCCAGTTACTGCAGTCTCCTCTCTCCAATTACTGCAATCTCCTCTCTCCAGTTACTGCACTCTCCTCTCTCCACTCTGCAGTCTCCTCTCTCCAATCTCTGCAGTCTCCTCTTCCCAATTACTGCAGTCTCCTCTCTCCAGTTACTGCACTCTCGTCTCTTCACTCTGCAGTCTCCTCTCTCCAATTACAGCAGTCTCCTCTTTCCAATTACTGCAGTCTCCTCTCTCCAGTTACTGCAGTTTCCTCTCTCCAGTTACTGCAGTCTCCTCTCTCCACTCTGCAGTCTCCTCTCTCCAGTTACTGCAGTCTCCTCTCTCCAATTACTGCAGTCTCCTCTCTCCAGTTACAGCAGTCTCCTCTCTCCAGTTAAAGCAGTCTCCTCTCTCCATTCTTCAGTTTCCTCTCTCCAATTACTGCAGTCTCCTCTCTCCACTCCGCAGCCTCCTCTCTCCAGTTACTGCAGTCTCCTCTCTCCAGTTACTGCAGTCTCCTCTTTCCACTCTGCAGTCTCCTCTCTCCACTCTGCAGCCTCCTCTCTCCACTCTGCAGCCTCCTCTCTCTAGTTATTGCAGTCTCCTCTCTCCAGTTACTGCAGTCTCCTCTCTCCTCTCTGCAGTTTCCTCGTTGCAATTACTGCAGGCTCCTCTCTCCACTCTGCAGTCTCCTCTCTCCACTCTGCAGCCTCCACTCTCCAGTTACTGCAGTCTCCTCTATCCAGTTTCTGCATTCTCCTCTCTCCACTCTGCAGTCTCCTCTCTCTACTCTGCAGCCTCCTCTCTCCAGTTACTGCTGTCAGCTCTCTCCACTCTGCAGTATCCTCTCTCCACTCTGCAGTCTCCTCTCTCCAGTTACTGCAGTCTCCTCTCTCCAATTACTGCAGTCTCCTCTCTCCAATTACTGCAGTCTCCTCTCTCCAATTACTGCAGTCTCCTCTCTCCAGTTACTGCAGTCTCCTCTCTCCACTCTGCAGTCTCCTCTCTTCAGTTACTGCAGTCTCCTCTCTCCAATTAATGCAGTCTCCTCTCTCCACTCTGCAGTTTCCTCTCTCCAATTACTGCAGTCTCCTCTCTCCAGTTACTGCAGTCTCCTCTCTCCACTCTGCTGTCTCATCTCTCCAGTTACTGCAGTCTCCTCTCTCCAATTACTGCAGTGTCCTCTCTCCACTCTGCAGTCTCCTCTCTCCACTCTGCAGCCTCCTATCTCCAGTTACCGCAGTCTCCTCTCTCCCGTTACTGCAGTCTCCTCTTTCCAATTACTGCAGTCTCCTCTCTCCAGTTACTGCACTCACCTCTCTCCACTCTACAGTCTCCTCTCTCCAGTTACTGCAGTCTCCTCTCTCCAATTACTGCAGTCTCCTCTCTCCAGTTACTGCACTCTCCTCTCTCCACTCTGCAGTCTCCTCTCTCCAGTTACTGCAGTCTCCTCTCTCCAATTATTGCAATCTCCTCTCTCCAGTTACTGCACTCTCCTCTCTCCACTCTGCAGTCTCCTCTCTCCAATCTCTGCAGTCTCCTCTTCCCAATTACTGCAGTCTCCTCTCTCCAGTTACTGCACTCACCTCTCTTCACTCTGCAGTCTCCTCTCTCCAATTACAGCAGTCTCCTCTTTCCAATTACTGCAGTCTCCTCTCTCCAGTTACTGCAGTTTCCTCTCTCCAGTTACTGCAGTCTCCTCTCTCCACTCTGCAGTCTCCTCTCTCCAGTTACTGCAGTCTCCTCTCTCAAATTACTGCAGTCTCCTCTCTCCAGTTACAGCAGTCTCCTCTCTCCAGTTAAAGCAGTCTCCTCTCTCCATTCTTCAGTTTCCTCTCTCCAATTACTGCAGTCTCCTCTCTCCACTCTGCAGCCTCCTCTCTCCAGTTACTGCAGTCTCCTCTCTCCAGTTACTGCAGTCTCCTCTTTCCACTCTGCAGTCTCCTCTCTCCACTCTGCAGCCTCCTCTCTCTAGTTATTGCAGTCTCCTCTCTCCAGTTACTGCAGTCTCCTCTCTCCTCTCTGCAGTTTCCTCATTCCAATTACTGCAGGCTCCTCTCTCCACTCTGCAGTCTCCTCTCTCCACTCTGCAGCCTCCTCTCTCCAGTTACTGCAGTCTCCTCTATCCAGTTTCTGCATTCCCCTCTCTCCACTCTGCAGTCTCCTCTCTCCACTCTGCAGCCTCCTCTCTCCAGTTACTGCAGTCAGCTCTCTCCACTCTGCAGTCTCCTCTCTCCACTCTGCAGTCTCCTCTCTCCAGTTACTGCAGTCTCCTCTCTCCAATTACTGCAGTCTCCTCTCTCCAATTACTGCAGTCTCCTCTCTCCAATTACTGCAGTCTCCTCTCCCCAGTTACTGCAGTCTCCTCTCTCCACTCTGCAGTCTCCTCTCTTCAGTTACTGCAGTCTCCTCTCTCCAATTAATGCAGTCTCCTCTCTCCACTCTGCAGTTTCCTCTCTCCAATTACTGCAGTCTCCTCTCTCCAGTTACTGCAGTCTCCTCTCTCCACTCTGCTGTCTCCTCTCTCCAATTACTGCAGTCTCCTCTCTCCACTCTGCAGTTTCCTCTCTCCAATTACTGCAGTCTCCTCACACCAGTTACTGCAGTCCCCTCTCTCCACTCTGCAGTCTCCTCTCTCCAGTTACTGCAGTCTCCTCTCTCCAATTACTGCAGTCTCCTCTCTCCACTCTGCAGTCTCCTCTCTCCACTCTGCAGCCTCCTCTCTCCAGTTACTGCAGTCTCCTCTCTCCAGTTACTGCAGTCTCCTCTTTCCAATTACTGCAGTCTCCTCTCTCCAGTTACTGCACTCTCCTCTCTCCACTCTGTAGTCTCCTCTCTCCAGTTACTGCAGTCTCCTCTCTCCAATTACTGCAGTCTCCTCTCTCCAGTTACTGCACTCTCCTCTCTGCAGTCTCCTCTCTCCAATCTCTGCAGTCTCCTCATCCCAATTACTGCAGTCTCCTCTCTCCAGTTACTGCACTCTCCTCTCTGCAGTCTCCTCTCTCCAATCTCTGCAGTCTCCTCTTCCCAATTACTGCAGTCTCCTCTCTCCAGTTACTGCACTCTCCTCTCTCCACTCTGCAGTCTCCTCTCTCCAATTACTGCAGTCTCCTCTTTCCAATTGCTGCAGTCTCCTCTCTCCAGTTACTGCACTCTCCTCTCTCAACTCTGCAGTCTCCTCTCTCCAGTTACTGCAGTCTCCTCTCTCCAAATTAATTCAGTCTCCTCTCTCCATTTACTGCTGTCACCTCTCTCCACTCTGCAGTCTCCTCTCTCCAATTACTGCAGTCTCCTCTCTCCACTCTGCAGTATCCTGTCTCCAATTACTGCAGTCTCCTCTCTCCAGTTACTGCACTCTCCTCTCTCCACTCTGCAGTCTCATCTCTCCATTCTGCAGTCTCCTCTCTCCACTCTGCAGTCTCCTCTCTCCAATTACTGCAGTCTCCTCTTTCCAATTACTGCAGTCTCCTCTCTCCAGTTACTGCACTCTCCTCTCTCCACTCTGCAGTCTCCTCTCTCCAATTACTGCAGTCTCCTCTTTCCAACTACTGCAGTCTCCTCTCTCCAGTTACTGCACTCTCCTCTCTCCACTCTGCAGTCTCCTCTCTCCAGTTACTGCAGTCTCCTCTCTCCAGTTACAGCACTCTCCTCTCTCCACTCTGCAGTCTCCTCTCTCCACTCTGCAGCCTCCTCTCTCCAGTTACTGCAGTCTCCTCTATCCAGTTTCTGCAGTCTCCTCTCTCCACTCTGCAGCCTCCTCTCTCCAGTTACTGCAGTCTCCTCTCTCCAATTACTGCACTCTCCTCTCTCCAATTACTGCAGTCTCCTCTCTCCAATTACTGCAGTCTCCTCTCTCCAATTACTGCAGTCTCGTCTCTTCAGTTACTGCAGTCTCTTCTCTCCAATTAATGCAGTCTCCTCTCTCCACTCTGCTGTCTCCTCTCTCCAATTACTGCAGTCTCCTCTCTCCACTCTGCAGTTTCCTCTCTCCAATTACTGCAGTCTCCTCTCACCAGTTACTGCAGTCCCCTCTCTCCACTCTGCAGTCTCTTTTCTCCAGTTACTGCAGTCTCCTCTCTCCAATTACTGCAGTGTCCTCTCTCCTCTCTGCAGTCTCCTCTCTCCACTCTGCAGCCTCCTCTCTCCAGTTACCGCAGTCTCCTCTCTCCCGTTACTGCAGTCTCCTCTTTCCAATTACTGCACTCTCCGCTCTCCACTCTGCAGTCTCCTCTCTCCAGTTACTGCAGTCTCCTCTCTCCAATTACTGCAGTCTCCTCTCTCCAGTTACTGCACTCTCCTCTCTCCACTCTGCAGTCTCCTCTCTCCAGTTACTGCAGTCTCCTCTCTCCAATTACTGCAATCTCCTCTCTCCAGTTACTGCACTCTCCTCTCTCCACTCTGCAGTCTCCTCTCTCCAATCTCTGCAGTCTCCTCTTCCCAATGACTGCAGTCTCCTCTCTCCAGTTACTGTACTCTCCTCTCTCCACTCTGCAGTCTCCTCTCTCCAGTTACTGCAGTCTCCTCTCTCCAGTTACTGCAGTCTCCTCTCTCCACTCTGCAGCCTCCTCTCTCCACTCTGCAGCCTCCTCTCTCTAGTTATTGCAGTCTCCTCTCTCCAGTTACTGCAGTCTCCTCTCTCCTCTCTGCAGTTTCCTCGTTGCAATTACTGCAGGCTCCTCTCTCCACTCTGCAGCCTCCTCTCTCCACTCTGCAGCCTCCTATCTCTAGTTATTGCCGTCTCCTCTCTCCAGTTACTGCAGTCTCCTCTCTCCTCTCTGCAGTTTCCTCGTTGCAATTACTGCAGGCTCCTCTCTCCACTCTGCAGCCTCCACTCTCCAGTTACTGCAGTCTCCTCTATCCAGTTTCTGCATTCTCCTCTCTCCACTCTGCAGTCTCCTCTCTCCACTCTGCAGCCTCCTCTCTCCAGTTACTGCTGTCAGCTCTCTCCACTCTGCAGTCTCCTCTCTCCACTCTGCAGTCTCCTCTCTCCAGTTACTGCAGTCTCCTCTCTCCAATTACTGCAGTCTCCTCTCTCCAATTACTGCAGTCTCCTCTCTCCAATTACTGCAGTCTCCTCTCTCCAGTTACTGCAGTCTCCTCTCTCCACTCTGCAGTCTCCTCTCTTCAGTTACTGCAGTCTCCTCTCTCCAATTAATGCAGTCTCCTCTCTCCACTCTGCAGTTTCCTCTCTCCAATTACTGCAGTCTCCTCTCTCCAGTTACTGCAGTCTCCTCTCTCCACTCTGCTGTCTCATCTCTCCAGTTACTGCAGTCTCCTCTCTCCAATTACTGCAGTGTCCTCTCTCCACTCTGCAGTCTCCTCTCTCCACTCTGCAGCCTCCTCTCTCCAGTTACCGCACTCTCCTCTCTCCCGTTACTGCAGTCTCCTCTTTCCAATTACTGCAGTCTCCTCTCTCCAGTTACTGCACTCTCCTCTCTCCACTCTGCAGTCTCCTCTCTCCAGTTACTGCAGTCTCCTCTCTCCAATTACTGCAGTCTCCTCTCTCCAGTTACTGCACTCTCCTCTCTCCACTCTGCAGTCTCCTCTCTCCAGTTACTGCAGTCTCCTCTCTCCAATTATTGCAATCTCCTCTCTCCAGTTACTGCACTCTCCTCTCTCCACTCTGCAGTCTCCTCTCTCCAATCTCTGCAGTCTCCTCTTCCCAATTACTGCAGTCTCCTCTCTCCAGTTACTGCACGCTCCTCTCTTCACTCTGCAGTCTCCTCTCTCCAATTACAGCAGTCTCCTCTTTCCAATTACTGCAGTCTCCTCTCTCCAGTTACTGCAGTTTCCTCTCTCCAGTTACTGCAGTCTCCTCTCTCCACTCTGCAGTCTCCTCTCTCCAGTTACTGCAGTCTCCTCTCTCCAATTACTGCAGTCTCCTCTCTCCAGTTACAGCAGTCTCCTCTCTCCAGTTAAAGCAGTCTCCTCTCTCCATTCTTCAGTTTCCTCTCTCCAATTACTGCAGTCTCCTCTCTCCACTCTGCAGCCTCCTATCTCCAGTTACTGCAGTCTCCTCTCTCCAGTTACTGCAGTCTCCCCTTTCCACTCTGCAGTCTCCTCTCTCCACTCTGCAGCCTCCTCTCTCTAGTTATTGCAGTCTCCTCTCTCCAGTTACTGCAGTCTCCTCTCTCCTCTCTGCAGTTTCCTCGTTCCAATTACTGCAGGCTCCTCTCTCCAGTCTGCAGTCTCCTCTCTCCAGTTACTGCAGTCTCCTCTATCCTGTTTCTGCATTCTCCTCTCTCCACTCTGCAGTCTCCTCTCTCCACTCTGCAGCCTCCTCTCTCCAGTTACTGCAGTCAGCTCTCTCCACTCTGCAGTCTCCTCTCTCCACTCTGCAGTCTCCTCTCTCCAGTTACTGCAGTCTCCTCTCTCCAATTACTGCAGTCTCCTCTCTCCAATTACTGCAGTCTCCTCTCTCCAATTACTGCAGTCTCCTCTCCCCAGTTACTGCAGTCTCCTCTCTCCACTCTGCAGTCTCCTCTCTTCAGTTACTGCAGTCTCCTCTCTCCAATTAATGCAGTCTCCTCTCTCCACTCTGCAGTTTCCTCTCTCCAATTACTGCAGTCTCCTCTCTCCAGTTACTGCAGTCTCCTCTCTCCACTCTGCTGTCTCCTTTCTCCAATTACTGCAGTCTCCTCTCTCCACTCTGCAGTTTCCTCTCTCCAATTACTGCAGTCTCCTCACACCAGTTACTGCAGTCCCCTCTCTCCACTCTGCAGTCTCCTCTCTCCAGTTACTGCAGTCTCCTCTCTCCAATTACTGCAGTCTCCTCTCTCCACTCTGCAGTCTCCTCTCTCCACTCTGCAGCCTGCTCTCTCCAGTTACTGCAGTCTCCTCTCTCCAGTTACTGCAGTCTCCTCTTTCCAATTACTGCAGTCTCCTCTCTCCAGTTACTGCACTCTCCTCTCTCCACTCTGCAGTCTCCTCTCTCCAGTTACTGCAGTCTCCTCTCTCCAATTACTGCAGTCTCCTCTCTCCAGTTACTGCACTCTCCTCTCTGCAGTCTCCTCTCTCCAATCTCTGCAGTCTCCTCTTCCCAATTACTGCAGTCTCCTCTCTCCAGTTACTGCACTCTCCTCTCTGCAGTCTCCTCTCTCCCATCTCTGCAGTCTCCTCTTCCCAATTACTGCAGTCTCCTCTCTCCAGTTACAGCACTCTCCTCTCTCCACTCTGCAGTCTCCTCTCTCCAATTACTGCAGTCTCCTCTTTCCAATTACTGCAGTCTCCTCTCTCCAGTTACTGCTGTCACCTCTCTCCACTCTGCAGTCTCCTCTCTCCAATTACTGCAGTCTCCTCTCTCCACTCTGCAGTCTCCTGTCTCCAATTACTGCAGTCTCCTCTCTCCAGTTACTGCACTCTCCTCTCTCCACTCTGCAGTCTCCTCTCTCCATTCTGCAGTCCCCTCTCTCCACTCTGCAGTCTCCTCTCTCCAATTACTGCAGTCTCCGCTTTCCAATTACTGCAGTCTCCTCTCTCCAGTTACTGCACTCTCCTCTCTCCAATCTGCAGTCTCCTCTCTGCAATTACTGCAGTCTCCTCTTTCCAACTACTGCAGTCTCCTCTCTTCAGTTACTGCACTCTCCTCTCTCCACTCTGCAGTCTCCTCTCTCCAGTTACTGCAGTCTCCTCTCTCCAGTTACTGCACTCTCCTCTCTCCACTCTGCAGTCTCCTCTCTCCACTCTGCAGCCTCCTCTCTCCAGTTACTGCAGTCTCCTCTATCCAGTTTCTGCAGTCCCCTCTCTCCACTCTGCAGTCTCCTCTCTCCACTCTGCAGCCTCCACTCTCCAGTTACTGCAGTCAGCTCTCTCCACTCTGCAGTCTCCTCTCTCCACTCTGCAGTCTCCTCTCTCCAATTACTGCAGTCTCCTCTCTCCAGTTACTGCAGTCAGCTCTCTCCACTCTGCAGTCTCCTCTCTGCACTCTGCAGTCTCCTCTCTCCAGTTACTGCAGTCTCCTCTCTCCAATTAATTTAGTCTCCTCTCTCCACTCTGCAGTTTCCTCTCTCCTATTACTGCAGTCTCCTCTATCCAGTTTCTGCAGTCTCCTGTCTCCACTCTGAAGTCTCCTCTCTCCACTCTGCAGCCTCCTCTCTCCAGTTACTGCAGTCAGCTCTCTCCACTCTGCAGCCTCCTCTCTCCAGTTACTGCAGTCAGCTCTCTCCACTCTGCAGTCTCCTCTCTCCACTCTGCAGTCTCCTCTCTCCAGTTACTGCAGTCTCCTCTCTCCAATTACTGCAGTCTCCTCTCTCCAATTACTGCAGTCTCCTCTCTCCAATTACTGCAGTCTCCTCTCTCCAATTACTGCAGTCTCGTCTCTTCAGTTACTGCAGTCTCCTCTCTCCAATTAATGCAGTCTCCTCTCTCTACTCTGCAGTTTTCTCTCTCCAATTCCTGCAGTCTCCTCTCTCCAGTTACTGCATTCTCCTCTCTCCACTCTGCTGTCTCCTCTCTCCAATTACTGCAGTCTCCTCTCTCCACTCTGCAGTTTCCTCTCTCCAATTACTGCAGTCACCTCACACCAGTTACTGCAGTCCCCTCTCCCAACTCTGCAGTCTCCTCTCTCCAGTTACTGCAGTCTCCTCTCTCCAATTACTGCAGTCTCCTCTCTCCACTCTGCAGTCTCCTCTCTCCACTCTGCAGCCTCTTCTCTCCAGTTACTGCAGTCTCCTCTCTCCAGTTACTGCAGTCTCCTCTTTCCAATTACTGCAGTCTCCTCTCTCCAGTTACTGTACTCTCCTCTTTCCACTCTGCAGTCTCCTCTCTCCAGTTACTGCAGTCTCCTCTCTCCACTTACTGCAGTCTCCTCTCTCCAATTACTGCAGTCTCCTCTCTCCAGTTAGTGCACTCTCCTCTCACCACTCTTCAGTCTCCTCTCTCCAATCTCTGCAGTCTCCTCTTCCCAATTACTGCAGTCTCCTCTCTCCAGTTACTGCACTCTCCTCTCTCCACTCTGCAGTCTCCTCTCTCCAATTACTGCAGTCTCCTCTTTCCAATTACTGCAGTCTCCTCTCTCCAGTTACTGCACTCTCCTCTCTCAACTCTGCAGTCTCCACTCTCCAGTTACTGCAGTCTCCTCTCTCCAAATTACTGCAGTCTCCTCTTTCCAGTTACTGCTGTCACCTCTCTCCACTCTGCAGTCTCCTCTCTCCAATGACTGCAGTCTCCTCTCTCCACTCTGCAGTCTCCTGTCTCCAATTACTGCACTCTCCTCTCTCCACTCTGCAGTCTCCTCTCTCCATTCTGCAGTCTCCTCTCTCCACTCTGCAGTCTCCTCTCTCCAATTACTGCAGTCTCCTCTTTCCAATTACTTCAGTCTCCTCTCTCCATTTACTGCACTCTCCACTCTCCACTCTGCAGTCTCCTCTCTCCAATTACTGCAGTCTCCTCTTTCCAACTACTGCAGTCTCCCCTCTCCAGTTACTGCACTCTCCTCTCTCCACTCTGCAGTCTCCTCTCTCCAGTTACTGCACTCTCCTCTCTCCACTCTGCAGTCTCCTCTCTCCAGTTACTGCAGTCTCCTCTCTCCAATTACTGCTTTCTCCTCTCTCCTGTTACTGCACTCTCCTCTCTCTACTCTGCAGTCTCCTCTCTCCAATTACTGCAGTGTCCTCTTTCCAATTACTGCAGTCTCCTCTCTCCAGTTACTGCAGTCTCCTCTCTCCAGTTACTGCACTCTCCTCTCTCCACTCTGCAGTCTCCTCTCTCCAGTCACTGCAGTCTCCTCTCTCCAATTACTGCAGTCTCCTCTCTCCAGTTGCTGCAGTCTCCTCTCTCCAATTACTGCAGTCTCCTCTCTCCAATTACTGCCGTCTCCTCTCTCCAATTAATGCAGTCTCCTCTCTCCACTCTGCAGTTTCCTCTTTCCAATTACTGCAGTCTCCTCTCTCCAGTTACTGCTGTCTCCTCTCTCCACTCTGCAGTTTCCTCTCTCCAATTACTGCAGTCTCCTCTCTCCAGTTACTGCAGTCCCCTCTTTCCACTCTGCAGTCTCCTCTCTCCAATTACTGCAGTCTCCTCTCTCCACTCTGCAGTCTCCTCTCTCCAATCTCTGCAGTCTCCTCTTCCCAATTACTGCAGTCTCCTCTCTCCAGTTACTGCACTCTCCTCTCTTCACTCTGCAGTCTCCTCTCTCCAATTACAGCAGTCTCCTCTTTCCAAGTACTGCAGTCTCCTCTCTCCAGTTACTGCAGTTTCCTCTCTCCACTCTGCAGTTTCCTCTCTCCAATTACTGCAGTCTCCTCTCTCCAGTTACTGCAGTCCCCTCTCTCCACTCTGCAGTCTCCTCTCTCCAATTACTGCAGTCTCCTCTCTCCACTCTGCAGTCTCCTCTCTCCAATCTCTGCAGTCTCCTCTTCCCAATTACTGCAGTCTCCTCTCTCCAGTTACTGCACTCTCCTCTCTTCACTCTGCAGTCTCCTCTCTCCAATTACAGCAGTCTCCTCTTTCTAAGTACTGCAGTCTCCTCTCTCCAGTTACTGCACTCTCCTCTCTTCACTCTGCAGTCTCCTCTCTCCAATTACAGCAGTCTCCTCTTTCCAAGTACTGCAGTCTCCTCTCTCCACTCTGCAGTCTCCTCTCTCCAGTTACTGCAGTCTCCTCTCTCCAATTACTGCAGTCTCCTCTCTCCAGTTACAGCAGTCTCCTCTCTCCAGTTAAAGCAGTCTCCTCTCTCCATTCTTCAGTTTCCTCTCTCCAATTACTGCAGTCTCCTCTCTCCACTCTGCAGCCTCCTCTCTCCAGTTACTGCAGTCTCCTCTCTCCAGTTACTGCAGTCTCCTCTTTCCACTCTGCAGTCTCCTCTCTCCACTCTGCAGCCTCCTCTCTCCAGTTATTGCAGTCTCCTCTCTCCAGTTACTGCAGTCTCCTCTCTCCTCTCTGCAGTTTCCTCGTTCCAATTACTGCAGGCTCTTCTCTCCACTCTGCAGCCTCCTCTCTCCAGTTACTGCAGTCTCCTCTATCCAGTTTCTGCATAATCCTCTCTCCACTCTGCAGTCTCCTCTCTCCACTCTGCAGTCTCCTCTTTCCAATTAATGCAGTCTCCTCTCTCCACTCTGCAGTTTCCTCTCTCCAATTACTGCAGTCTCCTCTCTCCAGTTACTGCTGTCTCCTCTCTCCACTCTGCAGTCTCCTCTCTCCAATTACTGCAGTCTCCTCTCTCCACTCTGCAGTTTCCTCACTCCAATTACTGCAGTCTCCTCACACCAGTTACTGCAGTCCCCTCTCTCCACTCTGCAGTCTCCTCTCTCCAGTTACTGCAGTCTCCTCTCTCCAATTACTGCAGTCTCCTCTCTCCACTCTGCAGTCTCCTCTCTCCACTCTGCTGCCTCCTCTCTGCAGTTACTGCAGTCTCCTCTCTCCAGTTACTGCAGTCTCCCCTTTCCAATTACTGCAGTCTCCTCTCTCCAGTTACTGCACTCTCCTCTCTCCACTCTGCAGTCTCCTCTCTCCAGTTACTGCAGTCTCCTCTCTCCAATTACTGCAGTCTCCTCTCTCCAGTTACTGCACTCTCCTCTCTCCACTCTGCAGTCTCCTCTCTCCAATCTCTGCAGTCTCCTCTTCCCAATTACTGCAGTCTCCTCTCTCCAGTTACTGCACTCTCCTCTCTCCACTCTGCAGTCTCCTCTCTCCAATTACTGCAGTCTCCTCTTTCCAATTACTGCAGTCTCCTCTCTCCAGTTACTGCACTCTCCTCTCTCAACTCTGCAGTCTCCTCTCTCCAGTTACTGCAGTCTCCTCTCTCCAAATTAATTCAGTCTCCTCTCTCCATTTACTGCTGTCACCTCTCTCCACTCTGCAGTCTCCTCTCTCCAATTACTGCAGTCTCCTCTCTCCAGTTACTGCACTCTCCTCTCTCCACTCTGCAGTCTCCTCTCTCCATTCTGCAGTCTCCTCTCTCCACTCTGCAGTCTCCTCTCTCCAATTACTGCAGTCTCCTCTTTCCAATTACTGCAGTCTCCTCTCTCCAGTTACTGCACTCTCCTCTCTCCACTCTGCAGTCTCCTCTCTCCAATTACTGCAGTCTCCTCTTTCCAACTACTGCAGTCTCCTCTCTCCAGTTACTGCACTCTCCTCTCTCCACTCTGCAGTCTCCTCTCTCCAGTTACTGCAGTCTCCTCTCTCCAGTTACTGCACTCTCCTCTCTCCACTCTCCAGTCTCCTCTCTCCACTCTGCAGCCTCCTCTCTCCAGTTACTGCAGTCTCCTCTATCCAGTTTCTGCAGTCTCCTCTCTCCACTCTGCAGTCTCCTCTCTCCACTCTGCAGCCTCCTCTCTCCAGTTACTGCAGTCAGCTCTCTCCACTCTGCAGTCTCCTCTCTCCACTCTGCAGTCTCCTCTCTCCAATTACTGCAGTCTCCTCTCTCCAGTTACTGCAGTCAGCTCTCTCCACTCTGCAGTCTCCTCTCTGCACTCTGCAGTCTCCTCTCTCCAGTTACTGCAGTCTCCTCTCTCCAATTAATGCAGTCTCCTCTCTCCACTCTGCAGTTTCCTCTCTCCAATTACTGCAGTCTCCTCTATCCAGTTTCTGCAGTCTCCTCTCTCCACTCTGAAGTCTCCTCTCTCCACTCTGCAGCCTCCTCTCTCCAGTTACTGCAGTCAGCTCTCTCCACTCTGCAGTCTCCTCTCTCCACTCTGCAGTCTCCTCTCTCCAGTTACTGCAGTCACCTCTCTCCAATTACTGCAGTCTCCTGTCTCCAATTACTGCAGTCTCCTCTCTCCAATTACTGCAGTCTCCTCTCTCCAATTACTGCAGTCTCGTCTCTTCAGTTACTGCAGTCTCCTCTCTCCAATTAATGCAGTCTCCTCTCTCCACTCTGCAGTTTTCTCTCTCCAATTCCTGCAGTCTCCTCTCTCCAGTTACTGCAGTCTCCTCTCTCCACTCTGCTGTCTCCTCTCTCCAATTACTGCAGTCTCCTCTCTCCACTCTGCAGTTTCCTCTCTCCAATTACTGCAGTCACCTCACACCAGTTACTGCAGTCCCCTCTCTCCACTCTGCAGTCTCCTCTCTCCAGTTACTGCAGTCTCCTCTCTCCAATTACTGCAGTCTCCTCTCTCCACTCTGCAGTCTCCTCTCTCCACTCTGCAGCCTCCTCTCTCCAGTTACTGCAGTCTCCTCTCTCCAGTTACTGCAGTCTCCTCTTTCCAATTACTGCAGTCTCCTCTCTCCAGTTACTGTACTCTCCTCTCTCCACTCTGCAGTCTCCTCTCTCCAGTTACTGCAGTCTCCTCTCTCCAATTACTGCAGTCTCCTCTCTCCAGTTACTACAGTCTCCTCTCTCCAATCTGCAGTCTCCTCGCTCCAGTTACTGCAGTCCCCTCTCTCCACTCTGCAGTCTCCTCTCTCCAATTACTGCAGTCTCCTCTCTCCACTCTGCAGTCTCCTCTCTCCAATCTCTGCAGTCTCCTCTTCCCAATTACTGCAGTCTCCTCTCTCCAGTTACTGCACTCTCCTCTCTTCACTCTGCAGTCTCCTCTCTCCAATTACAGCAGTCTCCTCTTTCCAAGTACTGCAGTCTCCTCTCTCCAGTTACTGCAGTTTCCTCTCTCCACTCTGCAGTTTCCTCTCTCCAATTACTGCAGTCTCCTCTCTCCAGTTACTGCAGTCCCCTCTCTCCACTCTGCAGTCTCCTCTCTCCAATTACTGCAGTCTCCTCTCTCCACTCTGCAGTCTCCTCTCTCCAATCTCTGCATCTCCTCTTCCCAATTACTGCAGTCTCCTCTCTCCAGTTACTGCACTCTCCTCTCTTCACTCTGCAGTCTCCTCTCTCCAATTACAGCAGTCTCCTCTTTCTAAGTACTGCAGTCTCCTCTCTCCAGTTACTGCACTCTCCTCTCTTCACTCTGCAGTCTCCTCTCTCCAATTACAGCAGTCTCCTCTTTCCAAGTACTGCAGTCTCCTCTCTCCACTCTGCAGTCTCCTCTCTCCAGTTACTGCAGTCTCCTCTCTCCAATTACTGCAGTCTCCTCTCTCCAGTTACAGCAGTCTCCTCTCTCCAGTTAAAGCAGTCTCCTCTCTCCATTCTTCAGTTTCCTCTCTCCAATTACTGCAGTCTCCTCTCTCCACTCTGCAGCCTCCTCTCTCCAGTTACTGCAGTCTCCTCTCTCCAGTTACTGCAGTCTCCTCTTTCCACTCTGCAGTCTCCTCTCTCCACTCTGCAGCCTCCTCTCTCCAGTTATTGCAGTCTCCTCTCTCCAGTTACTGCAGTCTCCTCTCTCCTCTCTGCAGTTTCCTCGTTCCAATTACTGCAGGCTCTTCTCTCCACTCTGCAGCCTCCTCTCTCCAGTTACTGCAGTCTCCTCTATCCAGTTTCTGCATTCTCCTCTCTCCACTCTGCAGTCTCCTCTCTCCACTCTGCAGTCTCCTCTTTCCAATTAATGCAGTCTCCTCTCTCCACTCTGCAGTTTCCTCTCTCCAATTACTGCAGTCTCCTCTCTCCAGTTACTGCAGTCTCCTCTCTCCACTCTGCTGTCTCCTCTCTCCAATTACTGCAGTCTCCTCTCTCCACTCTGCAGTTTCCTCTCTCCAATTACTGCAGTCTCCTCACACCAGTTACTGCAGTCCCCTCTCTCCACTCTGCAGTCTCCTCTCTCCAGTTACTGCAGTCTCCTCTCTCCAATTACTGCAGTCTCCTCTCTCCACTCTGCAGTCTCCTCTCTCCACTCTGCTGCCTCCTCTCTCCAGTTACTGCAGTCTCCTCTCTCCAGTTACTGCAGTCTCCTCTTTCCAATTACTGCAGTCTCCTCTCTCCAGTTACTGCACTCTCCTCTCTCCACTCTGCAGTCTCCTCTCTCCAGTTACTGCAGTCTCCTCTCTCCAATTACTGCAGTCTCCTCTCTCCAGTTACTGCACTCTCCTCTCTCCACTCTGCAGTCTCCTCTCTCCAATCTCTGCAGTCTCCTCTTCCCAATTACTGCAGTCTCCTCTCTCCAGTTACTGCACTCTCCTCTCTCCACTCTGCAGTCTCCTCTCTCCAATTACTGCAGTCTCCTCTTTCCAATTACTGCAGTCTCCTCTCTCCAGTTACTGCACTCTCCTCTCTCAACTCTGCAGTCTCCTCTCTCCAGTTACTGCAGTCTCCTCTCTCCAAATTAATTCAGTCTCCTCTCTCCATTTACTGCTGTCACCTCTCTCCACTCTGCAGTCTCCTCTCTCCAATTACTGCAGTCTCCTCTCTCCAGTTACTGCACTCTCCTCTCTCCACTCTGCAGTCTCCTCTCTCCATTCTGCAGTCTCCTCTCTCCTCTCTGCAGTCTCCTCTCTCCAGTTACTGCAGTCTCCTCTTTCCAATTACTGCAGTCTCCTCTCTCCAGTTACTGCACTCTCCTCTCTCCACTCTGCAGTCTCCTCTCTCCAATTACTGCAGTCTCCTCTTTCCAACTACTGCAGTCTCCTCTCTCCAGTTACTGCACTCTCCTCTCTCCACTCTGCAGTCTCCTCTCTCCAGTTACTGCAGTCTCCTCTCTCCAGTTACTGCACTCTCCTCTCTCCACTCTCCAGTCTCCTCTCTCCACTCTGCAGCCTCCTCTCTCCAGTTACTGCAGTCTCCTCTATCCAGTTTCTGCAGTCTCCTCTCTCCACTCTGCAGTCTCCTCTCGCCACTCTGCAGCCTCCTCTCTCCAGTTACTGCAGTCAGCTCTCTCCACTCTGCAGTCTCCTCTCTCCACTCTGCAGTCTCCTCTCTCCAATTACTGCAGTCTCCTCTCTCCAGTTACTGCAGTCAGCTCTCTCCACTCTGCAGTCTCCTCTCTGCACTCTGCAGTCTCCTCTCTCCAGTTACTGCAGTCTCCTCTCTCCAATTAATGCAGTCTCCTCTCTCCACTCTGCAGTTTCCTCTCTCCAATTACTGCAGTCTCCTCTATCCAGTTTCTGCAGTCTCCTCTCTCCACTCTGAAGTCTCCTCTCTCCACTCTGCAGCCTCCTCTCTCCAGTTACTGCAGTCAGCTCTCTCCACTCTGCAGTCTCCTCTCTCCACTCTGCAGTCTCCTCTCTCCAGTTACTGCAGTCACCTCTCTCCAATTACTGCAGTCTCCTGTCTCCAATTACTGCAGTCTCCTCTCTCCAATTACTGCAGTCTCCTCTCTCCAATTACTGCAGTCTCGTCTCTTCAGTTACTGCAGTCTCCTCTCTCCAATTAATGCAGTCTCCTCTCTCCACTCTGCAGTTTTCTCTCTCCAATTCCTGCAGTCTCCTCTCTCCAGTTACTGCAGTCTCCTCTCTCCACTCTGCTGTCTCCTCTCTCCAATTACTGCAGTCTCCTCTCTCCACTCTGCAGTTTCCTCTCTCCAATTACTGCAGTCACCTCACACCAGTTACTGCAGTCCCCTCTCTCCACTCTGCAGTCTCCTCTCTCCAGTTACTGCAGTCTCCTCTCTCCAATTACTGCAGTCTCCTCTCTCCACTCTGCAGTCTCCTCTCTCCACTCTGCAGCCTCCTCTCTCCAGTTACTGCAGTCTCCTCTCTCCAGTTACTGCAGTCTCCTCTTTCCAATTACTGCAGTCTCCTCTCTCCAGTTACTGTACTCTCCTCTCTCCACTCTGCAGTCTCCTCTCTCCAGTTACTGCAGTCTCCTCTCTCCAATTACTGCAGTCTCCTCTCTCCAGTTACTACAGTCTCCTCTCTCCAATCTGCAGTCTCCTCGCTCCAGTTACTGCAGTCTCCTCTCTCCAATTACTGCAGTCTCCTCTCTCCAGTTACTGCACTCTCCTCTCTCCACTCTTCAGTCTCCTCTCTCCAATCTCTGCAGTCTCCTCTTCCCAATTACTGCAGTCTCCTCTCTCCAGTTACTGCACTCTCTTCTCTCCACTCTGCAGTCTCCTCTCTCCAATTACTGCAGTCTCCTCTTTCCAATTACTGCAGTCTCCTCTCTCCAGTTACTGCACTCTCCTCTCTCAACTCTGCAGTCTCCTCTCTCCAGTTACTGCAGTCTCCTCTCTCCAAATTACTGCAATCTCCTCTCTCCAGTTACTGCTGTCACCTCTCTCCACTCTGCAGTTTCCTCTCTCCATTTACTGCAGTCTCCTCTCTCCACTCTGCAGTCTCCTGTCTCCAATTACTGCACTCTCCTCTCTCCACTCTGCAGTCACCTCTCTCCATTCTGCAGTCTCCTCTCTCCACTCTGCAGTCTCCTCACTCCAATTACTGCAGTCTCCTCTTTCCAATTACTGCAGTCTCCTCTCTCCAGTTACTGCACTCTCCACTCTCCACTCTGCAGTCTCCTCTCTCCAATTACTGCAGTCTCCTCTTTCCAACTACTGCAGTCTCCCCTCTCCAGTTACTGCACTCTCCTCTCTCCACTCTGCAGTCTCCTCTCTCCAGTTACTGCAGTCTCCTCTCTCCTGTTACTGCACTCTCCTCTCTCCACTCTGCAGTCTCCTCTCTCCAGTTACTGCAGTCTCCTCTCTCCAATTACTGCTTTCTCCTCTCTCCTGTTACTGCACTCTCCTCTCTCTACTCTGCAGTCTCCTCTCTCCAATTACTGCAGTGTCCTCTTTCCAATTACTGCAGTCTCCTCTCTCCAGTTACTGCAGTCTCCTCTCTCCAGTTACTGCACTCTCCTCTCTCCACTCTGCAGTCTCCTCTCTCCAGTTACTGCAGTCTCCTCTCTCCAATTCCTGCAGTCTCCTCTCTCCAGTTGCTGCAGTCTCCTCTCTCCAATTACTGCAGTCTCCTCTCTCCAATTACTGCCGTCTCCTCTCTCCAATTACTGCAGTCTCCTCTCTCCACTCTGCAGTTTCCTCTTTCCAATTACTGCAGTCTCCTCTCTCCAGTTACTGCAGTCTCCTCTCTCCACTCTGCAGTTTCCTATCTCCAATTACTGCAGTCTCCTCTCTCCAGTTACTGCAGTCCCCTCTCTCCACTCTGCAGTCTCCTCTCTCCAATTACTGCAGTCTCCTCTCTCCACTCTGCAGTTTCCTCTCTCCAATTCCTGCAGTCTCCTCTCTCCAGTTACTGCAGTCCCCTCTCTTCACTCTGCAGTCTCCTCTCTCCAGTTACAGCAGTCTCCTCTCTCCACTCTGCAGTTTCCTCTCTCCAATTACTGCAGTGTCCTCTCTCCACTCTGCAGTCTCCTCTCTCCAGTTACTGCAGTCTCCTCTCTCCACTCTGCAGTCTCCTCTCTCCAGTTACTGCAGTCTCCTCTCTCCAATTACTGCAGTCTCCTCTCTCCAATTACTGCAGTCTCCTCTCTCCACTCTGCAATCTCCTCTCTCCAGTTACTGCAGTCTTCTCTCTCCAGTTACTGCAGTCTCCTCTCTCCAGTTACTGCAGTCTCCTCTCTCCAATTACTGCAGTCTCCGCTCTCCAATTACTGCAGTCTCCTCTCTCCACTCTGCGGTCTTCTCTCTCCAATTACTGCAGTCACCTCTCTCCATTCTGTGGTGTCCTCTCTCCACTCTACAGTTGCAGCAGCACAGGTGCAGCTGCTCCACCTGATTGCAGGCAGGGAGTTCTCCAGATTGCCCAGGCAACCCTGTTTTTTTCGTTTTTTTTCTTTTTTCTTTCTCAATCGGCCCAACTTCCAGAAGCATCTGAAGATTCAAGTAAATCAAATTGCCACGTTCTCTGATGTGAGCTGTCCCTTCCCTCTTTTTCCACTTACCTTAAAGGATAGAATTGTGTTTGACTGGGATTCGCTGCAGCCTTGTCGCGTTCACTGCCAGGGTCCAGGATCCAAACAAGGAGTTGGCGCCTTCAGGTTTAATTGAAAGTGAAGCTGGTTTAAATACCCAAATGGTTCACTAATGCCCTTGAGGGAAGGAAACTTGCTGTCCTTACCCGGTCTGGCCTATATGTGACTTCACACCCACATCAAATTTTGGATAGTGTATTGGGAGCTTTACTCTGTATCTAACCCTGTACTGTACCTGTCCTGGGAGTGTTTGATGGGGACAGTGTAGAGGGAGCTTTACTCTGTATCTAACCCTGTGCTGTACCTGTCCTGGGACAGTGTAGAGGGAGCTATCCTTTGTATCTCAGTGTTTTGCACCCTACCCGGGGGTGACTGATTCGGATGCTGGATGCCTGAAATAGAAAGAGACTATTGAAGCCAAACCGAACAATTAGGGAGACGCTACTGAGATGAAAGTCACAGTAACTACTCATTGAATTCATAGAGCACAAGTACTGAAGTGATCAGGGCAAGGAGGGTGTGTTTTGGAAGAGAATCAGGTGGTTTGGGGCAGGGAGAGGGAGCTTCCAGGACAGGTACAGCACGGGTTAGATAAGCAGTCCCGTGCAATAGACTTTTAAGTAGGTTCAGGGACTCCCAGGCCTCCTGTACTTTCTGCGGCCTGGATGAGTCCGTGTTCTACGTTTACATGGAGTGTGTGAGGTTGCAGCCCCTCTTTGAGTATCTGAAGGGGCTGCTCCTCAAATTCTGGCTGCACTTCAGTCCCACGCTGCTGATCTTTGGGCACCCGGTGCGGAGGGGCTTGGGCCGGGAGGGGGATCTCCTCGTCGGTCTGCTCCTGGGCCTGGCCAAGGTGGCAATTCACAGGTCCAGGTTGCGGGCCGTCGGGGGTTCCGTCCTCCCCGACTGCCTGCCCCTCTTCCGCGGTTACGGTCGCGCCCGGGTGGCCCTGGAGAAGGAGCATGCGGTGTCCGCTGGTACGCTTGAGGCCTTCCGCGACCGGTGGGCACCGCAGGGACTGGAGTGCATCGTTGACGCCGAGAATGGCATTTTAATTTGAGTTTTTGTTTATTTCTGTTTTTAATAAAGTTATTTTAAAAATATAAGTGTGTATATAAAGGGGGCCTGAGGAATAAAGGCCCCCTCGACATAAAATATATAAAAGGGGCCAGGGGTATAAAGGCCACAGAAAAAAAAACGGGTTAGATAAAGAGTAAAGCTCCCTTTACACTGTCCCATCAAACACTCCCAGGACAGGTACAGCACGGGGTTAGATAAAGAGTAAAGCTCCCTCTACACTGTTAAAAGGAAAAAAAAAACGGATTAGATACAGAGTAAAGCTCCCTCTACATTGTTAAAAGAATAAAAAAGGGAAAAAAAAGAAAAAAAAGAAAGGGGTTAGATAAAGAGTAAAACTGCCTCTACACTGCCCCATCAAACATTCCCAGGACAGGTACAGCACGGGGTTAGATAAAGAGTAAAGCTCCCTTTACATTGTCCCATCAAACACTCTGTATCTAACCCCGTTTTTTTTTGTTTTTAAGCTAGATGACTCTTTATGGCTTCTATGAAAATACAATGTTAATGGCAGCCTTACAACGTTATCTTAAAAGAACAATTTTTATCAAGGCCAATTTTTTATATCTCTCCATTTCCAAAAATACATATTTAAAGATAACCTTTTCATATCTCAGTGTTGCATCTTAGACTGTTCAATTGGGACCATCGAGCATTCATTATAAATTAATTTCCCTTTACAATAGGTATTGAAATTCTGTATCTTCCCTGGTAAAAGTATTATTGCATTCTTTCACGCTCGATGCAAAACCAGAGCCATGTGGTTAAGTCTATATTTGAATAAATTATTCCTCAAATGTACACATTTGTAACATTATACTCAAACACACTGCTTAAAAAACACCAGTCATATAAGATTTATACTCATTGCACTAGAGATTAATTCCGCATCTTTGATACAACCAAAAAACAAACGAATCTTACCAGAATTAAATAGATATAAAGGTCTATTAAATTGTCTTTTTATATTGAAGATGGCAGTGCAGAGCTTCTTTTTTGAAGAAGGATAAAAGTTGTATTGTTCACTTGTAACTGGGCGACTAGTACGAGTAGCAGTAAAATGGATGCTATCAAAGTCAAAACATTAGGCACCGGGAAGCTGGAGGATCCTCTGGTGATATCTAACGCCGTGCTGTACCAGCCCTGGGAGTGTTTGGATTACTGTGCTCCTTCTGAGCTAACTGATGTCTCACTGTTACATGTGAATGCAGATGTTCATGTTGACACCTTGGCCCCTCCCGTGGATCTGAGTGTGACGGAGGTTGAAGATGGCACTGTGTTTGTTAACTGGACCCCACCTCCCACAGCTGTCAGCCATTTGGTTGAATATCGGGTAAGTCTGATACATTTACTCACGCTGAGTGCTTGGTAACACAACCCCACTCACATCACACCTACACCTGAGAGGATAGTGTAGTGTCTGGTGACCCAGTGAGTAAAGGGCAGACCAAGGTGAGCATGAATTCTCCAGTGAGTTCCTTAAAGAGCAGTCTTCAGGAGGAGAAGTGAAAACAACAACGGAAAAAAGCTTAAAGAAGAATTTCTAATTAAAGTCCATTTCTTGTCAATAATAGACCGATACCCTGGCTCATCGTGGGGAGGCACTGACAGAGACAGAAAGGGAGAAAAACACAGTGGCAGGATTTGGAAAGAGAGAAAAAGAGAGGGATGTGGGCTGCTTCTATTTTGTTTGTGAGAATGGTACCTCATTGTTTCATAGTGGAGTCTGTGTTTATAATTGGCCTGGAAGCTGATTCCACCGGGGTCAGGATCAGTCTGGTTTTCCTTCAGGGTTGATATGGCAGGCCAGGAACACTACAGTAGTGGTTATGTTACTGGGTTAGTAACTCCAGATGTCTGTCTAATGACCCAGAGACTTCAGCTCCCATCAGCGCAGTATTTGAGAATTGAACTTCACTTCAAAAAAATCTGGAAATAAAAAGCTGGGATCAATTAAAAGTGAGCATGAAGCTATCAAATTCTCAGAGAAGCCCAACTGTCGTTTAAGGAAGGAAATCTGCCGTCCATACCCAGTCTGGACGTTCTGTGACTTGTTTCCTACACCAACGTGGTTGATCCTTAACTGCCCCCTGAGGTGTATCTAAGAAGATCCATCACTATCTTCTAGAGGGCAACTGAATGGGTAATAAATGTTGGCCTTGCCATTGATGCCCACATCTTGAGAATGGATAAACAAAAGAGATCTCACTGCCCAGTGTCTGGTGTAACTTGAGGGATATTTTAATGGCCTTTGCTTGCAGTTGGCTGCTGATGTTGCGGCCAATCATTCTCCGGCTCCAAATTTATAACAAAATAACCAAGTTTTACTTACAGAAATTAAGCAATCTGGATACATGCCCATTTACAGTAACAGCAGGATAATACGTGATCGCTTAAAACAACAAGATGCTCCTGACAGTAGTGACGGCAGCAACCATCTCCACACCAAGTCTCTATACCAAGCTCCAGCTTCCACTGCCAGCTGCAGTCCAGAACCATCCAGACTGACATCTTTTCACACTTCAGTCTTCTCTCTCACTCTGTGTCCCTCAGGCCAGAGGCTGCAATGTCTATTTAGCCTTTGGACTGTCTGCAGGGCACAGAGAATTCTGGGTATCAATACAAACCATGCATGTTGATGTATAGGCCCGATCACCTAAGAGTATCTGTAATTGACCCAAGACCAGGTTGAATAGGCCACAGGAGGCTCAACAGAACGACTCATAGGACCATAGGAGCAGGAGTAGGCCATTCAGCTCATCAAGCCTGCTCCACCATTCAGTCACAGTCTCAGGATACGGGGTATGCCACTTGGAACTGAGAGGGGGAGAAATTTCTACACTCAGAGGGTGGTGAACCTGTGGAATTCTCTACCACAGAAGGCAGTGGAGGCCTCGTCATTAAATATATTCAAGAAGGAGATAGATATAGTTCTTAATGCCAAAGAGATCAAGGGATATGGGGAGAAAGCGGAACAGGGTACTGAATTAGACAATCAGCCTTTTTTGATCTTTTTTGAATGGCAGAGCAGGCCCGAAGGGCCGAATGGCCTACTCCTGCCCCTATTTTCTATGTTTTTCTATGTTTTCTTTTCAATACAATCATGGTTGATCATCCACTTCAATGCCTTTTTCCAACATTATCCCCATATCTGCTTATGTCATTGTTATTTAGATACCTGTCAAAGTTTGCTTTAAACATACTCAATGACTGAGCTTCCACAGCCATCTGGGGTAGAGAATTCCAAAGATTCACAACCCTCTGAGCAAAGAAATTTCTCCTCATCTCCATCCTAAATGGCTTCCCCCTTATTTTAAAATGGTGTTCCCTGGTTCTAGACTCCCCAGCCAGGGGAAACATCTTAGCTGCATCTACCCTGTCTATCCCTTTAAGTATTTTGTAGGTTTCAATGAGATCACCTCTCATTCTTTGAAACTCGAGAGAATACGGGTCCAGTTTCCCCAAATTATCTTCTTAGGACAGTCCCGCCATCCCGGGAACAAGTCCGGTGAACTTTTGTTGCACTCCCTCCATGGCAATAATATCCTTCCTAAGGTAAGGGGACCAAAACTGCACACAATACTCCAGGTACAGTCTAACCAGGGTTCTATACAATTGAAGCAAGACTTCACTACTTCTGCACTTCTGCACTAGTGTGGACTTGTCAGCCCACAGCTCCAACAATTTGCTCAGTACCACTTTCCCAGTGATTGTAATTTTCTTGAGTTCCTCCCTCCCTTCCAGTTTCTGATTTATAGCTATTATACGCTGCCACTTGACTCAATATCCACTCCTTCCAGCAATCTCTCAATGAAGGCCACATTCCATTTACCTTCCTAATTGCTTGCTGCACCTGCATGCTAGCTTTCAGTGATTGATGAACAAGGGCACCCAGGTCCCTTTGGACATCAAGACTTCCCAACCTCTCACCATTTAAGAAATACTCGGCCTTTCAATTTTTTCTACCAAAGTGGATCACTTCACACTTATTCACATTATAGTCCATCTACCATATTCTTGCCCATACACTCACCTGTCCAAATCCCCTTGAAGCCTCCTTGCATCCTGCTCATAACTTACATTCCCACCTAGTTTTGTGTCATCCGCAAGTTTGGAAATATTATAATTGGTCCCCATATCCAAATCATTTATATAGATTATGAACAGCTGTGGCCCAAGCACTGATCCTTGCGGTACCCCACTAGTAAATGTAGTATTTCCAAGTTTGCGGATGACACAAAACTAGGTGGGAATGTGTGTTGTTAGGAAAATGCAAAGCAGCTTCAAGGGGATTTGAAAAGACTTAGTGAGTGGGCAAGAACGTGGCAGATGGAATATAATGTGGAAAAATGTGAGGTTATCCACTTGGGTAGGAGGAATAGATGTGCAGAGTATTTCTTACATGGTAAGGGATTAGAAAGTGTAGATATACAAAGGGACCTGGGTGTCCTTGTCAATAAGTCACTGAAAGCTAACATGCATGTGCAGCAAGCAATTAGGAAGGCTAATAGGATTTGAGTGCAGAAGTAGTGAAGTCTTGCTTCAATTGTATAGAACCCTGGTTAGACCGCACCTGGAGTATTGTGTGCAGTTTTGGTCCCCTTACCTTAGGAAGGATATTATTGCCATAGAGGGAATGCAACGAAGATTCACCAGACTTGTTCCTGGGATGGTGGGACAGTCCTATGAAGAGAGATTGGGGAAACTGGGCCTGTATTCTCCAGAGTTTCGAAGAATGAGAAGTGATCTTATTGAAACCTACAAAATACTTAAAGGG
This sequence comes from Heterodontus francisci, assembly GCF_036365525.1. Classification (NCBI taxonomy): domain Eukaryota; kingdom Metazoa; phylum Chordata; class Chondrichthyes; order Heterodontiformes; family Heterodontidae; genus Heterodontus; species Heterodontus francisci. Next base: position 21,997,734 of record NC_090395.1, read on the forward strand.
ATAGACAGGGTAGATGCAATAAGATGTTTCCTCTGGTTGGGGAGTCTAGAACCAGGGTACACAATTTCAAAATAAGGGGGAAGCCACTTAGGACCAAGATGGGAGAATTTCTTTACTCAGAGGGTTGTGAATCTTTGGAATTCTCTACCCCAGAGGGCTGTGGAAGCTCAGTCATTGAGAATGTTTAAAGCAGAGATTAACAGATTTCTAAATACCAATGACATAAGGGGAAATGGGGATAATGTGGGGAAAAGGCATTGAAGTGGATGATCAGCCATGATCATATTTAATGGCAGTGCAGGCTAGATGGGCTGAATGGCCTACTCCTGCTCCTATGTTGCCATCCTGATAATGACCCACTTATTCCTACTCTCTGCTTTCTGTCTGTTAACCAATTCTCAATCCATTGCAGTATATTACCCCCAATCCCATAGATCACTGAAGGCAGCAACACAGGTAGATAAGGTGGTTAGGAAGACATATGGGATACTTGCCTTTATTGGCCGAGGCATAGAATATAAGAGCAGGGAGGTTATAATGGAGCTGTATAAAACACTAGTTAGGCCACAGCTGGAGTACTGTATACAGTTCTGGTCGCCACACTATAGGAAGGATGTGATTGCACTGGAGAGGGTCCAAAGGAGATTCACCAGGATGTTGCCTGGGCTGGAGAATTTCAGCTATGAAGAGAGACTGGATAGGCTAGGGTTGTTTTCCTTAGAGCAGAGAAGGCTGAGGGGGGACCTGATTGAGGTATACAAAATTATGAGGCGCATAGATAGGGTAGATAGGAAGAAACTTTTTCCCTTATTGGAGGTGTCAATAACCAGGGGGCATAGATTTAAGGTAATGAGCAGGAGGTTTAGAGAGGATTTGAAGAAAAAATATTTCACCCAGAGGGTGGTTGGAATCTGGAACGCACTGCCTGAAGGGGTGGTAGAGGCAGGAACCCTCACAGCATTTAAGAAGTATTTAGATGAGCACTTGAAATGCCATAGCATACAAGGCTACAGGCCAAGTGCTGGAAAATTAAATTAGAATAGATAGGTGCTTGATGGCCAGCAAGGAAATGATGGACCGAAGGGCCTGTTTCTGTGCTGTATAACTATATGACTCTAACCTCCTATGTGGGACCTTATGAAAAGCCTTCTGAAAATCCAAATACACCACATCCACTGGTTCTCCTTTATCTATGCTACAATAACATCCTCAAAAAACTCCAACAAGTTTGTCAAACATGGTTTCTCTTTCACAAATCCATGTTGATTCTGCCCAATCATATCATTATTTTACAAGTGTCCATTTAACTCATCCTTTATAATAGATTCTAACATTTTCCCTACTACTGATGTCAAACTAACAGGTCTGCAGTTGCCCATTTTCTCTCTCCCTCCTTTCTTAAATAGTGAGGTTACATTTACTACTTTCCAGTCTGCAGGAACTGTTCCAGAATCTTTAGAAGTTTGAAAGATAATCACCAATGCATCCACTATCTCGATAGCCACTTACTTCAATGCTCTGGGATGTAGCTCATCTAGTCCAGGGGATTTATCAACATTCAATCCAATTAATATTTTGAGTACTGCCTTTATTGATACCAATTTCTTTCAGTTCCTCATTTTTACATGTCCCTAGTATTTCTGGGAGATTTTCTGTGTCTTCCTCTGTGAAGACAGACATAAAGTAATTGTTTAATCTCTCTGCCATTTCCTCATTCTCCACCACAAGCTCTCCTGTCTCCGCCTGCAATGGAACCACATTTGTCCTTGCTAATCCTTTCCTTTTCACATACCTAAAGAAGCTTTTACAGTCCGCCTTTCTGTTTCTAGCTAGCCTGCATTCATATTTTCTTTTCCCTTTCTTGGCTTAATGAACACAGAGGGAAAGGCCACATCCTGGAAGTCAGGCAGGCTTAGTCTAGGTCGCCATCTTGGGCCTTTCCCAGCCTTGGATTTCATTTATAAACAGCAGAATGCATTACTTATATTTATAGACTAACCTAGTTGTGCTTCTATCTAGCTGTAGACTGTGATTGTACCATGGCCGCTGCCATTTGACTGAATATCCACTCCTTCCAGCGCCAATGTACTGTGTCTGCAGTATGCACTAGCCATAGGATGAGTGGCGGCAATTCGCCAAGGTTACTGCAATACTGCAATGCCACCTCCCTCCCCTGAGACTGTCACAAGGACAACGGCAGCAAGTACTATAGGAAAGATTATATCAAATCCAACCTTTCCTCCCAGTTGTTCATCATCCTGACTTGGAATTAAAGCACCATTCCTTCACTGTCGCTGGGCCAAAAACCTGGAATTCACTCCCTAACAGCACTGTCGGTGTACCTACACCACGTGGACTGCAGCGGTTCAAGAAGGCAGCTCACCACCACCTTCTCAAAGGCAATTAGGGATGGGCAATAAATGCTGGACTTGCCAGTGAAGCCCACATCCCATGAACGAATAAAGATAATTGGCAGGGATAGGAACCTGAAGCCAGGACTAGCCTCTTTTTAATGTCCTTTGTTCAAGAATGTCTTTTAAGGGAATTGGAGCTACGCCTTAGCTGAATCATCAACCATGTTTCAAGGATAAGCTTAAAGTCAAGCATTTACACAGAAAGTCTGTGTATAGGGAGCAGAGTTTAAACAAGGTCCTGTTATCTCCACAGGTTTATGCTGTGACTAACACAGAGACACAGGTCAAAGCAACCCGGGTGACATACATTACTCTGAGAAACCTGGAGACAGATCAGGACTACAACATCACTGTGACATCTGTCAACACTCAAGGGGAAGGGTTACCAAGCAACCAGATTACTATCCGACTCCAAAGACACAAACCAGGAGAACCAGGTACAACATTCTCAGAATTAGCTCTCTGTCTCTGGGTGTGACATCTTGTCTTTGGGATGTGTGAAATGCTGGCAGTGCAGCATTTATTGCCCACCCTTAAATGCCCAGAGGGCATGAAGAGTCAATCATGTACTGTGAGACTGGAGTCACATGTGGGCCAGATCGTGTAGGGGTATCAGGTTCCCTTCCAAGAAGGACATCTGTGAACTTCTAGCGTTAACTGCAGCAATTCTGGCATCTTGAGCATCCCTGATAGAAACATAGAAAACAGAAAAATAGGAGCAGGAGTAGGCCATTCGGCCCTTCGAGCCTGCTCCGCCATTCAATGCAATCATGGCTGATCATCCAAACTCAGTACCCTGTTCCTGCTTTCTCTCCATATCCCTTGATCTCATTAGCCCTAAGAACTATATCTAACTCTTTCTTGAATATATTTAATAATGTGGCCTCAACTGCTTTCCGTGGTAGAGAATTCCACAGGTTCACCACTCTCTGGGTGAAGAAATCCCTCCTCATCTCAGTCCTAAATGGCTGACCCCTTATCCTGAGACTGTGACCCCTGGTCCTGGACTCCCCCACCATCGGGAACATCCTTCCTGCATCTAGTCTGTCCAGTCCTGTTAGAATTTTGTAGGTTTCTATGAGATCCCCTCTCATTCTTCTAAACTCTAGGGAATATAAGCCTAATCGACCCAATGTCTATTCATAAGTCAGTCCTGCCATCCCAGGAATCAGTCTGGTGAATCTTCACTGCACTCCCTCTATGGCAAGAACATCCTTCCTCAGATAAGGAGACCAAAACTGCACACAATATTCCAGATGTGGTCTCACCAAGGCCTTGTATAATTGCAGCAAGACATCCTTGCTGCTGTACCCGAATTCTCTCGCTATGAAGGGCAACATACCATTTGCCTTCTTAACTGCCTGCTGCACCTGCATGCCTACTTTCAGTGACTGGTGCACAAGGACACTCAGGTCGCGCTGCACCTCTCCCTTTCCCAATCTATCGCCATTCAGATAATAATCTGCCTTTCTGTTTTTGCCACCAAAGTCGATAACCTCACATTTATCCACATTATACTGCATCTGCCATGTATTTGTCCACTTACTCAACCTGTCCAAATCACACTGGAGCTTCTCTGCATCCTCCTCACAGCTCACACTCCTACCCAGCTTTGTGTCATCTGCAAACTTGGATATATTACATTTAATTCCCTCATCTATATCATTAATATATATTGTGAATATCTGGGCTCCTAGCACTGATCCCTGTGGTACCCCAGTAGTCACTGCCTGCCACTCGGAAAAAGATCGTTTATTCCTACTCTTTGTTTCCTGTCTACCAACCAGTTCTCTATCCATGTCAGTACCTTAGCCCCAGTCCCATGTGTTTTAATTTTGCACGCTAATCTCTTATGTGGGACCTTATCGAAAGCCTTCTGAAAGTCCAAGTACACCACATCCACTAGTTCTCCCTTATCTATTCTACCAGTTACATTCTCAAAAAATTCCACTAGATTTGTCAAGCATGATTTCCCTTTCGTAAATCCATGTTGACTTTGTCCGATCCTGTCATTGTTTTCCAAGTGCTCTGCTATTACATCTTTTATAATGGATTCTAGCATTTTCCCCACTACTGATGTCAGGCTAACCAGTCTATAATTCCCTGTTTTCTCTCTGCCTCCTTTTTTAAATAGTGGGGTTACATTAGCTACCCTCCAATCCATTGGAACTGTTCCAGAGTCTATAGAATTGTGAAAAATGACCAGCAATGCATCTACTATTTCTAGGGCCACTTCCTTAAGTACTCTGGGATGCAGATTATCAGGCCCTGGGGATTTATCGGCCTTCAATCCCATCAATTTCCCCAACACCATTTCCTTACTAATACTGATTTCATACAGTTCCTCCTTCTCACTAGACCCTGTGTTCCCCAACATTTCTGGTATGATATTTGTGTCCTCCTTTGTGAAGACAGAACCAATGTATGTATTTAATTGGTCAGCCATTTCTTTGTTCCCCATAATAAATTCATGACTGTAACGGACCCACATTTGTCTTCACTAATCTTTTTCTCTTCACATATCTATAGAAGCTTTTACAGTCAGTTTTTATGTTCTCTGCAAGCTTCCTCTCACACTCTATTTTCCCCTTCTTAATCAATCCCTTTCTCCTCCTTTGCTGAATTCTAATGTCCTCCATTGGTGGCTGTGCCTTCAGCTGCCTGGCCCCTAAGCTCTCGAATTCCCTCCCTAAACCTGTCTGCATCTCTCCCTCTCTCACTCCTCCTGAAAACCTCCCTCTTTGACTAAGCTTTTTGGTCATCTGTTCTAATATCAGCTTAAGTGGCTCAGTGTCAAATTTTATTTGATAATCGCTCCGATGAAGCACCTCAGGATGTTTTACTACACTAAAGGTGCTACATAAAAACAGGTTGTTGTTATAACAATCTGATATCTTTGGTCGCTTTTTAATAAAGTTCCAAGCCTTAAATCAGTAGATTTCATTGACAACAAACTGACAGCTTGACCTGGTGAGATTTGTGAGTTTGGCATATACCAGCTCAGGACAGGGAGTTGCAGCAGTCGAGGTAGACCCTACTGCTTCTGAGAACTCCTCCTGTGAGGTGGAATCCAAGCCAACCCACTGTCCCAGCCGGAACGTCAGGCAAGGATCCATCAACCCTTGGGAGTGACAGGAGATTCTAAAGCAAAGATAACGGGATCAACAGAACTCTGTAGAGGAGCTATTCATGCAGACGCCATCCTGTTCTATCCCTCTCTAATATTTCCAACCTTCCTAAGATAGCTGCCTATCTTTCAGTTCAGGTGGCTCTCGAACAATCACACCAGCCCCTGATATCCGGTTGGGTGATTCTACGCACACTCTGTTGAGTGTGGACAGGCTGTGCTCTCAGCTTGTCCACAGTCAGAGATGGGATGGTGGAGCCCACACAGGAGCCACCTGTGACATCCACATGGCTTCACCCTTTGGGGCATGGAGTTGAATTCCAATCAGATGGAGCATGTCGCTCACCCAAGCTGTCTATCATTCTCAGCAGACCAATCACTAAGTAAGATAATGACGTCTTCTCCACATTTTTAGTTTATCAATTAAAATATAAGTGATTAATCAAAAGCTGAGATCTTAAGCTGTAGCCCAGCCTATCTCATACACGACAGCATTATGGGCAGGTGGTAAGTGGTGTGGGTGGCTTCCACTTTTCGCCTCCCAACTCTTACGGTCAAGTGAGGAGGGGTCGAAGGGCTTCCCTCTTTTCCCTCTCCTTGTTTGACCACAACAGGTTTAATTCTTTTTTAAATGGATGTACTGGCCAATTCAGTAGATTTTTGATTACTTACTTACAATGATCATAACCAGAACCAATCGGACAGCTTTTCTTGAATTTTACAAAGAAAGAGGTTAACTTTATTTTACTTAAACTGAACTAAGTAAAAAGAATAAAATACGCCCCAACTTTCTCTCTCTCACACACACACACACACACACACACACACACACACACACACACACACACACACACACACACACACACACACACTCTAGAGGTTCACACACACACAGAAAGGTTACAGAGTGGGGAAGGGTAGATTGGTCGAGTTAGAAAAAAAGGAGTTTACAGACTGTGGGGCTTGGTGATTTGGCTGGTTTCTAGCTGAATTTGGTGGTCCTGAGGCTTTTAGTTTAAAGAGGTAGGTGACTGATTCGGTGGGTCTCTTGGAGACATGGATGCGGATGATTTCCTCCAAAGGGGTTTCTGATTGTAGCCAGAGTATACAGAGGTGGTCAGTCAGCAGGCAGAGTTCGAAGCTTGCAAGCTGGAATGGAGAGAGAGAGAGAGAGAAGGGGGTCTCCCCACTTGGGTCTGCACGTGTCAGAGTCCAGATGCTTCTCCTTGCTGTTGCAGAGGAAACAGCAGCTTAAAACCACAGATGGGGGGAGGGGGGGGCTTGTCACATGACAGTCACATGGTGATTCAAGCATGGTAGTTAGCAGTGTATTTCTTCTTGCTAAAAAGAACAGGCAGTTCCCTTAAACTTCATGGGTCTTGGTTCTTGCTGGGATGAGCAGACACTTTGTCTCCCTCCTCACAGGCCTTGCAATGTAGGATACAGTGTTGCAAATTAGGTGGCCACCTTAAGCTGCTTTTATCTATTCCTTTTTAAGTTTCTTTAAAAAATATAAATTCAGGTCACCAGTCAGTGGATTAAAGAAAATTATCATTCAACAAAGCATGTTGGTGTGACACCACAGATAGTGTTTTGTTAAAATGGTGTGTTAGTCTCCGAATGTTTTAATGTCAAATAAACAGACAATTGACAGGTTTACTTCTAGGTTAAAAAAAAGAAAGATAAATATTTTTAAACTATTCATGAAATGGTCAGAACCTCACCCACACATGCATTCACACACACATGCATACACTAAAATAGATAGATAGAGAGAAAAGGTCAGGATGCAATTTAAGTCCAAACTATAGTAAGAGTTTATCACTTAAAAAACCTTCAGAGTTTCTTTTGGGGGGACATTTTAAAACAGAGATGCAGGCCTGAATGTTCCTTATCTTGGAGTTGTTGAAGTGTTATAATCTTCTGTGATTGAAACTTAGCCCAAAGTTGGTGGCGTGAATCTGGTTGACTTTCACAGATGGAGAGTCTGAAAGTCACTTTGCAATTTCTCTGCTGCAGTGGTTCTTTAAGTTATTATTCAGCCTTAGCTGGAGTGTATCTCACAGCCTCTGGCAGAAACTGGTCTTCTGTAGTCTATGGTCGATCTCCACTCTTTCTCCAGAGAACTACCTTTTCAGGTAAAAATCCATCACATTTCAGCCTCTGCAGGGTAAAGGGCCCGCTCCCCTGTTTTGACCACACAATGGTCCAGGATATGGAAACCATTGCTATCCGTTGACGTCTGGATGGGGACCATTCTGTTACAATGGTGCTACTTCACACCTATTCATCTCGGTTTGGGCTGTGGAGTCAGTCTGTCTACACAACCTTTGTTAGTTCATTCCTGTAGATAGGGGCCATCAATATGTAGTGGGCTCCTTTCAATTTCAGTGGGGTCTCCCCAGAACTAATTCAGACAAGGTTAATGAGTTTCATCCTCAACAGACGCATGTGCTTATTAACAGTACAGGAGAGGTCACCTGACATCTACTCCATTTTGTCTGTGGTACGAATGTGCCCATTTTCTTGTGGCTCAGTTCAACAGTTGGCTTTTATTTCATGCTTCCTCCAGTTTGTTGTTTGTTTCATCACAGCTCCTTCCGAGCATAACACCTGCCCATAAAAGGGGAAAAATGAAATTCCTTGGTATTTCATTTTTTTGTCGTTTCCTGTTTTCAGAAAGAAGGAAGGTAAGAGTAAGAGAAAGTAAGTGTCACTGGACTAGTAATCCAGAGGCCTGGGGTAAAGCCCTGGGGACATGGGATCCAAGCCAACTGGTGGAATTTAAATTCAATTAACTCATAAATATCGGGAATTGAAAGCTAGTCTTAGTAATGGTGCCATGAAACTATCATCGATTGTCATTAAAAAAACCCATCTGGTTTACTAGTGTCCTTGAGGGAAAGAAATCTGCTGTCCTTATCTGGTCTGGCCTACATGTGACTCCAGACCCTCAGAAATGTGGTTGACTCTTAACTGCTCTCTGAAATGGCCGATCAAGCCATTCAGTTGTCAAGGACAATTCGGGATGGGAAACAAATGCTGACCTTGCCAGCGACACCAACATCCCATGAAAGGATAAAAAAAAGAGATAGGATAGCACACATTTGTACACATCTGTCCCATGCACTCCTCAGGCTTTCAGTCATGATTTCTTTGCAGGTTTCCTGGTCGCACAGTGTTTTACATTCTGGACAAGGCATCTGTTATAATATTGTTCTTCCCAGCTATATGTACAATTTTCAGGCTGAATGGCTGGAGGAGTAAGATCCATCGAAACAGTCTGGCATTTTTAACTTTGACTTTTTCCAGGAATGTTAGGGGGTTGTAGTTGGTGTAAACTTTGAAATTTTAAAGGCTGAGTAGGAGCCTTACCTACTGTGGAATATTTTCTTTGATGTTAGTTTAATATTTTTGAGAAATAGCCAATTGGCCTTTCTAGGCCTGAATCATCATCTTGGAGTAATACTGCTCCCAATCTGACATCACTGGCATCAATAGCCATCATAAAGGACTTGTTGATATTTAGGGCTGCCAATACTGGGTCATTTGTTAGGATTGCCTTCATCATTTTGCTAGCTGACATTGCTCTGACCACATCGCTTTTACACTTTTCTTCAACAAGTCAGTTAAAGGTGCAGCAAGGTTGCTGAAATTCACAACAAATTTTCGGTAAAACACACACATTCCCAGGAAATGCAATATTTCTCTCTTTGTTTTGGGAATGGGGAAATTACCAGAGCTTGCACTTTTTCTATCCTTGGCGACAGCAGACATTGGCCGACAATGTGACCTAAATAGGTTACTTTAGCTTAAGCGAACTCGCTCATTGCTAAATTGGCCATTGGGGAGCTTTCTGTAAACATTTAGAGTTCCCTTAAATGGTTCAAGTGGTCTTTCCAGGTATCACTGTAAACTAACAGGTCATCCAGGTATACGATACAGTGTTTAAACCAGCTACCACCTGGTTCATGAATCTTTGGAAAGTTGCTGGGGCATTCTTTAAACTAAATGGCATTACTTTACATTGATATAAGCCAGAAACAGTGACAAATGCAGAAATTTCTTAAGCTTGGGTGGTGATGGCACTTGCCAATATCTTTTCAATAAATCAATTTTACTAATGTAGGTGGAGCTTCCTACTCAGGCAATGCAGTCCTCAATATGAGGGATTGAATATGAGTCTGTTGTGGTAATCAATGCAAAGTCTGGTTGATCCATCAGGTTTAGCTACTAGCACAATAGGGGAGTTCCAGCTACTTTGGCTGGGTTCAATTAAATCATTGTCCGGCATATGTCTGATTTCTGTGCAGACCTGAGCCAATTTGTCAGGGGTCAGTCTGTATGGGTTCTGTTTTATTGGTGGGGTCTCTCCTAGATCTACATCATGTATTGTAAAGGATGCGCGACCCGGTTTGTCTCTGCAAATTTCATCGAACCCCCATAGCAGTGTTGCTAGGTCCTGTCTCTTCTGGTCAGATAGATAATTGAATATTGTGTCTAGTCTCCTTAATATTTCTGTATTTTTCAATTTTATGGTGAGGGGGTTCAATTCGAGAATTTTCTCGGTTCTCTTCCTCACCTTGTCCGTCATCACTAGGGCTGTCTTCCTCTACTGCTCATACTGCCTACTGCACCCCTAGCCAAGCTGTTCTGGTAGAGCTACAACACTGGCAACTACCTGACAATGTGGAAAATTGCCCGGGTATGTCCTATCCACAAAAAACAGGATAAATCCAACCTGGCCAGTTACCGGCCCATCAATCTACCTTCAATCATCTGAAAAGTGCTATCAAGTACTACATTACTCAGTAATAACCTCCTCACCGATACCCAGCTTGGGTTCTGTCAGGGCCACTAGGCTCCAGACCTCATTACAGCCTTGGTCCAAACGTGGACAAAAGAGCTGAACTCCAGAGGTGAGGTGAGAGTGATTGTCCCGGAAATCAAGGCAGCATTTGACCAAGGATGGCATCAAGGGGCCCAAGCCAAACTGAAGTCAAAGGGAATTAAGGGGAAAACCCTCCGCTGGTTGGAGTCATAACTAGCATAAAGGAAGATGGTTGCAGTTGTCGGAGGTCAATCATCTCAGTCCCAGGACATCACTGAAAGAGTTCCTCAGGGTAGTGTCCTTGGACCAACCATCTTCAGCTGCTTCATCAATGACCTTCCCTCCATCATAAGGTCAGAAGTGGGGATGTTCGCTGATGATTGTATGATGTTTAGCACCATACGCAACTTCTCAGATACTGAAGCTGTCCAGGTCCAGATGCAGGAAGACCTGGACAACATTCAGGCTTGGGCTGATAAGTGGCAAGTAACATTTGCGCCACACAAATGCCAGGCAATGACCATCTCCAACAAGAGAGCATCTAAACATCTCCCCTTGACATTCAACGGCATTGCCATCACTGAATCCCCCACTATCAACATCCTGGGGGTTACCATTGACCAGAAACTGAACTGGACCAGCCATATAAATACTGTGGCTACAAGATCAGGTCAAATGCTGGGAATTCTGTGGTGAGTAACCCATTACTGGCTCCCCAAGGCCTGTCCACTGTCTACAAGGCACAAGTCAGGAGTGTTATGGAATACTCTCCACTTGCCTGGATGGGTGCAGCTCCAACAACACTCAAGAAGCTCAATACCATCCAGGACAAAGCAGCCCGCTTGATTGGCACCCCATCCACCACCTTCAACAGTCACTTCCTTCAGCACTGATGCACAGTGGCAGCAGTGTGAACCATCCACAAGATGCACTGCATCAACTCACCACACCTCCTTCGACAGCACCTTCCAAACCCATGATCTCTACCACCTAGAAGGACAAAGGCAGCAGATGCATGGGAACACCACCACCTGCAATTTCCCCTCCAAGCCACACACCATCCTGACTTCAAAATATATTGCCGTTCCTTCACTGTCACTGGATCAAAATCCTGGAACACCCTCGCCAACAGCGCTGTGGGTGTACCTACACCAGATGGACTGCAGTAGGTCAAGAAGGCATCTCACCACCACCTTCTCATGGGCAATCAGGGATGGGCAACAAATGCTGGCCTGGCCAGTGACGTACACAGCCCATGAAAGAATGAAAATAAATACACTTACTGGTCTATCTGATTCCCGGCTGTGGTATTGTTTCAGCATATTGATGTGACACAGTCTTCGCTTTTTCCTTCGGTATGGGATATTAATCAAGTCTTCAAGACATTGACATTTTTCCCTACACTGTCTGGGCCACAGAATCAAGATTTTAGAGGTTCACCTTGCAATGGTAACAGTACCAGAACCTGGTCCCCTGGTTTGAATTCTCAGTCTGCAGCCTTTTAGTCTGCCTGCCATTTGATAGTCTGCTGAGATGTTATCAGGTGTTCTTTTGCAATGGCACAGGATTTTCAAAGTCTCTCTCGAAAAGTGGACACATAATTTTGTAGTGAGGTTTGCTCTCTTTGATCCCGGAAGTTTTCTTTAACCAGTTTCAGGGAGCCTCTTACCTCATATCCAAAAAACAATTCAAATGGGCTGAAGCCTGTGGATTCATCTGGTGAATCTTTGATAGCAAACAGCAAGAAATGTCATGGGGGGTAATCACAGCAATATGATCATGGTTTTCAGGGTTTGATGGTATCGTTCCAGAATCCCTTGACACTGTGTGTGAAGATTTCAACTGTTCAATACCAAGGCTGTGTAGAACTTCCTGGAATGTTCGGGGCATAAAATTAGTTCCTTGATCGGACTGTATTTCTCTGGGAAGTCCGTATCAGGTGAAAAACCAGGTCAGCCCCCCGACTATGGCTTTGGCTGTAATTTCTCTCAGCAGTATGGCTTCTGGGAATTGTGTGGCCATATCCACGATGGTTAGGAGTTATTAGTAACCTGTCCGGGTTTTGGGCAGTGGTCCCATGCAATCGAGCGGAACTCTGCTAAAGGGTTCCTCAAAGCAGAGACTGAGATTAATGGAGCAGGTTTGATTGTGGGCTGTGGTTTCCCAACAACCTGGCAGGTACGGCAAGTCTTGCAAATTTTTACCACATCCTTGTGGATTTGTGGCCAGTAAAAGTGTTGGCTTATCCGGGCCTGGGTCTTTCTGATACCCACGAGCACAGTCAGGGATTTCATGGGCAATCCTCAAAATCTCCCTCCAATATTTAGTGGGGGACTACAATTTGGTGGATCACTGTTCACTCCTCCTCTGCAGATCGCTGTAAAGGTCTCCATTTTCTCATTATTATTCCATTTTTAACATAATAACATTCAGGCATTTTCTCTGCCTCTGCCTCAGAACAGGGGGTCTGCTGTATTCTTGTATCCACTGGAGTTTAGAACAGTAAGAGGCGACTTGATTGAAACATATAAGATCCTGAGGGTCTTGACAGGGTGGATCTGGAAAGAATGTTTCCTTGTGTGGGAGAATCTAGAACCAGAGGTCACTGTTTAAAAATAAGGGGTCACCCATTTAAGACAGATGGGGAGAAAATTTTTCTCTCAGAAGGTTGTGAGTCTTTGGAACTCTTTCTCTCAAAAGGAGGTGGAAGCAGAGTCTTTGAATATTTTTAAGGCAGAGGTAGATAGATTATTGATAAGGAAGGGGGTGAAAGGTTATCGGGGTTAGGCGAGAATGTGCAGTTGAGGTTACAATCAGGTCAGCCATGATCTTTTTGAATGGTGGAGCAGGTCAGAGGGGCCAAGTGGCCTACTCCTGCTCCTAATTCGGTATGTTCGTTTGTCTCTTTTTTTATTCATTCATGGGATGTGGGCATCACTGGCCAGGCCAGCATTTATTGCCCAGCCCTAATTGCCCTTGAGAAGGTGGTGATGAGCTACCTTCTTGAACCGCTGCAGTCCATGTGGGGTAGGTACACCCACAGTGCTGTTAGGAGGGGAGTTCCAGGATTTTGACCCAGCGGACAGTGAAGGAACGGCAATATAGTTCCAAGTCAGGATGGTGTGTGACTTGGAGGGGAACTTGCAGGTGGTGGTGTTCCCATGTATTTGCTGCCCTTGTCCTTCTAGTTGGTAGAGGTCGTGGGTTTGGAAGGTGCTGTCGCAGTAGCCTTGGTGCATTGCTGCAGTGCATCTTGTAGATGGTACACACTGCTGCCACTGTGCGTCGGTGGTGGAGGAAGTGAATGTTTGTAGATGGGGTGCCAATCAAGCGGGCTGCTTTGTCCTGGATGGTGTCGAGCTTCTTGAGTGTTGTTGGAGCTGCACCCATCCAGGCAAGTGGAGAGTATTCCATCACACTCCTGACTTGTGCCTTGTAGATGGTGGACAGGCTTTGGGGAGTCAGGAGGTGAGTTACTCGCCACAGGATTTCTAGCCTCTGACCTGCTCTTGTAGCCACGGTATTTCTATGGCTACTCCAGTTCAGTTTCTGGTCAATGGTAACCCCTCGGATGTTGATAGTGGGGGATTCAGCGATGGTAATGCTGTTGAATGTCAAGGGGAGATGGTTAGATTCTCTCTTGTTGGAGATGGTCATTGCCTGGCACTTGTGTGGCACTCTTTGGCCTCATTTGGCTGGTTTAAGACCACCAGCGCTGCTACCACTTTACCTCCAGCCAAATCATTGCCTAACAGAAACTCTATTCTGGCCACAGGCAGACTATGAACAATCCTTACTGTAACTGGTCCAGATATAGGTCACACTGCGGATGGACTCGATACAAGGGCTTGGGCACTCTTTTTCTTGGTTAGCCCTCTGAACTCCTGCAAAATTTACTGACTTCCCCTTTAACATTCAGCTCGCACATGCTCTGTTTTACTGCAATGGGAACACACAGGTCTGTGGAAAACATTCCTGCCCTCTGCACTTTCTTTCCTTACTGGTGGACGACTTCTTGCATTCTCACTTTTGGTTTCCCTTTCACTATCACCCCACCTTTTATCATTATCCCACTTTCTGTCATTTCCAAACCTCTGGGAATTATTGTGGAACGGTTTATGAATACGCTCATAATCGTCTGCCATTGCAGCAGCTTCACTCACCCTCGTAATTCTTTGCTCCTCAATATGGATTCTCATATTAATGGGAATGCTATTTTTGAATTCTTCTTATAGAATTATCTCTGTTAAATTTTTCAAGTTGAGTTCTAATTTTAGAGATCCTATCCAGTGATTGAAAGCCATGTGTTTAATTCTTTCAAATTCGATAAAGGTTTGGGCACGTCTTTTCCTAGTATTTCCAAATTCCAAAGTTGGCTTCAGAGGCCAACTCATATGCATTTAATATAACAGTTTTAGTCTGGTTGTAGTCAAAAGAGCTCTCTTCTGACAGCAGAGAATAAGCTTTGCCAGTCTTACCCACTAACTTGTAAGAGGAGAGTCCAATATTCTTTTGGCCATTTGAGCCGAATAGCTATTTTCTCAAAGAATGTAAAATAAGACTCAACCTCCTCCTTATTAAATTTTGGCACTAGTTGTGACTTGCATAACATCAAAGTCCTGTTCTGAATTAAGGTTAATAATTGAATTGCTGGTGACATTCTCCCCTTGTGTTTGCAGCCTATTGAACTCCCACCTTTTCGCCACTGCCTCGCTTTCCTTCGGCAATTGTATCTCCTCTCTTGTCAACTGAAACTCTCTTTCCTGTCTTTTCTGAATCTTAGCTAGGGCTATCTTTTACATTTCAGATTCCACGCTTGCTTCTTTTAGTTCTGGGGTAAGAGTAAAAACACTAGCTAGATTCTTATGTATTTCAGTTTCTTGGTTTTTTGTTTGAACGTGATTCCCACCTGGGCAGCTAGGGTTTTTAATTCTTCAATAATTTAATGTATCATTGGATATGTTTCCCTGCTCGACAAACTCTTTAGCTTTAAATGTGGCAGTGACTTTTGTTTCTAGCACTGTGGAGAAGAATAGAATGATATGAGAAAACCTATTTGTTCAATTTTGCACATTTTTAGGGGTCAATTTCCCTCCTGTTTCCAAATCTCTCGTTTAATCTGATGTTTCAAAACTTCCGGCTCAGAGCCGCCAATTCAATCCAGTTGGGAGATGAGAAGTGGAAGTCACTCACACCACAGACCACCTCTCTGTAATAACAGTGAGAACTGTGCCTCTGGAAATCGCTGAGCATTTAGGAAAGTAGCATGAGTTAGGGATAAAGGTGTCTCTGTGGAAGGCTAGGGGACTTTCTGTGGTGTATAAAGGTGGTGGGACTGCCCACACAGGACCCATTGCTGACTGTGCATCTCTGTGTTTCAGCCTTGTCCATCACTCCTGTCCTGGCCCATACAGTAACAGGCAGCGTCCGCAGCAGCTCCCTCCTACTCCAGCTGCCTGCCTGCGGCCTGTTTGACCGGATCGCAGAGAACCTGAAGTGGGAGCCGAGCCAGAACTTCACTGTGTATGTGCTGATGGTGGAGAGTGCAGGTACAGAGCCCTCACAGCTGACTCATGGCGGGGCAGTGAGATATACAGTCTAACTGTTGAGGCAGAGTAACCATGCACTCAATCATGAGGGGTTGGGAAGACCATGGCTTCCTACGACTGTCTCCCGCTTTGATACCTTACTAAAACCCCCCAACACAAGGATTTTCCTTATGAGTCAGTTTCGACATACATTATCCTTGAGAGGATGACAAGACATCATCTTCCTGGGTTTTTGGGTGTAACTAACAGGCTCAAACCCAGATGTAGCTGCCCCCATGTGCAGCAAGGGGTTTGGCCTTCTCTCAGGGCCTCCCTTCAGCAGTGTGCCTGAGCTTCTGACCTTGAGAGTGTGGGTGTGGGAGAGAAGGAAAAGGTGTGAATCCATAATCCAAAACTGCATGTTGCAGAGTATCACTGGCCCAGCAGCACCTCTCACTGCTATCAACTGGGATACTCATAGTGCAGGACAATGCTGGGAATCATCAGTATGGAGGGACCTTCCCCACCCCCGTCAGACAGCACTCAACCTCCAGGCCCCTGTAGTGCTGGAGGCACCAGACCTTGTCGAAGACTACCTTATGGGTGATTCTCTAAGGGCTGCTCAGATCAGCCCTCGGGTCAGCTGTGGATCAGTGGATAGCACTCCTGCCTCTGAGTCAGAAGGCTGTAGATTCATGTACAAAATCTAGACTGTCGTTTTAAAGATATACAAAAGAAGTGTAGTCATTATCACTACATAGAAACAGCAGCAGCCAATTTGAGCACAGCAAGATCCCACAAACTGCAATGTGACAACGACCAGATAATCCATTTCGTTGGAGGTGTTGGTTGAAGTGTAAATATTGGCTTTGGGTTGGCACCTCATCTGAAAGAGTGCACATCCAACAATGCAGCACTCCCTCAGTATTGAGAGTCGAGGTTACATATTCAAGTCTGTTGTGCATCGTGCTATTCCCTTCCCTCAGGCACCCTCAGGCCTACATTGATGTGCGTCCTCTTTATTTCTTTCAGCTGTTCTGAACCTGTCCTCTGATGTGGTGCCTGATGCTAAGAATGCCACGTACGGATACACGGACGGTGGTCGCTGGGGGCCATACGTGGCTGGTCGCCACCTCCCAGTTCATGAGTGCTACCGGCCCCGGTCGCGAAAAGAGCCAATCAGGGACTTTGGAATATTCCAGGTTGGCTCTGACGAAGCATGCTTCCACACTCAGACGTGTAATGGATTGCTCCGCAGCAACACAACTTACAGGTGGGCTGTACTTGCACTCAGGATTGGGGTGCTATCACAACACCAGCCAGTGGGCCTCCTGGTGAAGGACTGTTTACATGGGCCACATGGGGCTGACAAGGCCTGAAGCCCAACCTCAGAACTGACTGGGGACCAGCTTTTCATTGCAGGTGTGTGGGCTTAGATAGTGAGGTTAGCCAGGTTGTTCTGTTGTGTGGATCATTGTAGCGAATCTGACCCTGTCCTCACCTAATATATGCTCCCTGCAACTTCCCAGCAGGGCATTTAGCTTTGTTCCCAGGCCTGGGAATTTTGAGGCCAGACATATTTTCCTTGTTCCTACAACTAACACCCAAAACAAACTGACTGTTACAGACTATAACCTGCACATTTGTTCTGTATAGTGTCAGGGGTTGGTGTAGCCCCAGTTCTATTAACTCTGATCACAGTGAATTGCTGACTGGATAATACAGGGGATGCCCAATCGGTTCTGTCACCTCATCGGCAGCATATAACCGCACGGTGTACAGGCTAAATGCAGTAGCTAAATTTATTTACAGATAAAAATATATATGAGCATAAACACCTAGAATAGGGCACGATAATCATGGATCAATTGCTTTTAAAAAACTGAATTCAAAATTCCTGCAGTTCTTCTGCCAACCATTTATGCAAACAGCCTTTGCTGGTACAGTTACTCCATTAGAATATTGAACAGCACTATAAGATGTCAGGTTTTTCCTTCACACAATCCATATAGCAACCAGACAATCAAAATGTTCAGTTACCTGCACCTTTGTTAAAGGTTTGCGAATGGATTGTGGGAATTGTATTTTTCCACCTCTTGCAGCAGGATCTGCAGTACATTGTCTGAAAAACATGGTGCACGCTCCTCACATGGTCAGCCATTGCCCAGATTGCCCTTTGACAAAAGTCCCACTACTTCTTTCACAATGTATCTCCCCTTCAAGAGGAGCAGGCTACATTTAAATAGTGCTAGCCACTCCAGATACCATTGATGCGTGAGGCTTGGGGAATACTGCTGCACACTGAAATCATTTAAAACAGCAATCAGCATGAATTTAACGTGCATCACTATGAACGGGGAGGATTCACTGTGTACCGCAATCCCCAGGCCTGTTTTCAGCAGTCAGCCAATTTAACCCTCTCTAATATTTGTTTTTCTGATGATCCCAATGTAACCTAGTGTTCTGTGCACAGCCAATAGAGCAGCAATGGAAGTCAAAAACATATCATCAGACAGGGAAAATTCATTGGAGCAGAAACCTGCTGGCACAATCTGAGTGTGGGAAACAATCCCTGCACCAGGACAGGTAGGCCTGAGGCCTGAATAAAATGATTCCCATTCTGGGACAGGTAGGCCTGAGGCCTGAATAAAATGATTCCCATTCTGGGACAGGTAGGCCTGAGGCCTGAATAAAATGATTCCCATTCTGGGACAGGTAGGCCTGAGGCCTGAATAAAATGATTCCCATTCTGGGACAGGTAGTCCTGATGCCTATTCGAAATTAGGCCTTAGGCCTCATTTAAATTAGACTTTGAGCTACAGCCACCTGCTGTGCATTCCCCGGCAGCCAGCAAAGCAGGCATCAATATTGGACCACTACCCATGAAAAATTCCCAAGAGGGAGGGGTTGGAGTGGTTCAAGAAGGCAGCTCACCACCATCTTCTCAAGGGCAATTAGGGATGGGCAATAAATGCTGGTCTAGCCAGCAACGCCCACATCCCCCTTGAATGAAAAGAAAAGTTGTCCAAAGCACTGGGAGGTTTCTCCTCAGACCCCTCCCAGAGGTAATCCATCTTATTGGTCCATGATCACCACATTCCAAGATCTGATCTTGTTCCACACGCTGCCTGAAGATCTCTGCCTATCCTTCTCCCTCTACATTCTGAAAGGTGTGTAAGAATAATCGGGACTGTTGTTTTGTTGCTCTCAGGGGACGCTACGTGCTTATGAATGACGGGACTCCCATCCTGTTCAGCTGGTGGTCAGAGCTACTCACCACCAGAGCAGGTAGGCCACTGCCAGATACCCACATTACCTTTGACCTCAATGAGTTGGTAGTTGCTTACTCTAAAATACAGTTGTTCCATCTGATCATTCCATTGCTCACCCCTCGGTGTGTAGAGTTCTATTGAGGCACTTAAGTGACAGAGAGACGGAGAGAGTCTGAGAGACAGTAAGAAACAGTGACAGGTAATAAGAGGTGAGGTTTACTCCTGGCTTATTTAATTCCCGCCTCCATTCCCTGAGGTCCGCTCCTAAGGTTAGAGCCACCATGGGTTATAGTTCAGTGGAGGGCACTGTTTCAGACAAGAACCCCTTTTTCATGTGGGCACAGGCAGTGAAAGTCAGCAGAGTATTTAGTTACCCAGAAAGAGAGTCCCTCAACACTGTCCCTCGTCACAGACCCTCATCAGTTCCCTCTTCACTTTCCTTCATCACTGTCCCTCAACACTGTCCCTCGTCACTGTCCCTCAAAATTGTCACTCGTCACTGTCCCTCATCAGTTCCCTCTTCACATTCCCTCATCACTGTCCCTCAACACTGTCCCAATCTCACTGTCCCTCAACACTGTCCCTCGTCACCGTCCCTCGTCACTGTCTCAATCTCACTGTCCCTCAACACTGTCCCTCGTCACCGTCCCTCGTCACTGTCTCATTCTCACTGTCCCTCAACACTGCCCCTTATCACTCTCCCTTGTCACTGTCCCTCGCCACTGTCCCTCAACACTGTCCCTTGCCACTGTCCCTCATAAATGGCCCTCATCACTGTCCCTTGCCACCGTCCCTCATCACTGTCCCAATCCCACTGTCCCTCATCACTGTCCCAACCCCTCTGTCCCTCATCACTGTCCCAATCCCACTGTCCCTCATCACTGTCCCAACCCCTCTGTCCCTCATCACTGTCCCAATCCCATTGTCCCTCATCACCGTCCCAATCCCTCTGTCCCTCATCACTGTCCCAACCCCTCTGTCCCTCATCACTGTCCCAATCCCACTGTCCCTCATCACTGTCCCAACCCCACTGTCGCTGATCACTGTCCCAATCCCTCTGTCCCTCATCGCTGTCCCAGTCCCTCTGTCCCTCATCACTGTCCAAATCCCTCTGTCCCTCATCACTGTCCCAACCCCTCTGTCCCTCATCATTGTCCCAATCCCTCTGTCCCTCATCACTGTCCCAATCCCATTGTCCCTCATCACCGTCCCAATCCCTCTGTCCCTCATCACTGTCCCAACCCCTCTGTCCCTCATCACTGTCCCAATCCCACTGTCCCTCATCACTGTCCGAATCCCTCTGTCCCTCATCACTGTCCCAATCCCACTGTCCCTCATCACTGTCCCAACCCCTCTGTCACTCATCACTGTCCCAATCCCACTGTCCCTCATCACTGCTCCAACCCCTCTGTCCCTCATCACTGTCCCAATCCCACTGTCCCTGATCACTGTCCCAAACCCACTGTCCCTCATCACCGTTCCAATCTCTCTGTCCCTCATCACTGTCCCAACCCCTCTGTCCCTCATCACTGTCCCAAACCCACTGTCCCTCATCACTGTCCCAATCCCACTGTCGCTCATCACTCTCCCAACCCCACTGTCCCTCATCACTATCCCAATCCCACTGTCCCTCATCACTGTCCCAACTCCTCTGTCCCTCATTACTGTCCCAATCCCACTGTCCCTCATCACTGTCCCAACTCCTCTGTCCCTCATTACTGTCCCAATCCCACTGTCCCTCATCACTGTCCCAATCCCACTGTCCCTCATCACTGTCCCAACCCCACTGTCCCTCATCACTCTCCCAACCCCACTGTCCCTCATCACTCTCCCAATCCCACTGTCCCTCATCACACTCCCAACCACACTGTCCCTCATCACTGTCCCAATCCCTCTGTCCCTCATCACTGTCCCAATCCCATTGTCCCTCATCACCGTCCCAATCCCTCTGTCCCTCATCACTGTCCCAACCCCTCTGTCCCTCATCACTGTCCCAATCCCACTGTCCCTCATCACTGTCCCAATCCCTCTGTCCCTCATCACTGTCCCAATCCCAGTGTCCCTCATCACTGTCCCAACCCCACTGTTGCTGATCAATGTCCCAATCCCTCTGTCCCTCATCGCTGTCCCAGTCCCTCTGTCCCTCATCACTGTCCAAACCCCTCTGTCCCTCATCACTGTCCCAACCCCTCTGTCCCTCATCACTGTCCCAATCCCACTGTCCCTCATCACTGTCCCAACCCCTCTGTCACTCATCACTGTCCCAATCCCACTGTCCCTCATCACTGTCCCAACCCCTCTGTCCCTCATCACTGTCCCAATCCCACTGTCCCTGATCACTGTCCCAAACCCACTGTCCCTCATCACCGTTCCAATCCCTCTGTCCCTCATCACTGTCCCAACCCCTCTGTCCCTCATCACTGTCCCAACTCCACTGTCCCTCATCACTGTCCCAATCCCACTGTCCCTCATCACTCTCCCAACCCCACTGTCCCTCATCACTATCCCAATCCCACTGTCCCTCATCACTGTCCCAACTCCTCTGTCCCTCATTACTGTCCCAATCCCACTGTCCCTCATCACTGTCCCAACTCCTCTGACCCTCATTACTGTCCCAATCCCACTGTCCCTCATCACTGTCCCAATCCCACTGTCCCTCATCACTGTCCCAACCCCACTGTCCCTCATCACTCTCCCAACCCCACTGTCCCTCATCACTGTCCCGATCCCACTGTCCCTCATCACACTCCCAACCACACTGTCCCTCATCACTGTCCCAATCCCACTGTCCCTCATCACTGTCCCAACTCCTCTGTCCCTCATCACTGTCCCAATCCCACTGTCCCTCATCACTGTCCCTATTCCTCTGTCCCTCATCACTGTCCCAATCCCTCTGTCCCGCATCACTGTCCCAATCCCACTGTCCCTCATCACTGCCCCAATCCCTCTGTGCCTCATCACTGTCCCTATCCCACTGTCCCAATCCCACTGTCCCCCATCACTATCCCAACCCCTGTGTCCCTCATCAC
The DNA here is from genome assembly GCF_036365525.1 of Heterodontus francisci. Taxonomy (NCBI): domain Eukaryota; kingdom Metazoa; phylum Chordata; class Chondrichthyes; order Heterodontiformes; family Heterodontidae; genus Heterodontus; species Heterodontus francisci. Next base: position 22,019,935 of record NC_090395.1, read on the forward strand.
TATCCCTATCCCACTGTCCCTCATCACTGTCCCAATCCCTCTGTCCCTCATCACTGTCCCAACCCCTCTGTCCCTCATCACTGTCCCAATCCCACTGTCCCTCATCACTGTCCCAATCCCTCTGTCCCTCATCACTGTCCCAATCCCACTGTCCCTCATCACTGTCCCCATTCCTCTGTCCCTCATCACTGACCCAATCCCTCTGTCCCTCATCACTGTCCCTATCCCACTGTCCCTATCCCACTGTCCCTCATCACTGTTCCAATCCCTCGGACCCTCATCACTGTCCCAACCCCTCTGTCCCTCATCACTGTCCCAATCCCACTGTCCCTCATCACTGTCCCAACCTCTCTGTCCCTCATCACTGTCCCAATCCCACTGTTCCTCATCACTGTCCCAACTCCTCTGTCCCTCATTACTGTCCCAATCCCACTGTCCCTCATCACTATCCCTATCACACTGTCCCTCACCACTGTCCCTATCCCACTGTCCCTCATCACTGTTCCAATCCCTCTGTCCCCCATCACTATCCCGACCCCTGTGTCCCTCATCACTATCCCTATCCCACTGTCCCTCATCACTGTCCCACTCCCTCTGTCCCTCATCACTGTCCCAATCCCACTGTCCCTCATCACTGTCCCAACCCCTCTGTCCCTCATCAATGTCCCTATCCCACTGTCTCTCATCACTGTCCCAATCCCTCTGTCACTCATCACTGTCCCAACCCCTCTGTCCCTCATCACTGTACCAATCCCTCTGTCCCTCATCACTTTCCCTACCTCTCTGTCCCTCATCAGTGTCCCAATCCCACTGTCCCTATCCCACTGTCCCTATTCACTGTTCCAATCCCGCTGTCCCTCATCACTATCCCAAGCCCTGTGTCCCTCAACACTATCCCTATCCCACTGTCCCTCATCACTGTCCCAACTCCTCTGTCCCTCATTACTGTCCCAACCTCTCTGTCCCTCATCACTGTCCCAATCCCACTGTCCCTCATCAATTTCCCAACTCCTCTGTCCCTCATTACTGTCCCAATCCCACTGTCCCTCATCACTATCCCTGTCCCACTGTCCCTCATCACTGTCCCAATCCCTCTGTCCCCCATCATTATCCCAACCCCTGTGTCCCTCATCTCTATCCCTATCCCACTGTCCCTCATCACTGTCCCAAACCCACTGTCCCTCATCACTGTCTCTATCCCAATGTCCCTCATCACTGTTCCAATCCCTCTGTCCCCCAACACTATCCCAACCCCTGTGTCCCTCATCTCTATCCCTATCCCACTGTCACTCATCACTGTCCCAACCCCTCTGTCCCTCATCACTGTCCCAATCCCACTGTCCCTCGTCACTGTCCCAATCCCTCTGTCCCTCATCACTGTCCCAATCCCACTGTCCCTCATCACTGTCCCTATTCCTCTGTCCCTCATCACTGTCCCAATCCCTCTGTCCCTCATCGCTGTCCCTATCCCACTGTCCCTATCCCACTGTCACTCATCACTGTTCCAATCCCTCTTTCCCTCATCATTGTGCCAACCCCTCTGTCCCTCATCACTGTCCCAATCCCACTGTCCCTCATCACTGTCCCAACCTCTCTGTCCCTCATCACTGTCCCAATCCCACTGTCCCTCATCACTGTCCCAACCCCTCTGTCCCTCATCACTGTCCCAATCCCACTGTCCCTCATCACTGTCCCAATCCCTCTGTCCCTCATCACTGTCCCTATCCCATTGTCCCTCATCACTGTCTCAATCCCACTGTCCCTCAACACTGTCGCAATCCCACTGTCCCTCATCACTGTCCCAATCCCTCTGTCCCTCATCACTGTTCCTATCCCACTGTCCCTCAACACTGTCTCAATCCCTCTGTCCCTCATCACTGTCCCAACCCTACTGTCCCTCATCACTGTCTCAATCCCACTGTCCCTCAACACTGTCTCAATCCCTCTGTCCCTCATCACTGTCTCAATCCCAATGTCCCTCATCACTGTCCCAATCCCTCTGTCCCTCATCACTGTTCCTATCCCACTGTCCCTCAACACTGTCTCAATCCCACTGTCCCTCATCACTGTCCCAATCCCACTGTCCCTCATCACTGTCTCAATCCCACTGTCCCTCAACACTGTCTCAATCCCACTGTCCCTCATCACTGTCCCAATCCTACTGTCCCTCATCACTGTCCCAATCCCACTGTCCCTCATCACTGTCCCAACTCCTCTGTCCCTCATCACTGTCCCAATCCCACTGTCCCTCATCACTGTCCCTATTCCGCTGTCCCTCATCACTGTCCCAATCCCACTGTCGCTCATCACTGTCCCTATTCCGCTGTCCCTCATCACTGTTCCAATCCCTCTGTCCCCCATCACTATCACAACCCCTGTGTCCCTCATCTCTATCCCTATCCCACTGTCCCTCATCACTGTCCCAATCCCTCTGTCCCTCATCACTGGCCCAATCCCACTGTCCCTCATCACTGTGCTAATCCCTCTGTCCCTCATCACTGTCCCAACCCCACTGTCCCTCATCAGTGTCCCTATCCCACTGTCTCTCATCACTGTCCCAATCCCTCTGTCCCTCATCACTGTCCCAATCCCACTGTCCCTCATCACTGTCCCAACTCCTCTGTCCCTCATTACTGTCCCAATCCCACTGTCCCTCATCACTGTCCCAATCCCACTGACCCTCATCACTGTCCCAACCTCTCTGTCCATCAACACTGTCCCAATCCCACTGTCCCTATCCCACTGTCCCTCATCACTGTTCCAATCACTCTGTCCCCCATCACTATCCCAACCCCTGTGTCCCTCATTTCTATCCCTATCCCACTGTCCCTCATTACTGTCCCAATCCCACTGTCCCTCATCACTATCCCTATCACACTGTCCCTCACCACTGTCCCTATCCCACTGTCCCTCATCACTGTTCCAATCCCTCTGTCCCCCATCACTATCCCGACCCCTGTGTCCCTCATCACTATCCCTATCCCACTGTCCCTCATCACTGTCCCACTCCCTCTGTCCCTCATCACTGTCCCAATCCCACTGTCCCTCATCACTGTCCCAACCCCTCTGTCCCTCATCAATGTCCCTATCCCACTGTCTCTCATCACTGTCCCAATCCCTCTGTCACTCATCACTGTCCCAACCCCTCTGTCCCTCATCACTGTACCAATCCCTCTGTCCCTCATCACTTTCCCTACCTCTCTGTCCCTCATCAGTGTCCCAATCCCACTGTCCCTATCCCACTGTCCCTATTCACTGTTCCAATCCCGCTGTCCCTCATCACTATCCCAAGCCCTGTGTCCCTCAACACTATCCCTATCCCACTGTCCCTCATCACTGTCCCAACTCCTCTGTCCCTCATTACTGTCCCAACCTCTCTGTCCCTCATCACTGTCCCAATCCCACTGTCCCTCATCAATTTCCCAACTCCTCTGTCCCTCATTACTGTCCCAATCCCACTGTCCCTCATCACTATCCCTGTCCCACTGTCCCTCATCACTGTCCCAATCCCTCTGTCCCCCATCATTATCCCAACCCCTGTGTCCCTCATCTCTATCCCTATCCCACTGTCCCTCATCACTGTCCCAAACCCACTGTCCCTCATCACTGTCTCTATCCCAATGTCCCTCATCACTGTTCCAATCCCTCTGTCCCCCAACACTATCCCAACCCCTGTGTCCCTCATCTCTATCCCTATCCCACTGTCACTCATCACTGTCCCAACCCCTCTGTCCCTCATCACTGTCCCAATCCCACTGTCCCTCGTCACTGTCCCAATCCCTCTGTCCCTCATCACTGTCCCAATCCCACTGTCCCTCATCACTGTCCCTATTCCTCTGTCCCTCATCACTGTCCCAATCCCTCTGTCCCTCATCGCTGTCCCTATCCCACTGTCCCTATCCCACTGTCACTCATCACTGTTCCAATCCCTCTTTCCCTCATCATTGTGCCAACCCCTCTGTCCCTCATCACTGTCCCAATCCCACTGTCCCTCATCACTGTCCCAACCTCTCTGTCCCTCATCACTGTCCCAATCCCACTGTCCCTCATCACTGTCCCAACCCCTCTGTCCCTCATCACTGTCCCAATCCCACTGTCCCTCATCACTGTCCCAATCCCTCTGTCCCTCATCACTGTCCCTATCCCATTGTCCCTCATCACTGTCTCAATCCCACTGTCCCTCAACACTGTCGCAATCCCACTGTCCCTCATCACTGTCCCAATCCCTCTGTCCCTCATCACTGTTCCTATCCCACTGTCCCTCAACACTGTCTCAATCCCTCTGTCCCTCATCACTGTCCCAACCCTACTGTCCCTCATCACTGTCTCAATCCCACTGTCCCTCAACACTGTCTCAATCCCTCTGTCCCTCATCACTGTCTCAATCCCAATGTCCCTCATCACTGTCCCAATCCCTCTGTCCCTCATCACTGTTCCTATCCCACTGTCCCTCAACACTGTCTCAATCCCACTGTCCCTCATCACTGTCCCAATCCCACTGTCCCTCATCACTGTCTCAATCCCACTGTCCCTCAACACTGTCTCAATCCCACTGTCCCTCATCACTGTCCCAATCCTACTGTCCCTCATCACTGTCCCAATCCCACTGTCCCTCATCACTGTCCCAACTCCTCTGTCCCTCATCACTGTCCCAATCCCACTGTCCCTCATCACTGTCCCTATTCCGCTGTCCCTCATCACTGTCCCAATCCCACTGTCGCTCATCACTGTCCCTATTCCGCTGTCCCTCATCACTGTTCCAATCCCTCTGTCCCCCATCACTATCACAACCCCTGTGTCCCTCATCTCTATCCCTATCCCACTGTCCCTCATCACTGTCCCAATCCCTCTGTCCCTCATCACTGGCCCAATCCCACTGTCCCTCATCACTGTGCTAATCCCTCTGTCCCTCATCACTGTCCCAACCCCACTGTCCCTCATCAGTGTCCCTATCCCACTGTCTCTCATCACTGTCCCAATCCCTCTGTCCCTCATCACTGTCCCAATCCCACTGTCCCTCATCACTGTCCCAACTCCTCTGTCCCTCATTACTGTCCCAATCCCACTGTCCCTCATCACTGTCCCAATCCCACTGACCCTCATCACTGTCCCAACCTCTCTGTCCATCAACACTGTCCCAATCCCACTGTCCCTATCCCACTGTCCCTC